>NC_135319.1:77738864-78052153 GCF_048772815.1 Callospermophilus lateralis
CCAGAGACATGAACACTATCTGATTTGGATTCCTAAATTGGCTTGCCTCCCCTGTGGTCAGAAAGGCACTAGGTTTTTACTTGTACCTGCAAGGGTTAATTGTAGGTGTCAACTTGACTGGGCTATGGGATGCCCAGATAGCTTGTTAAACAGTATCTCTGTATGTGAGGGTATATGTGGAAAAAATTAGCATTTGAATTATTCTCAGTAAAGCAGGATGTTCTTTCCAGTGTAGTTGGGCATCATCCAATCCATTGACGGCCTGAATAGAACAGAAGTAGAAAAAGGTTGAGTTTTCTCTCTGCCTGACTGCTTGATCTGGGACATTCATCTTCTACCCTTGGATAGAATTACAGTATCAGCTCTTCTGGTTCCCAGACCTTTGGACTTGGATTTGGAATTTTTGTCACCAGCTTTCCTGGATCTCCAGCTTATTGACAGCAGATCATGGGACTTAGCCTCCACAACCATGTGAGCCATTTCCTTATAATTAATACATATCCTATTGGTTTTTTTGTTTATTTGTGTGTTTCTGGAGAACCCTGACTCATACAATAACTCTCTGGCCAAGGGCACAGACTTCAACCAGGAGATCCAGCAAAGCTAATTGTCAGCTGGGCACAGTGGCACACGCCTGTAATCCTATCAGCTCAGGAGGCTGAGGCAGGAGGATCATGAGTTCCACACCAGCCTCAGCAAAAGTGAGGCACTAAGCAACTCAGTGAGACCCTGTCTCTAAATAAAATACAAAATAGGGCTGGGGATGTGGCTCAGTGGTTGAGTGCCCCTGAGTTCAATCCCCAGTAGCCACTCACCCCCCCCCAAAAAAAATTGACCTATTAAGGAATAAACTCACAATCTTTCCCTTTTCAGCACCCCATCAGTCTGACTCCTGTGTCTCCCCACCTGGGATGGCATGCCTCTGATCCCGCCCACACCTGCTGTCTCTTTCTCGGAGGAAGGAAGCATGAATCGGTTACTGCATTTGGCATTCTGATTTTTAAGGACTGGTTCTTTTCACTTGGCCCCTGCCTGACACTTTCCACCCATGCATTGGCTATAAAAGTGCCTGGAATGCAGAAATCACTATGAATATTCATCAATTCACATTATGAATAATACTTCCTTAAAAATGAATAGTCTTGTGGCTATTTGCCCTGGAAATTGAATTCTTCTCCCACACTTTGGGTCACTTGGAGATTGTCAATAGCAGTGTCCAGCAAACCACAACTCATAGGCCAAAGGTGGTCCACCATCTGTTTTATATGGCTTACAAGCCAAGAGTGGCTTTAATATTTTTTAATGGTGAGAAAAAAAAAAATAAAATGTTTTTGTTACATGTACCATGATATGAAATTCAAATTTCAGTGTTCATAAATACAGTTTCATGGAAACACAAACATACTTATTTGCTTATGTGTGCTAACAGCTGCCTTCACGCTAGAGTGACAGAGTCGAACAGTTGTGATAGAGATCATATGACCCACATAGCCTAAAACATTGAGTTGGTGGACCTCCAGCCTACAGGGCACGGTTTTCCTTTAGTGTACTGGGTGACCCTTCCTGTGGTCCAGTAGAAATGAACTGCAATGCCACACACTACCAGTAGGGGAGGCTGTCCATGCATCATGCCTGAAACCACCAGATCTAAGGGTTTGGGTTTGAGAAAACTTGTTCACCCATTCAATAAAGACTTACCCAAGGCTGGGGATAGAACTCAGTTGATGGAGTGATTGCCACACATGCACAAGGCCCTGGGTTCAATCCCTAGCACCACAAAAAAAAAAAAAAAAAAAAAAAAAGACTGAACACCAACTTTGCCACACACTAATTCTAAGCTCTAGATTTATGGCAATACTAAAAAAGAAAAAAGGTACCAACCAACTCTGCTATCTTGGAGCTGAGGTTCTACTAAAGCAAGATGACCCCAAATAAGATGAATCATAACACACTACATGTTAATTGATAATAGGGCTATGGAGAAAAATCAAGGCAAGAGATACAGAGGGCTAGGGAAGGAGGGAGGAGCAATTTTGAACCAGCTTAGGGAAGACCTCATTGACAAGGTAACAAGTGAGTGAAGATGAGGAGGTAAGAAAGCAAGTCATGAATTCTCTGCAGAAAGAACATTCCAGGCACAGAGAACAGCAAATACAAAGGTCCTGAGGTGACCTGTGCCCAGCATATTCAAATAGAACCAAAAGCCAAGAGAAGAAGGCCTTGAGATCAGGGAGGCAGCAAGTGGAGAACAGATCATGTGGGTCTTACAGGCTATATTGATGGCTTGTCTTCTATTCTGAGTGACCCGGGAAGCAGATAGAGTTTAAGAGCAGACAGAGAAGTAAAGTAAGTCTGATTTCCAATTCCTTTAATATCTGTCTGAAATATTCTACAACTCCTTTTGATGTGTTAAGGTTAAAATATTAAAATTTATGAGGCAATGTATAAGAAGTTGAATAACAGGAGACAGCAAGTCAGTGGGTGCTTCTGTTACCCATTGCCGTGTAACAAACCAACCCAAAGCTCGGTGGCTTACAAGAGCAATGCTTTATTCTTTCTTTTTCATGATTGTGTGGGTTCGATAGATCTGTGGGATGATTCTTCTAGTTTTGCTTTGGTTGTGTTCGTTTGCATTAGCAGAGGTCGCACATTCAGCCAAGTTCCCACGGCAGCTAAGCTAGCTGGCCTGGCAAGTCCAGGACTTCCCGCACTTATCTGGAACTGGGTTGTTCCTCCACGTGGCTCTCCCTAGGGCTACCTCAGGCTTCCTTACAACATGGTGGTCCCAGGGTTCTAGACTTTCTTCTGTGAAAGCTGGCTTTAAAAGAGAACACAGAAGCTGCCAGAACTCTTACAGGCTGGACGCAGAACTGGCATGAAGTGGCTTTCGTCATACTGCATCCGTCAAAGGAAGTCAAAGGCCAACCCAGATTCAAAGACCGGAGAAAGGCAATCCCCTTAGTGATGGTTGTTTGATGTGTGCATGTTCTTGGAGAGAAGAAGTCTATGGTGGCCCTCCTTGGAGACTGTCAGAGTAGGCAAGAAATGCTGCTTTTGCCTCCCATGTCATCTCGGCGGTTCTTTTTGGCTATGCTGTGTACACATGTTGATAAGTTGGATTGGTGGGCTATAATCAATTAACTTTATATTCTCAAATCATTCATTTCAAAGTCCTGGTAATCATTCTGGGAAGTTCCCTGCACCCTGTATGCCAGCTCCCGATAGCCTACGTATGCTTCCCTCCCTGTCTACAGACCAAGCTGTCTGGCTGGGCCTTGTCGGACACAGTTCCATTGCTGGGTATTATCACACTCCAGTAGGAGTGATCTCAGAAAAGGGGCAACGGGGTCGCATTCTGCAGAATTGGGGGAATATGACATTGTTCTTTCCTCAGAAACTACCCAGACTGGCCAAATATGCAGCCCAGCCCCGATGCTGCCCCACCTTCCCAAACAGAAGAGGAGTAGAGGATTGCTTAAAAGCAGACGCTTGTGCTGAAGACAATTTCACATTTGCAAAAGAGTTACGAGGACAGCACACAGACTTCCCACATACCTTCACCCTTCCATAGCCGTGGTCTATTTGTCAAGATTGACATTGACCATGAGTGCAAACTACTCACCAAACTACAGACGTTCAGATTTCCCAATTTCTCCACCAATGTCCCTCTTCTGTTCCGAGATCCCATCCAGGACCCCACATGACATTTAGTTGTCCTGTCTTCTTAATCTCCTCCCATCTGTGACAAGTTCTTGGACTGCCATGACCTTGACAGCTTTTTTTTTTTCTTTTTTTTTTTTTTGAAATTTCTCAATGTGAATAATTTATTTAGGAATACTGGACATAGAATGCATAATTTTTCTTAAGATTAGGGACAATGTACTCTCAAATCATATGCATACTTACTTCAACCATACAGAACATAGGTTTTATAGTCAACTGGGTAATAAAGCAGATCCTCAGCTATTGTGTAATTATTGTATAATGAAGACTCTGATTACCTTTCATTTCCTTGACAGCTTTTGAGAAGGAGTGGCCAGGTGTTTTGTAGCATGTCCCTCATCTTGGGTTCACTGATGTTTCATCATTAAACTGAGGCTCAGGAGTCTGGGAAGCATATCATGAAGGCAGTGCGTCTTGCTCTTTGCATCCAATCAGGGGCACGTGGCATCAACCTGTCTTATTACTGATGATGTTAACCTTGATGCCAGTCTTAGTCAAGGTGGTATTTGTGGGGTCTCTCCACTATAAGTCACTGCATTTCCATTCTGTGTTTGTTAGAAGCAGGTCCCTAAAGTCCAGCTCACATTCAAAGGGATGGGAATTGAGCTTTGGAGGGAGGATCCTCTAGGCATTTAAAAATACACAGCACATTAGGCAGGGCTGCCAGGAGCAGGGAGGGCCCCCGCCTGCCCGCTGACTTGCTGGTAACCTTGGATGAGTCACTCCATCTCCCAGAGCTGGGATTTCCCTCCCTCTTATGAAATCCATAATGGTATCCCTGCCCCACAGCTGTCTGCCAGGAGCCAGGGGGAGTTGGCTGGTAACACTCTGGAGTATGGATCTGCGGGGAGACAAAAGGTCCTTGTTGACGGCAGCTGGGGTCCCAGGCCTGGTCTGTGAGCACTTCCCAGTCCTGCTGCCATCCTCCCCATTCCAGGAGTGCCCCCAAAAGTGATAAGGCTATCACTATTCTTATAAAAGGGTCTCAAGTTATAAACATGCTAACAAGAGCCTCCTGTAGACAGAAATACCACAGGGAAATGTTTTTGTAAAGTGAAGCATTATTTTGCAAAGTGGATAATTCCCCTGAATTAGCCTTTTTTTGTATAAAGTCAGCTTTTTGCTTATTGGATTTGCTTAAACCAAGGGGTTCTAGGAATTCCTTCCAAAATACACACTATCTTCGTGCAAATACTTCTGAACAGAGTCTCTCTACTGCATAGAATGTGTTCTGTTTCTGTTTATGGTGAAGAATTGTGTTAGAGTTGTCAACTATGGTAATTATTCCACATCCTTGGAGGTTGACTAGTTTACTAGAGGCGACTCCTGGCCAACTTGCGTTTCTGACACTTGACACTAGCAAAAACTAAATCCCCGGAGGACTGCTATTTGGTGATTTCAGCAAAAACCAGGGCTGATGAACTGTTTTTCTGGGAGTAGATAAGCCTGCTGGAATTGGACATTTTCTTCCATTTCTTTGGGACACACACTGCTGTGGTGGGCCACCGTGTCTGGGAGCCCAGGCTTTGTGTCCTGAACAACTCAAGAGCATCATCTCCTGGGATTCTGATGTGGATGATGTTTCCCAGAGTTCAGCAACATGGAGACCCTGTCCCCCACCCCGCAGAGACCTCTCCTAAGCTCGCCCCAAAGCTCACCCAGGGTTGAGATATCTCTAACAGGCTCAGAGCAGTGCTGGTGTGGAGCAGGAGGGACACTAGCACAAGCTGTTAGCATTAATCTAAACTCACCTCCGTAGACAGTCATGGAGGTACTCTGGCCAGGGGAAGGAGAGGTTGCACCACGTTTTCCCTTTGTGGCTGTGGCTGGACCACTCAGCCTGAGTGATTTGCAGCAGCATATTGACCCTCTGATTGTCTGAGAATGGCACAGTTGCCTGGATTGTGTTGGAGACAGGGTGTCCAAGTGTTTCTTTGCTAAATGTAAAGAATTAAAATAGAAAAGAATTTTTTGTGCTTATTTACCATTGCTTCATATTTTTCAACAAACAATAACCAAAAAAAAAAAAAAAAAAACTCAAAAATGGAAGTGACTCAGAGTATTTCTCATCCTTGAAAGGCTCAAGCCAAGAGGGGTAAAAATGGGAGCGCATATCCCACTTGAACCCACTTGAATCAAAGTGTGAAATATGATATATCAAGAACTATGTAATGTTTTGAACAACCTACAATAAAAATTAATTTAAAAAAAAAAAAAAAAAAAAAAGAAACGCCCCCTCTGGATTCCATTCAGGGCTTGTCTGGAACTTGCGATCCTCCTGCCTCTGGAGTCGTTACAATCATAGGCCAGTGTCCCAGCCCCCATCCAGACAGGCCACAGCCTCATCACGACAGAGTTCTCTCACTCTATGGTTTCTTGCTACATGAACTGTAATGGCGGGCATGTGGCACTGTTGCCAGACCAGGTTTCACTCCTTTTTCTGGTAAAGGGTTTAGCTTGAAGGCACCACCTCTGTCTCATCTCTCCCCTGTCTTCAGAAGAGCACGTGTAACCTGTGCCAATCAGAGCCTTCTGTTCTGATCAGAGGTTTGGTTCTGCATCAGTCAGGGCCACCATATGGAAGTGACCCAGCCAGGAGCAGAGCCCCGCCAGAGGAGAGCTGAGGAAGGAAAGAGTGGCAGCAGAGTCAGAGACAGGACAGAAACAGAGACAATGACAAGGTCCAAGCCCCGAATTCATTTGCACATCGAGTGAAAATTATTTGTTGGACTTTTGTGGCATCGAATCCTGAAAATTCCTCCTCTCCATGAGCCAGTGTGGGTTCCTCACTTGCAGTAGAGTTCTTTGCCGGCAGGGATCGTGCCTTATTTACCTTGACATTCATTCCCTCTACGGCAAAGCACAGTGCTTCACATATATATAGTAAGTGCTTCATAAATAGTTACTGCTGATAGAGGGGAAAATATGCTAGGTCAGCCAGTTCAGAAACAGAAATTTTTGCTTAATGAAAACCAAGCCAACCATAGTGGTTTGTCGTTTCTCACCTAGTGATATAAGGTTGAGAGGTAGCTTATAGCCCAGGCTGCTTTCATTTATTTCTCTACCCTACACTGCTTTCCTTCTGAATTTTGGCTTTTTGATTTAGACATGGGCTCAAGTTTAGGTTGCCTGGCCTCAGATCAATATTTTGTCATTTGTAAACTCTTATGTCCTTAGACAAGGTAGTCTTTCTGATCCCAATATTTTTCAAATGGGAAAAATAATATTACCTATCTCTTGGGTTGCTTTGAAGATTAAATGAGCTATGTCTTACTTTAGAAAAGGCTGATGATATTATTAAAATTCTTAAAATGCCAACATCTCCCCTCATCTGAACCTGTCAGCCTTTCCTAAGGCATCCTACACAGGACACTGGGACCAGTCCATGCAGTAAGGAAAAGGATGGGGAAGCCAGGAATGGTGATGCATGCCTGTAATCCCAGTGGCTTGGGAGGCTGAGACAGGAGGATCGCAAGTTCAAAGCCAGTCTCAGCAACTTAGTGAGGACCTAAGCAACTTAGCAAGACTCTGTCTTAAAATATAAAAAGGAGTGGGGATGTGGCTCAGTGGTTTAGCACCCCTGATTTGATCCCTAGTGCAAAAAAAAAAAAAAAGGATAAGGATAATGTGAAAGTTGGGAGAGGCTTGGCCAGGGGAAAAGCACCCTCCGCAAGTAATAAAGACCTGAAATTCCCATAACTGCAGAACCTCTACCAGGAATAACCTGACATTCTGAGACTGGAATCTTCTGTTCACCACAGAGGGAGACATAGCAGAAAGAATGTGAGTTCTAGGGAGAGATCAACAGATGGTTCAATGTCCAGCTCTGGGCTAGGGTTATAGCTCTGTGGTAGAGCACTTGCCTAATATGTATGAGGCCCAAGTTTCAATCTCTTTCCAACTCTTACAAAAAAAAAAAGTTCTTCTCAACATTTCAACAGTTATGAGCCTCAGTTTCCTCATATGTAAAATGGAGGTTATATTACTAGTTTCAATAAGGAAACTACCTGGGATAGTGGATTGTTGAATCATTATTCAACACCACAAAGCTGCTTGTGGAGCCTGGTCTGTCTCACAGGCCTTCTGATACATGGCAGGGTGAATAATACACTCAAGCACTCTACCCTCATGGACCTTAGACTAAGAAGGAAGAGAGTTATCAGTCCACAAATTCTAATAAAAGAAGGTGAGTAATTTGACAGAGGAAGAACAAGGAACTTAAGAACTTAAAATGGGAAGTTCAACACAGGTTAAGCATCTAGAAGTTGAGTAGAAGAGAAGGAGGGGTTGAAGCACTGATAAGAAGCAGAGAGCAAAATGGAAAAATAAATGAAAGGAGCCATGGAGTGGAACATTGTGACCATCTCTCCAACATCTGTTCTGTCTCTCAGCCTTGTGATTTGGATGGAATCCCTCTCATTCCTCGCTGCAGGGGTAATTCCAGCCCCTTTCATATCAATTAATTGAGATAATCCAGATCTAACCCAAACAGCATATGGTATTCCTCTGGTCATAGGAATTGTTTTAGGATGGTCCAATTAGTCCAAAGATAAAGACTGTTTCTCCCCTTGCATATGACTTAAAAAGCTGATTTGCTATTGGCAGTCACTGAACACACCCAAAAGGGGAAGCAGATTACAGACAAAGCCAGTACCTCCCAGAGGCCAGTCCAGAGGTTGCAGAACCAGAACCCCAGTCTTACTAACCACTGGGCTTTTCATTGGCATGAACTGATCAATCCCCTTTGCTTTTTAACCCAGATTGAGCTGAGCTTTCTACATTTTTAATGAATTATTCTAACTAATACACAAGGAAAGAGTAGTTTAAGAGAAAACAAGTACCAGTACCTCAACAGCAGCATGTCAAAGACAAAGACATGTGAGTTCTAAGGAGGTCATTTGTGCCTAGGCAAGGTCAGTTTTTTGTTTCTTGTTGTTGTTTTGGGGGGTTTTGGTAGTAGGGATTGAACTCAGGGGCACTTAACCACTGAGCCACATCCCCTGTTTCTAAATAAAATACAAAATACAGGGTCTCACTGAGTTGCTAAGCACCTCACAGTTGATGAGGCTGGCTTTGAACTCGTGATCCTCCTGCCTCAGCCTCCTGAGCCACTGGAATCACAGGCATCTACAACTACACCCAGTGCAAGGTGAGCTTGTTTCTGCAGTGCTAGGGATTGAACTCAGAGGCACTCTACTTCTGAGCTACCTCCTCAACTCTTTTTATTTTATTTTGATATAGGGTCTCACTAAATTGCCCAGGCTGGCCTCAAACTTGTGATCCTGCTCCTGCCTCCGCCTCCTGAGTTGCTGGGAATATAAGTATGCACCACCAACCCCAGCTGTAGGATCAGTTTTAATAGAGGGGATTGGGGTGGCAGGGAGAACCCTGTGCAGGTTTCTGTTGGACCATCAAGTAGGCAGAGGACCCCTTAAACCATGGACCTTTGACTGTACTTTGAGGGACACAAGCAATCCATGGTCTCTGTTGTCATAAAAACTTTGAATATTGTCTTGTCCCACCATCCATCAAGACATCCCCCCAGAGGTTCTGTGCTGTTCTGAAAGTTTTAACTACATATGAGTCAGGAGTTGGAGTGAGCCGGAGAAGTCTCCTTGGCAACTGACTGACTGGATTAAGTTTTGGTCTTTCTCCCTCAAGGTAGTTACTGCTTCTTACCATTTTGAGAGCAGGGAGCCTCAGAACCCATGGAGAATTAGAGAAAAACTATGAAACATCACCAGGCGTGGTGGTGCATGCCTGTAATCCCAGCGACTGAGGAGCCTGAGGCAAGTTCAAGGTCAGCCCAAACAACTTGGTGAGAAATTACCTCAAAATAATTTTTTTTTTTTCAAGGCTGGGTTGTAGCTCAGTGCCAGAGCACTTGCCTAGCATGTGCAAAGCCCTGGATTGAATCCCCGGGACTGCAAAAACAAAAATTCTAGGCCATCTCCCTCAGAAAGAAAATGCCCCCAATTCTGTACCTGTTTCTATGGCTTCATGACTCCTCTGGAGCCCGCCCCACAGCTAGATGGGGTGCTGCCCAAGATTCCACCGTTTGTGAGCTCTACTGAGTCAGAGTCCCCCTTACTGGGGTCTTGTTCCACCAAACTCACCAAACTAGCTTGCTCCTCCTGCCCATAACTTCTGGGACCCCAGCCTTCTCCTCCAGCCTTCTGGGATTGGTCAAGGAGCGGTTTACTGCTTTCTTGCCCTGTCAGAACCCACACACCAGCCTCACCTCCCACTTCTCCCCTCCGGTCTCTCCCTAGCACCCATTTCAGGCCCTGGCCCTAGGGAAGCTTTGGATCCAGGTGGTATCTACAGTTATCACGCTAATTCATTCATCTCTTCAATCTGGGGATCTGACTGGTATAGCGAGCCAGCCCAGGTCTCTGGCGTCTGTCCCACTCAGCTCTGGGAAACCATGCCCAAGGATCCAGAAGACGTCCCTGTCCCACGTGTGCACTGAGGTATTCCCTACCCATAGCCTGGAGTTTTCTCACCATGATGCCATCAGTATAGACGAAGTCACTTGTCCCAAAGAGCTGGATTCAGGGTGGTAAGGAAGTTGTGGGTGAGAAAGGCAGCGCTGGATCACTTGGGGCAGCTCTGGATTCCTGGAGTGGAACAAACTCCTCTCCCTCGTGCTGTGCACATCCTACCTGAGCTTCTCTTGGCAATAATAATGCCCTTATTGTTTGCAGACCCACTAGTCCTCCTCATACCTCGAGGGCGTGGCCTTCAATAATTCACCCTCATGCCCCGCCAGAGTGAGTGTGCTCTGAGCTCACCGCCCTGAGGATGCAGGGAGGCACCCTCTCTGCCTGTGTCCCTCGAAGCGCTCTGCAGGACCATCTATTATACCCCATTTAAATTATTA
Source organism: Callospermophilus lateralis (assembly GCF_048772815.1). NCBI lineage: Eukaryota > Metazoa > Chordata > Mammalia > Rodentia > Sciuridae > Callospermophilus > Callospermophilus lateralis. The sequence continues at coordinate 77,749,471 of NC_135319.1, forward strand.
TTAACCTTTCATTTTTTAAATAAATTCAGGCTTTCAGAAAAGTTGCAAAATTGCTGCCAAAAAAAATTCATAAACGTCAGTATCCTGTCCAATCACAATAATTTCCTTCAAAACCAGGAAATTAACATGGAAACAATACTTAGTTAATCTATAGAATAATTCTATTCTATTCTGTATTAATTAATTCTAATCTAATTAGAATAGAATTATTATCATAACTAATAATAATTTGGATAATCTTACCCAAAATTCACCGATTATATCGCGTCTGTACTACTCTTTCCAAGACAGAATTCAGTGTTTCCTGTGGCATATAGTTGACATCTAGGTTCCTTTCAAGACATTTAAAGAGTATTGGCCAGCTGGAAATTTGTAGAATATCCTTCCATTTGGATCTGTCCAATGTTTCCTCAAGATTAGGTTCAGGTTATGCGTTTTTGGCAAGGATACCAACAAAGTCATGCTCTGGCCTGTTCAGAGCATCCTATCAGGCAGTACAAGATGTCAATAGAGATCATTACTGGGAATGTCAGCTTTGATCATTTGATTAAAGTGGTGTTTGCCAGCTCTCTCTAGAGTTACTGTTTTTCCCTTTGTAACTGATAAGTAACTTGTGGGAAAATTCTTGGAGACTACCTATATATCCTATTTCTCATCTTGCTTTCACCCCCCAATTCTGGCAGGAATTGATGTGCCTTGCTGGACCACTCCTGTTTTGCAAATGCTGGCTCTATTTTCATCTATTTCCATCTCTCCTTCAACACTGAGACCTGGAATTGAGCTGTAAGGAAGGGCTTGCATCCTCTCCCTTTAATAATTGTTTGTTTACACCACTGTGAACTCATAGACTCTTAATCCCATTTTTTTTAGGGGAGAAAACTGAGGCTGACAGCTATTAGATAAGGTACCCGTGACCAGTTTGGTGGTGTCCACCTATAATCACAGCAACTCAGGAGGCTGAAGTATGAGGATGGCAAGTTCAAGCCCAGCCTCAGCAATTTAGCAAAACTCTGTCTCCAAATAAAAAATAAAAAGGGCTGGGGATGCAGCTCAGTGGTAGAGTGGCCCTGGGTTCAATTTCCAGTACTGAAAATTAATAATAAAAATAACAACAACAATGAGCCCAAGCCACAAAGCAAGGATGAGAGAAAACCAGGATTTAATCTTGGGCCATCTGGGTACTTAAAAGATATTTTTTCCTGAGAATGTAAATTTTGGAACTTTGCATGGTTACCTCTTTGCTTTTGTTACTAGGAAGTTCAAATTGTAGTAAATTTAATAATACCACCTTTAGACATACTGCTAGTCTTTCCAGTATGCAAAATTTGCTCTGACATCCTCTTATTATATCTTTGCTCCTGTGTCTTTATTATGTTTTATTCTTTTGATCAGTTTTATATATTTTTAATTACTTTAAATCCTTTTTATGGAGAAATTTAATGATAAATAAGCACATTGCTGAGGCTAGGACATGGAAGGTTTTAATGAATTTTTAAATGAATCACTTTGGTTACTGAAAGACTGTTTGCTGACAGTGGTGGCCATGGATTTGTCCTCAAGACTTGTCCAACTGGACAAACTGATAAAATATTTAGAAACTGGGCTGGGGATACAGCTCCATTAGTAGAGTGCTTGCCTTGCATGCTCAAGGCTGGGTTCAATCCTCAGCACCACACACACACAAAAAAAATTTAGAAACACACACTTGCTTTTTCCACATTTTGTTTTGTTTCTTGGGTACTGGGGATTGAAAACTCAGGAACTCTATTACAAAGCTACACCCCTGGTTCTTTTTATTTTTTTCATTTTAAGAAAGGGTCTCGATAAGTTACCAAGACTGGCCTCAAACTTGCAATCCTCCTGCCTCGGACTCCTGAGTCCCTGTGATTACAGGCATGTGTCACCATGCTTGGTGTTTTGAAACACATGCTTTCTCTCTGTGGCTTCCAATAAATGAGGGTATCCAGATAGGGTTACCAGGGGACATGACTGTGACAGTCAAGGGCTAAATGCCTAGCCTTGTATGTATGTATGTGTGTGTGTGGTTTTTCTTTTACTAGAGTTTGAACACAGGGCCTTGTGCATGCTAGGCAAGTTCTCTACCACTGAACTACACCTCTAGCTCTTACCCCCTCCCCTTTATTTTGAGACAGGGTCTTACTAAATTGCTAAGGCTGGCCTTGAACTTGCAATCCTCCTGCCTCAGCCTCCTGGGAAGTTGGGATTAGGTGGGTGCCACCATGCCCAGCAAGTGAGGAACCTTTTTTTTTTTTTTTTTAATTTGGCTGCAAAAGGATCTCCCTTCCTTTTAGTTGTTGATAGACCTTTATTTTATTTATTTATATGCGGTGCTGAGAATTGAACCCAGTGCCCCACACATGACAGGCAAGCGCACCACCACTGAGCCCCAGCCCCAGCCCCATGAGGAACCATTTTTGATGATGCTCTGTGCACCCTTAAGATGAAACTCTAAATGGATTGTTCTGGGTCTTCTTCCAGAAGACCCGATAGAAGGACTACTATGGGATTGCCAGTGTCACTTGGGAGAGGTGGACAGTAGATCTCTGGGATTGGCTCCCCACAATCTATTTTTCCTCCTCCAGGGAAGGGTGTCTGAAATTTAGAACTGCGTCTGTCTCTGCTCTGCTCTCAGACACATGGTCAGGGTAAACTGACTCCACCTGCAGCTAGTGGGGGGGGGGGGTTATTAAGCCAATCAGCTTCCTCCATCCCCAGCCAGAATGACTGGTCGGGTGACAGGCAGATTACAAACTCAGAGCCAGAGACATGACAGCCAACTCCTGGGACTCCCTCTCGTATCCTCCATGTGAGTTTATGGAAGAGACGTTCTGCCTTCCCTCAATGATGGAGTCAGAGGCGTGAGGTGGGTGGTGTGTCCGCCACCTGTGATCTCGTGACTGAGTCAGCCCGCGAGGGAGCCTGAACCAGAGAGCTGAGCTGAGAAGTGGAAATGCGGTCCTAGCCGTATGTAGCGCCCTCAGAAGCCAGATGATCTCCTCCTGGACTGCAGTTGCGTGAGCCAGAGAGCAGAGAGAGAGTTGCCATTTTTTATTAAAACAGTTTGGGTACCTTTTTTTTTTTTTTTTCATTTGCAAAGGAAAGAGAGATAAATGTGAAAACTGGACACACGAAAAGGCAGCCCAGGCATTCTGTGGGTTTCATTTAAACACCCCCAGTGACTGATGCACACGCAGGCCTGAGGCCGCTGATCCCTACTGCAACACTGCAGGCCTGGCCACTCAGAGGTCCTGGAGGTGTCCCTTCTCCCTCCTTCCTCCTCCCTCCTCAGCCAGGTGAGGGGCCCCAGGGAGGAAGCACCGGGGCTTCAAGCTTTCTGTTTATAATGGGAGATGGCTTGCGTTTTCTTAGTTAGTGGCAGATCTGCCTGTTTGATGTTAATGAGTTTGTGAACCCAACAAAAACATAAAAGACAAGGCCCTTCCGAAGAAGGAAAATAGAAAATAAAGTGCCATCCAAAATGGGATGGGCCCAGAATCTGCCTTGAATCTCACCCAGCCCCTTTTTCTGTCTTCCCCACGGGGCCCCCTTTCATCAATTGAAGAAATCAAGATAAAATGCCATCCTGGTGAATATCCTGCAAAACCAAACCAATCTGATTAGTCTGGACAAAGAAAATGAGGAATTTGGCTGATCAAAGTGGGCTCCGCTCCCCCTTAAACTCCACCCATCCCATTAGGCCTCCTGTGGACAAGAGACACAAATTTCTCACACATCAGTGATGCTGCCATATTCGCTTTCAAATAGCCCCTTGCATCCTGGTGCAAATCCTAGCGGTCTTCTAATGACCCTCTTTAGGACATGGCTGTTCTGATCTGATATTATTAAATGGAAAGTGGCCGCGTTCTAATCTGGAGAGAGGCAGGAGCATTTGTAAGAGCCAGAATCAAAGGCCTGGTCTCTTTCTGTTCCTAATTATCAATAGTGTTTTATAATCTTATTAATATTGATATACAGTATACTGAAGATCTGTTAAGGCATAATGTATGTGGAAGATAATTAACAAGATCCGAGTCAGATCAATCGCCTATTTGACAGCCAACGGTGTGTGGCTTATAAATTATACATATTCTAGGTATTGCTCAAAATGTTTAAAGTTTCAGTCCAATCCTTCCGATCCAGCGCTGGGGGAAGGCCTGAACCTCAAGGTACTGTCCCCAGCCTCTCGGAGCCTTCTCTGCACACGCGAGACTCACTTTCTTACTGAAAAATCAAAGGGCTCCCTTAGCCGTCCGCGGTCCACACACAGCATAAAACACACCTTTTCCTTGTAAAGTGCACAAAAACAAAAGGTGAAATCTTGTAAGAAAAGAGATGATTAATAAAAGGAAGGTAATTTGCCTTTTGATTTCCGAGGGGAGGTAGCAGTTGGGCGTTTCAAATGGCAGAGCTAGTCTTTCCTGCTGACGCCGGTAGGGACCAGGGCGAGATGCCGAGTTGCACGAAATACAATGAATAATCCCAGTTAATGTGTGTGTCGGGTGGGTCCAGGAGTTTAAGCTGTGTCTTGGCCAAGTACTGTGTGTGTGTGTGTGTGTGTGTGTGTGTGTGTGTGTAGGCAGGGAACACTGTTTTCTCTGTGACAGCAACCCGTTAGGGACAACCAGGTCCAGTCGGTCATTGCCTGACGCAGGGCTGCCTCAGCCAACTCACTCAACCCTGGCTACAAACATGTGAGCTGGAAATAGACACACCTGTGTGGGTGCCGCTGGGTCCTAGGAGACCTTGTTACACAGCGTTGTTGAAGGAAAACCCCAGCAACTCTGAGGCAGGTGTTGAAGGGTACCTAATCCCAGCCACTGATTTGGCAGATGAGATTATTTACTGCCTCTGTGACACAGGGCCAGGAAGTATCTCCGATATGGGCTAGACCACTTCTGGCCTCACTTCTTCCATCTGTAAAATGGAAACGTAGACCTGTCTCACCCAGCTCCTAGGGATCTGATCAGGACGTCGGCGGTACCCATACCCCGTGTCACATCCACAATAACACAGCTGTGAACCCCAAACCATTGATGGCTTCCCATTGCCCACAAAATGAGGCCAGAATTTCTCCTCGCGGCACGCAAAATCTCCCACGTCCCTTGCTGCTGGTGACCACTTTATTCCTCATGATGCTCACACAGGACCCATTTGCTGTCCCCGGTCTGTTTCTGAGTTTCTCTCCTCATGCGGCCCCTCCCCTGGCAACACCTTTCCCCTCTGTCACACCTTTTGGAACCCTCCTGGGGTAGCCCAGATGTCACACCCTCCAAATGGCAACCCAGTCCCTTTAGCAAAAGTTAAGTAGGAGTTCCTTCTGGACAAATTGTACTTGAGGGACAGGCACTGGGCCCGGGTCCTTCTGCCATATGGAGTGAGAACAAGACCTCTGAGAGCAGGGCCCGTTCTTGTCCTTCCCCTCTCCGTGTTCTCTAGCTCATGAAGGACCCCACACTCACTCAATGTTTGGTGCCGCCGCCCAGCCCAGGAAGCAAATCACCCTCCACCCTGTGTGCTTGACCGTCCTCCACAGTGAAGAGGGAGCACGTGGCACACACACCAGAGGTGACCCGAGTGGCTGCCAATGTGTTGAACCCTTATTCTGGGCAGCATCTGTGCCAAGCACTGTGTATCTATCATCTCACTTAAACCTCCCAGCAGACCCCCTGTGTGTCTAAGACGTCCTCTGCCTGGGGCAATATGGCAGAGACTGTCATATTTTTTTCCTGGGTATCCAGTTGAACCACGCTCCCTTGCAGTTTGGTAAAACCATGTGGTGGGCTTCCTCTCAATGGAACTGAAGGGGAAATACCTGTGCCTCTTCCACGCCAAGCCCCCAAAAATCTCCCCTTCACTCCAGGCACAGTGGTGCACGGGTGTAATCCCAGCTACTCAAGAGGCTGAGGCAGGAGGATTGCAAGTTTGAGGCCTGCCTCAGCAACCTAATGAGACTGTGTCTCAAAATAATTTTAAGATTGTTTTAAACACAGGCCTGGGAATGTAAATCAGTGGTAGAGTGCCCCTGGTTAAATACCCTGTACTGCAAAACTAAAAAACCTCCTCTTCAATGCCTCTCGTCTGGGTTCTGCCCATAGACTCTAGCCAATGACCCTGAAGCCTAGAAGATGGTGGCACTGGAGTGGTTTTGGTGAAATTGCTGAATTGTCGCCTAGTTTAAGGGAAGAGGGAGGGAGAAGAGAAAGGACATGTCCGGGGTGCCAGCACCGGTCCTTCATGTGGGTGCGTCCCCTTTACTCTTCACAATGACCCTCTGGGCGGGCATTATTACTGCAGGCTCAGAGATGCTCAGCAACCTGCTCAGGTTCCGTGGCAACCAAGCTATGGCAGGAGGACTCGGATCCACCACACCCCTCTGCCTCCAATCTAGGACTAGTCACTCCATCACCATCCCAAGAAGGAGAGCATGTCAGGGTATTTTTTTCTTTTTTTTTTTTTTAAGTACTGGGGATCAAACCTGGGGTGCTCTAACCCGGCACTACATCCTCAGCCCCTCCCCTTTTTTTTTAAGACAAGTTCTCGTTAAGTTGCCCACATGGTCCTCCAACATGTGATCCTCCTGCCTCAGCCTCCCAAATGGCTGGGATTACAGACTTGTACCCTCATGCCTAACTCTGGGTCTATTTGATAGCCTTCATTCATTCATCCATTTAATACTGACTGGGTGCCTACCATGGAGCTGGCACTCTACTGGTCTCCAGGAATCAAGGCTGGGGCTAAGTTGACGTAGGAAGGGCATCCAAGGTGCGAATGTGAGGAAGGCGCTGGTGCCCAAGGGCTCATCCTGCACTCCATGACCCTGAGAGTGCTTGCCTCCTTCAGCGCTGTACCTGAAGCACTGGGTCTTCGTCACCCTAGAACCAGCCCTAATGGGTGGTGAGCGATCCACACCTGAACTCTGCCCCCGGACTGACTCCAGCTCAGATCGGCTGTGGACAAGCTAAGGACATTCCAGTCACCATTACGGTCCAACATAGGACTGTAAAACCACACCTACTAAGAGTCTGTGGCCAAGAATTCAGAGGGACTCAGAGGGCATGCCTTGTCTTTGCAGAGAGCGAGGGGACAGAGTCACAAGGTTTCATTTATGTCACTTCTTCTGGTCTGAGCATCTGCTAGTTCAAGAGGATGGGACAGAGCCTTCCCTCTCCTTGGAAGGAGTATCACAGTTTTTGTGGCTGTTTGTTGTTGTTTTTTGTGTTGTTTTTGGTGCTGGGGATTGAACCCAGGGCCTTGTGCATGGGAGGCAAGCGCTCTACCAACTGAGCTATATGCCCAGCCCATTTGTGGCTGTTTTTAAAAACTTGATGACAAATAATAACAATATTTCTTCTATAGTAGAAAGGAAGCTTATTTTAGGACAATATGTGGCTGACGGTTCTGCGGGGGAGCTGAATTGGTAATGGCAAATTCGTTCGTTCGTTCGTTCATTCATTCAGCCATCCTCTGTGAGCACGTCCGAGGCACAGGTCCTCGGCAGAGGAACTGGAATGACAGATGGTCACTAAGAGGAGCAGTTCCACCTGGGGAAGGAGCACAGGTCTGTGCTGGCTTTGGGTTGGCCTGTCGTGTGGCTGTAAGCTGGTGCCGGCCCACTACACAGAGCTGGTTCAGATGTGCGTGTGAACCCCAGTCCCGAGCCCTCCACCTGTGCCTGCCTGGGGAAGGAGCCGAGGGTCACAGGGATGGTGCAGTTCTTGTCCCTGGGGAACTTTGACTTTGTGCTGCTATTAGCGTCACCACCATCATCATTATCAGGAATGTGCTGCAATGGATGCTGCCTTAATGTCCTTAACAGACCTACAAACGGCATTTGTAGAATGTATTAGTCAGGACACAGAAATGTAGGGGATGTATGTGTGGAAGATGGTGGAGGAGGTTGACTGATGGACCATGAGCCTTGGCTCACCCAATTCTGGAGGCTGAGAGATCTCACAATCTGCTGTCTGCAAACTGGAGAACCAGCAAAACCAGGGGTATCGTTTTTTGTCTGAGTCCAAAGGCCGAGATTGAAGAGCTAACGTGTAAGTACTGGTCAGAAACTGGAAGCCCAAGAACCAAGAGCTCCAATGTCCAAAAACAGAGAAGAGGGTGAATGTGCCTCACTCCACCAGCCTAGTCTGACTCAGCACTGATCTCTTCTGGAAACACCTTCCTTCACTGACACGCCCAGAACTAATGTTTTACCAGCTATCTGGGCATCTCCTAGACCAGTCATGTTGACAAATGAAATAAACTACCACATAAAGGGATTATGGGTTCCAAAGTTCTTTCACATTCCTTTCCTCAAAGGAAGCTCACCTCCAGCCTACAGGGCGGGAAATAAGCATCTCCCACAGTCCCATTTAGCAGATGAGGAAACTGAGCTCAAGAGGTTAAACTAAGAGCATGCCCCAAATCTGGCTGCTGTTGATGGCTTCCAGACTGCGTGGGCCTGGGACTGGGTGGTATTAAATTCTCAACTCTCTTTTCACTCAAATCCTTTACTTCTCCTCCATTTTCCTTTTAGAGCCATCAACTTAGCAATAAATGAATAAGAGTATTAAACATAGTATACATGTGTCAAAACATCACACTGTGGTCTGGGGATGTGGCTCAGTGGTAGAGTGTTTGCCTAGCATGCATGAGGCCCTGGGCTCAGTAACACACACACATACACACAATCACACAATCACATAGTCACTCTATGTCCCACAAATATTTGCTATTGACATGTTTCAATTACGATTCTTTTGGTGGGGGTACCAGGAATTGAACTTGGGGGCCCTTTGACCACTGAGCCACATCCCTAGCCCTATTTTGTATTTTATTTAGAGACAGGGTCTGTCTCACTGAGTTGCTTAGCACCTCGCTTTTGCTGAGGCTGGCTTTGAATTCGTGATCCTCCTGCCTTGGCCTCCCAAGTCACTGGGATTATAGGCATGCGCTACTGCACCCAGCCTAAATTTTTTTTAATTTAAAACAAAGGGTGAGCATCTGGGTGCCAGGTATCACGCAAAGCACCCACGTGTACTAGCTCCTGGGACCCTCCCTGTACTTGGAGAGAGAGAGAGAGAATTATAACCATCCCCTACGGCTCTGGAAAGCAGGCTTGGGAAGGCAGGCTGACACTCAGGGCCACACAGTGACTAAGCAAACTGTGCCACAGAAACTCAGTCCCCATCAGTCTGGGGTGCCACTGCTCCACAACCGGCTTCTGGAGTGGGTGACTTTGTCCCCAAATTGGGGACAAAGGTGGACGCTCAGTGACCCCAGACCAGTGTCCTCTGCCCTTGCCTGTGATGAGGTGAGTCTTCACAGTCATTACCAGCTGGGGGAGACGGGGCCTCCTGACTCCATCAATTATGTATGGGGCTGGCTAAGCTCCTGCACCCTGGGAAGGGAGAGAAAGGTGTTTCCAGGGAACAGGGGTGGCCCGGGGGTCTCCTGCCCCTACTTAACCCTTTCCTGCCGCCTCCATCCCGGTGGCAGGGCTTGGGTTTGGAGTTCTGCTCCTATGTCTCTGCCAGGGCTTGCGTTGGGCAATCGGCAGCAGGACTTCCGCTCACAGTGTCCCAACACCAGGCCCCCGCCAGCTCGCCCTGGTGTTTCCAGCCACTTCAGGCCTCATTAGTGTCCAGGCTCAGATTTACACAGATGTAAATCAGGCCATTAGCACCTCCTGCTTTGGCAAGGAGGTGTGGCCAGAAGGGAATTCAAGGGAGGGAAGGTGGGGGCAGGAGCAAACTTTGAGCCCAACTTAATATTTAACCTCTCTGACAATGGGATTGCCAGCCTCCCCACCCTGATCCCAGGCAGCTTCTGGGGTAAGAGAGTCAATATATACAGGGAGATAACAGATGGACTGGGTGGGAGGAGACCATCGCTGAATTATAGATCAGATGCCCAGGAGCTGGGCTGGCCAATGGGAAGCCACTCCTGCAGGGGACAGCCTTCAAGCTGTCCGGAGTCCCCCTCTCTGTCCCTCACACACTTCACCTTCGTTTGTGTGGGGGAGGAGCTCTGAATTCCTCTTGGGAGAGGGGAAATGGAAGGGAAGATAATTTCAGGTGGTGGGGGCAGGGAGAGCCATTTCTGGTAAATAATTAACAACAACAACAAAAAAGTTTCCCTTAAAAAAAAAAAAAAATAAATGAATAGAAGTGCCCAGCAGAACTTTCAACTTCTCTAATTTGGAAAGTCAAAAGTTTAACTGGGCGCCAGGGAGCTGGTGCCAAGGCCAGTTTCCAGCCCAGTCATGCTGGCTGTGCCTGGGCTGTCACCTCGGCTCAGGCCACCTCCCCTGGAAGACATGGAGTCTAAGTGACAACAGTTGGTGGCCTCTAGCTTTCCTTTAGAGTCCTGGACAGGAAGACAGGGCTCTCAGGCCTCACCTGAGAGTTGAGAATCGCTCTGCAGGGCTTCCCTGAACCACAAGTATGTTCTCAGACTGATGGCCTGTCAGGATGACGGAAGCATCAGTTTTGAAGTCAAACCAGGGTTTCCACGTTGGTTTGCTCATTAGCTGCTGTGTAACCTCATACAAGTTACTTAACCTCTCTGAGCCAGGTTTTTTTCACTATAGATTGGAGTCAATGAAACTGCTGCTGCACCACTGTCACCAGGATAGCATATGTCAGGGTTCGGTAAACTGTGAATTATGGACCTCTATTTGAAAAATACGGGTCTAAGTTTTATTGGAAAATAGCTACCCTCGTTGAATTATTTACCATCCCTGGCTGTTTTGTGCTACAAATGAGGAGCTGAGGTGCAAAGACCCTGTGGCCTGCAAAACCTAGAATCCTTACGCATTAGACCTTTGCAGACAATTGTGCTGACCACTGGGATGTGCAGCCTGGTGCTTCACAGAAGCGTGGCCCATGGAGGAGGGGCCGTTGCGCACCAGCATGGTCCCTCTGGGTCTTGGAAGTTGGGCTCTTGCTGCTCTTTCTATTTTCCTACTTCCATCCACAACCTAACAGCCAGCAATGCCCTTGGCTGGGCCTGTCCCTGTGCTGCTGAACCTGCATCAGGTGCTAATGACAGCACTTCTCACCCTTACTAGGACCCGTGGGCTTCTGCCCTTGGGGACCACCAAGTCACTTGACTGATGACAAAGACCGGTGGCCTAACATCGCTGTGGCCCAACCCCTCCTGGAAGCCAGCATTGGCCTCTGCATGAGGGACAGGGAGGAAAGCCCTGGAATCCAGGAGCCGCCTCGGCTGCAGGGGACAGCACAGACCCCTCCCCACAAGGCAGCAAGACGGATTCGGGCCAGGTCCATCCCTTCACTCATGCCCTCCTGAAGGCATCCGCAGTGACATAAGCAGTGAATGTTTGCGAGGCATCCTGTTGAATCTGGCAGACAGAAACCCCTCTCTGTAAACAGGGGTTGATCGATGGCACCCCTCCTTTGCATGATTTGCCCTCTTAAGGATGCTGTGTCATTTGGCCCTCACAGCCAATCCGAGGTAACATTGTCCCTGCTTTACACTCGAGGAAACAGAAATGAAATCTCTGCTGTCCAGGACAAGGGAACAGGGCTCTGCCAGAGGCCCTCCAATCCTGCAGCCAGCTGCCTACCTTTCTTCCTTTCTTTCTCTTTTTCTTTCTTTTCTTTCCAACTTGCTTCATGTGACTCACATGCACTGGCTTAAACTGCATGAACCACCGTCTTCAGAGTGACAACAGGAACTTGAGAATAGGCTGGCAAGTCCTGCCCACTGTCACCTCCCACCGGCCCTCATGGCCTGTCCGGCTTCTAGCTGGTCTTCCCCACGGCTGCACTCTGTGGACCCAGCTCGCCAACCCGACCCAAGACCCAGCCAGAATTGCCAGCTCCCTCGACCCTTCCACTGAAATGAGCACCCACCATGCATGAGGCACTAAGGACCCCGCAGGCATCGGCACACTGTTCTCAAAGTCCCTGAGACCCTTTCAGGGTGTCTGCAATGTCAAAAGTGTTTCCTAAGGGACTGGGCATGTAGCTCAATGGTGTAGCACTTACCCGGCATGCAAAAGGTCCTGAGTTATATCCCCAGCACTAAAATAACTTTTTTCATGATTCTTCATAATATTACTAAGGCATTATTTGCTTTTTCACTTATTTCTTTGTGTTTGTGTGTGTGTGTGTGTGGGGGGGGTTGGTGGGGATTGAACCCAAGGCCTTGTGCATATGAGGCAAGCACTCTACCAATTGAGCTATATCCCCAGCCCACTTATTCTTTCTTAAGTATACAATAGAATTTTCCAGAGGATATATGATCCATGGTGATGTCATCACTTTGATGACCCATAAATATCTTTTCTAGAATTTTCCAAGGAAGGTCTTTGGCACACTCAAAACTTTCATGAGTGTCCAGGAATCCTGAGGTTAAGTTGTTTGAGAAGTGCTGAGTTTCTTTGTCTTGGTTTGGAACCCTCACAACCACCCCTGGGAGGTAGATGCTATCGTCACCAGTTAACAGGTAAGGGAACCCAGGCAGCAGGAGGGGGAGTCACCAGCCTGAGGCCACACAGCCAGGCAGCTGCTGAGCTGGGATGGGAGGCTGGTTCTGTGGGGGGCCAAGGACAAGCTCTTTGCAGCAGCTCTTTCTGAACGGGTCACTCTGGAGCGGGAGTCCTGACTCGGGGTGCCCAAGGTGGGCTCTGTGGGCCTGTTGTCTGCTCATTCAAATAAGGTGAGGCAAATGTTCCCTTAGGTGGCCTCTTTCCAGCTGGGTTTCTCCAGGCCCAGAGCTCAAAGTGCCAGCCTGCAATGACAGGTGACGGCAGATGAGGACAATGACCAAGGGGTCAGCGGGGATGGGGCAAGGAGGTCAAAGGAGCTGTCACATGTTTATGGCTTTTCCTCCAATTTCAGTTTTCCCTTTTTTAATCTGGAATCCAAGATTCCAATCCAATGGCTTTGCTAAAAAGAAATTACTTAAAAAAAAAAAAGAAGAAGAAGAAGAAGAAGAAAAAGAAACAAATAAACAAACAGAACTATTTCCACACTGAAGGTCGCCCAGCCTTGCCTTTCCTGTTCTCCAGCACCAACGGCCACCCCCAGTGGCCTAGGCCAGGGCTCTGCTTTGTTTGGTGTGAATGAGGAGAACACCTGCTCTTCTCTTAAACAAACAGCGCCATTTAAAACAGTAAGGCGACATCTTTGGCTCAGGAGCCCTAAGAAACAGAGTCCTGGACTTCTGTGTGTGTGTGTGTGTGTGTGAGGTTTTGTTTTGTTTTGCATAATTGGCTATTCTGAGCACTTCAAAAGAGGCTTGGGTGGCCCCGGAAGGCCTGTATTCTTAGTTCGTTTCCTTCCCATGAGGCTTTTGGGGACTAGCTCCTCCTGTTGGGCTTATTGTTCTTGTCCATGGATTTGGGCTATAAAATAAAGAGATTGGGTTCTTAAAAAGAAATAAATGTAGCCAAGATGGTGGTGCTCTGGGTAGTTAAAGTCGACTCCTACAAACACAGAGCCACTTGCTCCTGGGGTCTGTACTCTTTTTCTCAGGCAGTGACTGAACCCCATCCACCAACTCAAATCAGCCTGAACCTTGGGCCTCATCTTGGACCATTGCTCCTTCTCACCAGACCACCCATTCTGCCTCCAAGGTCTACCTTGGATTCTACCTCCTTAATTTGTCTTAAGTGTTTGGTACCATAGGAAGGAAATGAGTCTTGGCATGAAATCAACATGCATTAGAATCTCAGTTTTGGCTCCTCCAACTCTCAGCCTGACTTTGGGCAAACGTGCCCCATATTGCCATGGCTCACCTTCAAGTGCACCTACAGTTCCCTGTTTCTGCTGACCCATCTCCCATCAAGCACCCAGATTTCTGTTTTGTGACCCAGACTTTCTCTGGGACCCAAGGAGCTTGCTCAGCCCTTGAGCAAGGCAACCTGAGTTCCCCCGAGAAGACATTCCCCCCAAGAGGGAAGTGACTGATGGACAAGCAGCTCAGCTTCTCATCCCTTTGTGGGAGAGAGACGGCACCTGGACAGGAGCCTCACAAAAGGTCCAGCAGGATTAAGCACCACTAGTCCACGGAGGAGCCTGCAAGGTCTCTCCCTTCCCTACTCCCTCCCTGTTCTTCCAGGATCACCTCCCAGGTGAGCTAACTCTTCCCAAGTCCTCGTCATGGGATCCTGCTAATACAGATTGAGGATCCCTGATCCAAAATCAGAAAGGCTCCAAAATGTGGACCTCTTTGAGCACCAACAGGAGCCACAAGTGGAAAATTCCTATCTGCCAGCTGCCCCAATGCACTGGGTCACAGGCAAAATGCAGGCTCACTGGAAGCGCTGGATAAAATTACCTTGAGTTTACCTGAATACGGTGTGCATAAAACATACACTTTTGTGTTCAGACTTGGGCCCCACCTCCAAGGTATCTTAGTCCACATATGCAAATATTCCAAAATTTTTTTCTCAAGAGAAAAAATCTGAAATTCAGAACAGTTTTGCTATCAAATAAGGAGAAGGGGGTACTCCATCGGTAGAGCAAATGACTTACCCTCCATGAGCCTCAAGGTTTTTCTCCCCCCTGGTAAGGAGGGGTTGGCAATAGCTCCCTCCCAGAATTTTTTTTTTTTTTTTATACTGGGGATTGAACCCAGGGGTACTTTCCCCACTGCACCACATCCCCAGACCTTTTTATTTTTGATTTCTAGACAGGGTCTCGCTAAATTGCTTAAGTCCTTGCTAAATTGCTGAGGCTGGCTTTGAACTTGCAATCCTCCTGCCTCAGCCTCCACAGCCACTGGGATTATAGGCACGCACCACTACAATCAAATTCCTAGAGTTGTTGATAAGTAACAATATGTCATAATCTTCACCATGGCAAAATTTGAAAGTGCATTTCAAAGTTCCAGACGTGCTCTCGGGAACTGAGTAGATAGTTATGAAGCCTCATTATTTCATGATCTCTCTGGGTTAATATTCAAGGCACAAAGGCTGAGGTTTGCAGAATGCGTGTTTTATGCTTGTATCAATCTTCTTACATTTTTCTTTGAGCCCCTGTGAAAAACGGCTACTGAAGAAAAGAAGGGAAGTGGAGGTCTCTGGGTAAGAAGACAAATTCACCCTTGTCAGAAAGATGCCTGATCCTTCAGAGGTGGCGTGGGAGAGCAGAGAGGCCTTGAATCCTGGCCCCAGCCCTTAATAGCTATGCAAGTCTGAACAATGTACTTGATTTTGATGAGCCTGTTTCTTCCTTGCAACATTGTCACAGTAAGAGTTAGAAATAATATCTGTGAACTTTAGAATGAGGCAATGATATCGTGGGCACAGAAGTGAGTGATGTGGTTTCCTGCTTTCAAAGATCTCAGAATCTCACTGAGAGGAAAGATCAGGCACAGATGCAGAAGTAGGGTATGACTGGGTCTTTACCACCAATACTTAAAAGCACCTACTATGTGCTAGGCACTGGACTGGAGGTGCCCACCACAGGAGACCTCAGGAGAGGCTCCCTCCATCAACACCCATCCTATGAGCCTATTTCCCTTCCTTTCTCCCTTCTTTCTTTCCACCTTCTCTTTCCTCCCTTTCTCCTTTCTCATCAATAGTCTTCAAATCCTCCTGGTCTAAATCTCTTTCCCCCCTTCTGGGTCTGCCAGAACCAGAAACCTCCTCCAACAACATTGCTTGGCCTCTGGGAAGCTGCAGGTCTGGAAGGAACTGAGTCCTGTAGATCCTTCCATCCAACAGTGTCAACTGGGACAGGCTTCTTCTACCCCCAGGGGACATGAATTTGGATGGAGGAATATCATAACCTCTGGACTGATCGAATAGCTCTGCAGTGTATTTAAGGCATTTAGCAAACTGGTGTGTGGGACAGGCTTATATCAGCTCGGAAGTGCCCATTATTATATTTCCAGGAACTTTTTATGGATTTTTTTCAGTATATTACATGAAGGAGTTACACTAGTCCAAGCAAAAGCAGACCCCAAATGTTACATTATACAAGCTGTGAGGTTTTTGCAAGTGACCGACGTCACATTGGTAGCTTGAAATCAGCCCCAATGTGGGTATTGACACAACAGAAGTTGGCAAACACTACAAATCAGGGATTGAGTTCCTCTGTTAGACATCTACCAGCACACCCTGCCTAAATGTAGGTAACAAGAGCGGGTTGTGTAGAAACAGGCCCTGCCTTCAAGGAGCCTCATAGCACGCTAGAGGGTGACAATGTAGCCAGTGTCGCTGACTTATAGCCAGGAAATAAAAGTTCACGTTCCAGCAAGGTAGCTTCCTTCTGTGAGACTCTGTCTGCCAAACAGGAGTCACAGAAATACCTCCCTTTCTTTCTTTCTTTTTTTTTTTTAATATTTATTTAGTTGTAGATAAACACACAGTATCTTTATTTATTTTTATGTGGTACCAAGGATTGAACCCAGTGCCTCACACATATGAGGCAAGCACTTTACCACTGAGCTACAACAGCCTCAGCCCCCTCCCTGCCTGTCAAACTGATTTAATCAGAGACCCCCCCCCCCCCAGAAATGATGTAAATGAAAGGAAACTCATTTGTCCCAATCATCAAAGAAATGTCTGGAAAGTGTGAGAATGTCCCATAAGTATACCAAGAATAAATGCAACCACACAGAGGATCTGCCCGGTGAACAGAAGAGAAGCAAGACAAGCCACATCCCGGGGTCACTCCCCTGATTAGACTGCAGGCAGTTTGACAGCGTGGCCCTGTCTACGCTTCTCTGCAGCAGGACACGGGACTGTGATCCTAGGGAATGAACAGATGAGCAAGGAAGAAGGCTTGGAGGGGAGTTTGGGGCACCCCCTGCGAAGCTATACTCATGGTGGGAAGCAGAGAAAGGTTTGTCTTCTCCAATCCCTGGTATGAGGGTTGTTGGTATTTGAATGATGGAATGGGAAGTCCTTGCAGGTGAGGTTGGAACGGCTACTGCAAGTTCATGTCATGGGCTGAGATCTTTAAACAAAGGCTGGCTGGTGTGGTGGTGCACGCCTGGAATCCCAGCAGCTTGGGAGGCTGAGGCAGGAGGATCACTAGTTCAAAGCCAGCCTCAGCAAAAAAGCGAGGCGCTAAGCAATTCAGTGAGACCCTGTCTCTGAATAAAATACAAAATAGGGCTGGGGATATGGTCAAGTGGTCGAGTGTCCCTGAGTTCATCTCCTGGTGCCCAAAAAAAAGGAGGAGGATCGAAAGTTCAAGGCCAGCTGGGCAATTTAGCAAGACCCTCCTTCAAAATAAAAAATAGAAAGGGCTGGACGTGTAGCTCAGTCATAGAGCACACCTGGGCTCCATCCCCAGGGCCAGAAAGAAAAAAATGCTCATCTAAAGAAGATAAGGGGCACTTGTTTTATAGACAAGGATTTCTTCTCCAGCCGCTGATTGAGCATCATCATTAAGGTCCCTCCATCAACAGATTATGCCTATCATCCTCCCAGTGTCACCTCCTACTCCCTCTCCTTCCATGAAGGATCTTCTTTCCTTCCATGAAGATACAGGGCCACGGCACTTACATATAGAACCACACACTGTGAGGTTTAATTGCAGAAAAGTATGTGTATCATTTTCCCTAATGATTTAATAGTCTGTCTTCTCAACCAAATTGCAGAACCCTAAAAGGTATGAAATACTGTCAACTGAATCTGTTTCACCTGAGCTTCCAGGTGCCCTGAGAGTGCTCAGAAAGCCATCAGAGCCACTACTGATGGAGCACTTGCGGGGGGAGGAGACCACAGTGTCATGCTGACTCCTCCAAGGAACCCTCCACCAGGCAGCCAACCTGAACACATGTCGGCTGACTCCTATCAAAGAGGCAGTGAAGCCGGAGGTGTGAGCTGGTCCCCTTTTCAGCTAAGGAATCTAAAGAATAGAGAGGTTAACAACACACCTGCCCCAAAGCACAAAGTAAGCTGCAAAGCCAGAATTCAAACTCGTCTACCTTAAAAAACCCATGCTCTTTCCAGACGCGGTGGCACACATCTGTAATCCCAGGGACTCCGGAGACTAGGGCAGGAAGATTGCAAGTTCGAGGCCAGCCTCAACAACTTAGCAAGGCCCTAAGCAACTCAGCAAGACCCTGTCTCTAGATAAAATATAAAAAAAGGTCTGGGGATATGGTTCAGTGATTAAATGCTCCTGGTTCAATCCCCAGTACCAAAAAAAAAAAAAAGAAAAAAAAAAGAAAAAGAAAAACTTGCTCTTTCCTACCATGTCATTAAGCAAAATGGAAGAAAAGTTGGGTGTTTAATAGGTGAGTCGTATTATGGCATTTCCCCAACTTAGCAAGTAGTGAGACCGAGGCAGATGGTGGCTAAGGCAACCTACTCACATCGCAGCAGGCAGCCTGTACCTACCGGGAAAGTCTCACTAACCAACTTTACTAACTGTGGAAGGCTGCGGCGTGTAGATAGAGGGCCTCGCAGACGTGGAGCCTCTGAGGAACAGCACTCAGGTGGGCACCAGCAGCACGCTCCCAGGATGACTTAAGGCTCCACTGGGCTCCTCCGTCCTCTGATTAGGTTGGCCCTTCCACCCACCGTGACTTCATGGGAGCCTCCATTTCGGGTCTGGTTTTCCTTCTTCCTCGGAGAGCTCAGGGTGTTTTTGGTTTTCTCTCCTGCACTGCCTGACTGTAGCAGAATGTTCCAGGAACATCTAGTCAGAGAGCACTCAGTGTGCTCCAAGGCCTGGGTACACGCTGTCCTCCTGGGCGGAGTGGCCACCCAGGACTATTACCTTCAGGAGTGGAGGGTAGCAGGTGGGGGTGTGGTGGGCATGCCCCAGTCACCAGAGGCTCTGAGAACAGTCAGGACATCGGGCCCTGTGGGTGTTATGACCCCAGAGCATGAATCTGGCCTGAGGTGAAGGGCAAAGACCCCATCTCAAGGGCTCGCTTCTCTCCAGCCTGTCTATTCCACGCATCTCCTTGACTTCAGAAACAGCCATCAAGGTCCAGACCAATGCTGGTGACTTGGAGTGCCTCTGTCACTCCAAGTGATTCTCCTCCCTTCCTCCACTCCTCAAAAAGCCCCTGATCAGTGGCACCCATGGAAGACATTCTGGATCACCCCTCCCAAAGGGTGGAGGTGGTGGAGAGGGTCACAACCTCAGCCTCTGCTGCCATCTGAGCAGCCACTGTGTCACTCTTCTTCCTTCCCACAGTCATTCGCCCTGAAAAATCCTCTGGTCCTTAAATCAAGCCCCAGGCCAATGGGTACGCTGTACCGGTGATCCATACCGTCCGCCTATAACCTATAACCTATAACCAGGTCCAAACACCAGATGGAGAGCATGTTGGAGAAAGTGCGATTTTGTGAGCAACAGTAGAAGGAAAAATGTTTAAGAAAGGGCATTTTGCTGAGTGGAGGTTAAATACTTTCATACTTCTCAGCTAATCCAGAAACTTCTCTGAATTCTCATTTAAAAAAAAAGTTCTCCATAATCTGATGTTTTACTTCATTAAATGCTGCCATTTGAGAAGCAGGAAAAGGACTGACTTGAAAATTGGCCCCTGGTTCAGGTCACTGTGTTGCCTGGTTCCCCCAGGAGGGGGCTCCGCAGGGTGACAGGAAACCCCGGTGTCAGAGATACCTAGGGCCAATGACAAGGCTTTTCTTAGCCCCCATCCATACAGCCTATTCTGCTCTCTTCCCCCAGCACCACACTCGGGGTGTCTTTTGGCTGGCAGTGGGGGCGGTGCTGGGGATTGAATCCAGAGCCCTGCACACCCCAGCAAGCGCTCCACCCCTGAGCCCAGCCCTGCTGGTTTCTGAATCCTAAAAGATTGAGAAATCCAGAGGCAGTCTTCCTTCTGTCCCTGTCATACTTTCTCCTTTTGTCCTTCTAACATTTCCTTCTGTATTTCAATTTGATTTCCTTCTTCAATAGCAATACTGACATTTCTACTAAGAAAATATAGAAACGATTTCTTTTTTTTTTTAAAGAGAGAGTGAGAGAGAGAGAGAATTTTTTTAATATTTATTTTTTAGTCTCGGCGGACACACCATCTTTGTTTGTATGTGGTGCTGAGGATCGAACCCGGGCCGCACGCATGCCAGGCGAGCGCGCTACCGCTTGAGCCACATCCCCAGCCCTAGAAACAATTTCTTGATATTAATATCAGTGCACCCCGGGGCTGGGATGTGGCTCATGCGGTAGCGCGCTCGCCTTGCACGCGTGCGGCCCGGGTTCGATCCTCAGCACCACATACAAACAAAGATGGTGTGTCCGTCAAAAAAACTTTTAAAAATAAATAAATAAATAATAAAATTCTCTCTCTCTCTCTCTCTCTTTAAAAAAAATCAGTGTACCCCAAGCCATGAATTGTACCCTTTAAATGGGTGAATTATGTGGTGTGTAAATTATATCTCAATAAAACTGTTTAAAAGAAGAAGAAAATCTAAGAACCATAATCCAGTTAGACGGGAGACTGAAGCTACATTTATGTAGCATGGTTAAAAGACTAAGGAACCTCGAACTACCCACATCTGGAAAAAGGCTAAAGTGGATGGAAATTAAGTGGTACATTCACTCCACTTGAGCCACATTATTATTATTATTGTTTTTACTATTATTATTTGGTACAGGCTATTGAACCCAAGAGAGCTTAACCACTGAACCACATCCCCAGCCTTTTCATTTTTTATTTAGAGACAGTGTCTCATTGAGTTGCCGAAACTGGCTTTGAACTCTCGATCCCCCTGCCTCAGCCTCCCGAGCCACTGGGATGACAGGCATGCACCACCGCACCTGGCCACAATCATCCTTTTTCTTCCCTTCCAAAGTTCAAAATGGCAGATGAGTTGGAGGTTAATAAATCTGGGTGCAAAATATATCTCTGTGGATGGGAATATTTCCACTACTACACCAAGGGTCATCCGCTAAATATCCCAGTGCTTGGAATCTCAGAGGTTGAATTCAAGTAACGAGGACGGCTTCCTTTTCTCAGAACAAGCTGGTTAGAGTGCATGTGACTCACTTGTCAGGGACAATTTGCTTTTCTATCTGACTATTTTCCTCATTGACTTCACTTCCTCCTGCTCTCCCAGGCGGCTGTGGGATCTGGCAACAGGAGCTCCACCGTGGACAGGGAAGTCCTAGAAGACTGCTGCCAGGCTGGCGGCCAGTTCAGAGCTCCCCTGTGCTACCTCGGCCTCCACACCACCTGCCCCTACGTGCACACTCACGGCTCTGTGTAGGAAATTCGCCACTTTACGGTCTCGCGTAAAAGTGCCACTCTGAATAAACACAAAAGCCATCAACTGCTCTTGAGTTGTTGGTCTTAAATATCAGTCATGCTTCATCGCAGGCATACGGGACCTGTTCTTTGCATGATATCGTCATATAAAGAGTAAGGACCTTAGGGGCATCTTAATGAGGTGGTAATGAGGGAAAAAATGTTCTGGGTTTGGGGGGGCCTGGTTCCCTCTGATGTTCAAAATGGGTTTAATCTTACATCAGACTCCTGGCTCTGCAGTATGGAGGAAAGAAAGAGAGAAAGAAGATGGTGTGGTACAAGAGGGTGTGTGGGTGGGAGGGGTGTACAGTGTTCGAAACTTTCTTCGACTGCTTTTTATTGCTCCTGAAGACCAGCCCACAATATCATGAGGCTCCTCTTTGTACAAGGTTACCCGCATCCTGGAGGACAATGCCAAGAAGCTTCCTCCTCCGCTACCCTTCAGACCCCTTGATGTTCCCTGTCTTCCACGCACGCTGCCTTCCTGGTTGGGTTGTGCTGTTGATGCTCCGCTTTGTGTTGTAAGATGCCCTTTGTTGCTCTTGAAGACCAGCCACGATTTCAAAACCTTTTCTCTTTATATCAACCACTATGGAGCAATAGGGTGAGGGAGCTTCCGACTCTGTCAAACAGATAGTCTTTATTCTCCCATTTGCTTGCTTGCTTTTCAGACTCCACATAACCAGATCTTGAGAAAGTTCTTTGAAATGAGAAGTGACGAACTCTGTCCTTTGCTGAGTGATTTAGCCTCTTTGGGGTGGGGCGGAGGGTGGTGACTGTATAAAACCAAGGCAGCATTGTTACTTCTGTGGGTCCTGTAACAAGATATGGCCATCATTCATTCATTCCTAACTAGATGTTCTCCTGGGCACATCAGAGGCATCCTGCCTATGTATGCCCTAAATTTTGTTTGCTGTGAGTCTTGACTCACTTTACTAACAGGATTCCATAGACTTTTTAAAATGACTCTTCTATTCCAAAATCTTTCATCTTATCCTCCTGTTCGCCATTGCCAGTTAATTCAAACTACAATCGATCATCCATCCATCTGTCCATCTGTTTGTCCATTCATCCATTCTTTCAACAAATATTTATTAAGCATTTATATGACCCAAGTCCTCAACCAGCTGGCTAGCTAGGGAAGGAGCAGCGAGTGTGGCTCCCCAGCCTCTGGGAGGATTTAGACAATTACAGAACCGTGTCCGCTTGAGCCTGGAGTGGACTGGGGACACAAAGGAGGGGGAGCTGGCCAGAGCTAGCGACTCCAAGAAAATGCCCTTACAGAAATGCGATCTGAGCCCCCAAAGGATAAGAAAGAGGAGGAGGGTTGGGACTTTTCTCAAAAAGAAAAATATCTACAGGTGTTTCTGCTACTCTGTGTTTTGCTGAACCCGGAGCCTCTTAAGTAATGATGGATTTTTGTATAGAAAGAACATAGACTTGGACTTAGTGATGTAGGATAATCAGCTGAAACTTTTCTAAGCCTCAGTTGCCTCATTCCTAATATGTGCAAGATAATCACCACCGGACAGAATTGCCAGAAAGATTAGGTGTGTTGTAGACAAAGCCCCCAGCCCATGAAAGTTCCCCACAAACGACAAATTTTATTACTCTAAAGGAAGAACAGAAACATTATCAAGAGGTTAAGGGCAGGGGTGGGGGAGGGTGGGGACTCCCCGGAAGCTTTAAACACACACACACAAAAGAAGGACAAATAGTCAGGCTTCATCCCAGGAGGTCCTGAGTCATCAGGTCTGGGTGGGTCCCTAGCATCTGGATTTTCTTAAAAGCTCCATAGGTGATCCTGATACAGCCCAGGGCTGAGAATTACCTCTACCCAGCAAACAGGGGCTTATTTACATATGTATAGCTGCCACTTTAAGTACCTTAAGAGAACACAGTAACCTGATTTAAGATAACTATTGAACACAGTTGGAACCCTGTGCTGATGATCTGCAAGGCATCTTGGTGGGTAACTGAGAAGGGAGCTATGAGTCAGTAAAAGTGGAACTGCAAAATTTCTCAGGCTCCTCGAAATGATGCCTGTAAAAATGTCTGGCTTGAGTCAGAGTGGAATTTAGCTGTCATATTTCTCTTGACTCACCATCGTCACCCGTTGGTAATTGATCTAGTAAATTAGTAACTCTTATCCAACAGCAGCTTCAACTTTCTAGGGTTCACCATTGCTTGCTGAAAACAGACATCTGGCCATAGAATTTCCAGCATAACTAGGGGAAAAAAAAAAAAAAAAAAAAAAAACTCAGGCATTTTCTCACCAAAAGTCTCAATATTTCAATGGACAGTCTGAAATTTCAGTGGTTTGGAGTGGAATTCTGAAGAGTATGTTTGTAAATGTTTTTCCCAGGGAGGGAGTTCAGGCTGGAGTTCAGCCTTGTCTCTGATTTACCTCCCTTCCTGTAAGACAATCCAGTACAATAATAAGGTGAAAGTTGGCATTTGCCTACTTTTTTTCTTGGGGATATCATTACCTATGAATTGCTGGAAAAATCTCAGGAATAAGCAAGCTTTGATTTTCAAAATTGATTTTGTTGTTCTGGAGCTAGACTAAGAGGTAGCTAAACATTCTTGATTTGACCTGAATAATCCCAGAAAAAGAAAAGACCTACTATCCAACCCTCTCCAAATGTGGTCCAAGGAATCTTCTGGGGGATCATTAAACATGCAGATTCCTGGCCCAGTGTTCTGAATTTCTAGAGGCCAGAGCCAAAGCTTCTCAGGTGGTAGTCACATCCACCTTACACTCATGTTTTGCCCCCAAAGAATTCTATTTCTGCATTTAGATTAAAAAAAAAAAAAGAATCAGGTTAAGAGCTAAGAGCATGACATCTGGAGTGGCCCATTTCTGTTCCTGCTCTTTTGCCAGTTCTCATGGACAAGTCCTTTGCATTTTTCAGACATCAGTTTTCTTTTCCCTAAATGGCAATATGTGTCATCATTTATTATTATTATTACTACTACTATTATCATTATTACTATTTTATTTGCAATGCTGGGGATCCACCCTCATGGAGGCTAGTCAAGCACTCTACCACTCAAAGATGAAATGTGAAAATACTTTGAAAACTAAAAATACCTGTTTCTATCATTACAGTCATTTTCTATATGAAGGATATGCAGGTCCAGATCCCCAGCTTGTGTTATTCCTGGCTAAATGTTATGTAGACTACTTAATTTGGCTGTTTTTATATTCATTCTAAGGGAGGAGGATATTTCCATACACAATGAGCCATGTAGCCCTGAGCATAAAGAAGATGGTTCAGATGTTGCAAAGGAGCAGGCAGGGGTCATTAACGCCCTTAACATATCAATTGTGAATTGCATAATTCACACCTAGAGCAGCTACCAAGGAACAAGGGGAGCAGCCTAATACATTCCCCAAAGCACATTATTCCACATCCAGGAAGCTGCTTAAACCAGAGCTTTCTGGAACAAGAGCAATGTCCACTATGTTTGACTGCTTGCCTGCTGAGATTTTTTTTTTTTCCCCTTTTTCAGGCAAAAAGAAAAGAAAAGAAAAATCAAATCTGGCTGTCGAACAAGCCAGCTTGATGTACTTCATGACAGATCTTTCCTAATGTTCTAATCTCTTAGGCCCCAGACATGAGTCCTCAATAGAGAGAGGTAGAAAGACGAATCCTGAATTTAGTTGCTCTATTAGAACCTTCTATATCCACCTTAAATAATCTGTCGGAAGCTGCAGCCTTGGGAGGTTGTCTCCCTCCCAAGGTATATTCCTTGACATTTTCAGTGGACAGAGGCTGAGTGGTGCACTGAAGAGTTGTGTATAGAGCTGTTCATATTTAGTATCATTTCTTTGGCATAATCCTGTGGGTGCATGTCCAACCATTTTCTTTGAATAGATTGTTTTTCCAGGCCTGGGGCAAATAGCCCTTGATGACACAATTCATAAAAGCCCTTACCTAGCCCCAGGAGAGAAGGAGGAAAGTCTGGTGGAGCAGGAAGAGAACCGGAAAAGGGAAAAGAATAGAATCAAACGATGGATTGTCTGAGCTGAAAGGAGCCCTTTCCTTCATTCCCTCACCCACTCACTCACTCATTCCTTTAATTTGTTGGGCACTAGTTACTGCAGTGGAGGCCGGGCTGCCATGGTCCTGGGGGGACGGAGAGCTGTGCCCTCTGGGGTGGAAGTTGCTAGGCCCATCACCGTAGCCTGAGTTGGCAGCTGTGGTCTTTACAAGTTTTGCTCTTGCTTTGTTTGGGAAAACAAAGGACTACAAAACAAACTGGGCTAAAGCAAAGGAAGAAACCCCAGCTCCACCTGGCTCCTCCTTGAATGGGCTCCCCACCCCTTTCTGGGGCAGGTGGGGCCAGGCAGAGTCCCTAACCTCTGGCTTGGAAAGAAAAATCCTGGCGTCATTTGATCTAGCTCTCCAAGCTGCTTTCTACCAGGAACAGGAAGGCACTTCCAGGGTGTTAACCCTTTCATCAACAGTGGTAGGGTGCAAGCCTTCAAGGCACTGAGAAGGTACAATATATGAACTTGAAAAGGATGATACTCCTGTGATGGTGGCGGCGATTATGATGATACATGGCTCCTGTTTATTGGAACTGTACTGCTGGGTGGGCACTGTGCTTGCATTTACTGGTATCATTTCATTTCTTCTCCATGGTCTGAGCACAGCTATTACCTTCCTTTCAAACAAACAAACAAAAAAACAAGGATCAAAAAAGTTAAGAATGTTGTTCAAAGTCACACAGCTAGTAGGTAGTGGAGTTACAGCATCTGCTTGCTTCTTCCTGTTCCACTGGTCCTGTGTGGGATTGTAAAATAATCCCGGCTCACTTCTTTTAAAGTGCTCGCTGGAGCCCGTGGACTATGCTCTTCTGTGTCCCCTCAGCTGGGAGATGTTGGTGTGGCACAGTCTGCTCTGATCAGACTTTCTTGGTCCTGGACATCCTCAGATTTCTGTTACTGCAGAGTAAGGAAGAACACAAGGATATGGGAGCCGCAGGATCACTCCGGCCAGGGTCTTGAGGCCACCCAAGGACCAGCTGCCTCCTCAGCCCTGAATACCCAGGGACTAAAGATCCCAATGGAGTAAACACAAGGCACTGAGTGACAGGGAGGGGAGAAGAAGCAAGAACAAAGGTGGGAGGACAAAGGAAGCAGGAGAGCCAAGGAGAGGGCCAGGGGTCCTAAGTACAAGCACTTCTTCTTCTTTTTTTTTTTTTTTAAGCAAATTCTTGGGGCTGGGATTGTGACACAGTGGTAGAGCGCTTGCTCGCCTAGCATGTATGAAGCACTGGGTTCAATTCTCAGCACCACATATAAATAAATAAAGGTCCATCAACAACTAATAAAATATTTAAATCAAAGAAAAAAGAAACTTCCTCGGGGCTGGGGATGTGGCTCAAGCCTGGCATGCATGCGGCCCGGGTTCGATCCTCAGCACCACATACAAACAAAGATGTTGTGCCTGCTGAAAAACTAAAAAATAAATATTAAAAAATTCATTTTCTCTCTCTCTCTCTCCCCCTCCACTCTCTCTTTAAAAAAAAAAAAAAGAAAGAAATTTCCTTAATAGATGTATTTTTTAGTTGTAGATGAACACGATACCTTTATTTTATTTATTTGTCTTTATGTGGTGCTGAGGATCGAACCCAGGGCCTCACACATGCTAGACAAGCGCTCTAGCACTGAGCCACAACCCCAGACCCAGCACTGCTTCTTATTTTCTGCAAGAGGAGGGCCACCTGTGTGGGATAGCCCAGTGCAGTGAGCCAGGCTGGGGACAGGGGTGAGGAACACCTCTCAGTGTTAGAATGAAACAAAACAAACATAATGACAACTGATGGGTTTCCAGGAAGCTAGGAGCATGGCAGCATTCTGGAATGAACCTCTGCCCTCCATTGAAAGGACTCAGTGTCTGCCTGGATACACACCCTTGGGTGTCTCTGTTAAGGAATCCAACACAAGACCTCCAGGTTCCACGCTGCTGGAGGTGGAAGGCTCTGTCTGCATCCTTGGTACCTGTTCAAGTGCCTGGAAGAGAGGATGCAGGGAGGAGGTGCAAATGGAACTGTTGAAACCTGAGCCCACGGTATCTGGGCCACTCAGTCAGAACCCTGCCTCAGACCAGAGCTTGAAAAGGCAAAGCCACAGCCATTTTGGAAAATAAAATGAAAGTTCCTCAAAGAACTAAAACTAGAATTTGGGGGCTGGGAAGGTAGCCCTGTGGTGGAAGGCTTGCCCGGCATGTGCTAGGCACTGGGTCAGATCCCTAGCACCACAAACAAAACAAAAGTACTAAAAGTGGAATCATCCTATGATCCAGCAATCCCACTTCTGGGTAGATACCCAAAAGAACTGGAATCAACCTGTCAAAGAGATGTCTGCAGCATCATTCACAGCAGCAGAAACACAGAAGACGCGTTCAAGGCAGAATCCTTCACAGTAGCTGATACAGACTCAACCTCCGTGTTCACCCACGGATGGGAATGAGTAGGTTATTTTCCTTTTGTTTTGTCCTTTGGTATTAAGGATTTAACCAGGGATGATCTATCACTGAGCTAAATCCTCACAACTTTTTATTTTTTTTAATTCTGAGACAGGGTCTTACTGTATTGCCCAGGCTGGCCTCAAACTTATGATCTTCTTGCCCCAGCCTCCTGGGTTGCTGAGATTATAGGCATGTGCCCACGTGCCCAGAGCCAGATGAATGGATTTTCAATGTGGCTTTATATATACAATAGAATACTGTTCAGCCTTAAAAAGAAAAATCAGCCAGGTGCAGTGGTTCACGCCTGTAATCCCAGTGACTCCACAGGCTGAGGCAGAAGGATTGCAAGTTCAAGGCCTGCCTCAGCCATTTACCAACGCCTTAAGCAATTGAGCAAGACCCTGTCTCAAAATAAAAAAAATATAAAGAGCTGGGGATGTGACTCAGTGATAAAGCTTCCCTGGGTCCAATCCCTAGTACAAAAATATACCAAAAAAAAAAAAAAGAAAAGAAAATTCTGTTATTGGTGATGATAGGAATAAACATAGAAAATATTATGTTAAGTAAGATAAGCCAGGCATAGAAAGACAAGTAATATTGCACGATCTCACTTATATATAAAATCTTTTAAATAAAAAGGGAACTCATGGGGAAAAAAGTGGTTACCAAAAGCTGGGGGTAGAGTGGAGAGAGGGAGGAGTTGGAAATTCTGTGAAAAAAGAATTTCCATTAGATTAACTGTTGTAAGCTCTGGTTCTATTGTTGGCCAAGGTGAAAATAATTAACCACAATGTAACATATATTTCAAAATAGCTAATAGAGAGGATTTTAAATGTTCTCACCACAAAGAAATGATAAATATTTGAGAGACCAGATATGTAATTAGCCTGATTTGACATTCTGCAATGTATATATTTAGTAAAATATCACATCGTGCTATATATATATATATCTACACATACACAAAGTTACTATTTGTCAATTCAAAATAACATAAAGCTGGGCACAGTGGCACACATCTGGAGGATCACAAGTTCAAGACCAACCTCAGCAACTTAGCTAGAGGAGACCCTGTCTCAAAATAAAAAATAAAAAGGGCTGGGCGTGTGGCTCAGCGGTAGAGCACCCCTGGGTTCAACCCCAGAACCCCCCCAAATTTTTAAGATTCACAGGCTTGGCCCCTTTCCTTGGGCCCCCCTGGCTCCTGGAAAAGCAAGATTCCTAACTTTGCTTTGTGTGATCCAGCAAGGACCCTCTGGGTCAGCCCTTGCCCCTTTCTCTTGCGGAGTCTCTGCTGGGGTCCACTGGACTTCTCGTGGTTTCCCACAGCACTGTTATCTGTGGCTACAGAACAAACCCTGCCAATAATTAATGACTTAAAACGAGAAGACCTGGCAGAAGATATTCAGATTTAGCATCGTATCTGCAGACTTAGGTCCACCTAGGTCAAAAGGAAGAAAACATAGACCCTCACCTTTCCGTGAATCAGTGTAGTGTCTGTTGTAAGAAGGCCACGGGGTATTCACAGCGATGCAGCCATCTTTGGAAAACCCAATCTGTTACACATACCTTTGCTACACCACAGGGCCTTTGTATGTTCTGTTTCCTCTACCTGGAACACTCCTTCTCTTCCTCCCCTAATTAAATTAAAATCTTCTTATCACACACACCTCAGCCAAGTTGTCATTTCCCCTGGAAAGCTTTTCTGAGCTCCCTAACCAGGCAAGTGCCCCTTAGTTTATGTTTTCTGGTTTTTTTCTCAAAGCTTATCAAAGCTATATTTTAGGGGCAGGGGTTGTGACTCAGAGGAAGAGTACTCGCCTAGCATGTGTGAGGCACTGGGTTCAATCCCCAGCACCACAAAAAATAAAAGTATTGTGTCCACCTACAACTAAAAAAAAATTTTAACATTATTATAAAAAAGCTATATTTTACATATATATATGTGTGTATATACATATTTGCGTGTGATTTTGTGTTCTTTTACACACACCCACACACACACCCCACACACACACACACACAATCAATATCTCAATTAGGTAATAAGTTTCCTAAAAAGAGGCTCAGTAAGCAGGAACAGGGGTGCATACTTGCCTCTAGTAACTCAGGAGCCTGGAGCAGAAGGAGGATCCCAAGTTTGAGGCCAGCTTGGGCAATTTAACCAGATCCCATCTCAAAGTAAAAAATAAAGTGGGGGTGGGGCGCTGGGGATGCAGATCAGTGGTAGAGCCGCCCCTGGGTTCAATCCCCTGTACCAAGGCAAAAAAAAAAAAAAAAAAAAAGAAAGAAAGAAAGGCTTCTACAGAGTTTTCGGTTTTACTCGTCTCTCCCTTCAGTGCCTTGTTAGAGGCTGAGATGCAGCAGGTTTCCTATTCGCTGAATGGAAAAATGCACGTAAGCCCAGGGCTGGCTTTGAGGCCTCAGGAGCCTGTGGCCCTGCTTTCCCTGGGGCAGGACCCGACCCTCTCCTGCCCCCCACCTCCCAAGGACCTGCTCACAAATGCTAATGAGTTTATTTCATTTGCTTTCCCTAGCAGCCCAGGTAGTTCCAGTTGACAAAAGGAATTAGGGAAAACTTGGAATACTGGGGAAAATATGGGACTAATGAGAGTTTCCAGGTGGAGCCACCCCCAGCTCCTTTGTCAGTCCCAGGAGGCAGGGACCTCCAACCTGTTGTGACTTTGCACCCGGATTAACAAACGTGCTCTGCGGGGGTGCAGATTCCCGCTTGGGCAAAGGCATTCAGGTTCAGGAAGTGTAAACCCTAATTATGGAGGAGAGGGAAGTGGGGCAGAGTCTGCAGTGGGGGTGGGAAGGCTTTCCAAGGAGGGCCTGGAGAAAGAAACAAAAAGGTTAATAATTAGGTTTGCTGTGAGATTAAAACTGCTCCACACATTTGCCACAACCTGCAGATTTGCTCACCTCTCTGCAAGAAGCAACCAACAAGAGAGGGTGCAGCCTGGAGACGGATTCTCCTTCAGAGGAAAACCCCGGAGCCCGGGCTCCCAGTGACCAGCTTATGTTCTTGTCCATGCCACAACCGACCACAGTTTCTGCCACTGCCCAAAAGTAGCACAGGCCTTGTCCTGTCTGCCCCAGGGGAAATCTGTGCATTCTGGAAAAGAGTGGGGTGCTTGAGCTTTTTTGTGCATGTCACGGTCCCCTCTGGTGAAGGTATGGACACCTTCTCAGAGTCCTCAGGGTCCATATTTTGTTTTAAATGCATTCAATAGAATTTCCATAAGATAAGTGGAGTGTCCTGTTGTAAGACAGGATTGTCTGCAGACTTACTACTAACCAAGATGGAGCAGGAGGGCTTGGATTTTACCCTCCTGCTAGAAACAACTAAAAAGTCAGGCAGAGCCGGGTGTGGTGGCCCATTCCTGTAATCCCAGCTAGTCAGGAGCCTGAGGAGGATGGCAAATTCAAGGCCAGTCTGGGTACCTTAGCAAGACTCGGTCTCAAAATAAAAAGAATGAGGTTACAGGTCAGTGGTAGAGCACTTGCAGAAGGCCGTGGGTTCAACACCCGGGACCAAATATACACCACAAAGAAGTCTGACAAAGCATATAAAGCAATTATAAACAATGGCTTCCAAAGCATTGTCTATGGGTTATCAAAAAGGAGTGATCCAAAGAGATGAGAAAGAAACTAGGTTTGATATTGCTTAGCTTACTGCCTGGAGGATTTGTCCAAACTGAGGCTCAAGGAAAAGACACTGGCAGCCTTGCTGATGAGGGGGGAAACCTGGGGAGAAGGGAAAGCCAAGTAACTGGAATTTGCAAAACAGAGACATGCTCACAAAGAGAGCCCTGGAGATCTGGGAAGCTCCCTGGCCTTTTTCAGCTGAGTTCAGATCAGTAAGGGCTGGTGAGGAAACTGTTCAAAGTCAGGACAAGCTGCATCTGAAAGGAATGGCGGACAATTCCTGGAGCTCACAAGGGCTGGGGGGAGGGGACAGATAGTTCCTGTTCTCCTCAAGCAGAGTAGAAAGCCTCGTCATCCACAGTGTACCAGGTAAAGTACTGAGAACGATTTTATCTTGATTGTTGGAAAAATTGAGCGCCAAATTAAATGCTGTTGTAGTCTATACCCAACAAGGAGGCTTAAAAATAAGTCTGAAAAAAAAACACACTGATTCCAAGTAACTTAAACATGTCCCAGAACAAAGCTCAAGAGTATTTAGGATATTTGTAAGGATACAAAAATATCCAGCACCCAAAAGGTAGAATTTATAATGTGTGCCATGTGATAAAAAATCATGAGTCCTGTGGGGCCTGATGGCACAGGTATGCAGTCCCAGCACTCAGGAGGCTAAAGAGGGAGGATCAACTGAGCCCACAAGTTCAAGACTAGCCAGGGCCAAATCATGAAATCCTGTTCCAAAACAAATAAAACAACAACAAAAATACCAGGCATGCAAAGAATCAGGAAAACACCACCCAAACTGACATATATGGAAATCACTCAATCAAAACTGACTCCCAAATGATAGAAACCATAAATAAGGACGCTGAAACAGTTATAGTCAAGAAGTTAGAGGGAATATATTAGGTAGACCGTCAGAGATTCTTAAAAGTTTCATATAAAGATGAAAACTATAATGTCTAAGATGAAAAATACATTAGGTATCATTAACAGCAAATTACACACTGCAGGGAATGATTGATAAACTCATAAACGCAGCAGTAACATTCTAGAAAATAAAACACAAAGAGAAAAAGGCCTCGCACGCCCAAGGCCCTGGATTCTGGGCATGGTGGAGCATCCCAGTAATCCCAGTAACTATGAAAGCTGAGGCAGGAGGATTGTAAATTTGAGGTCATCCTGGGCAATTTAGCAAGTCCCCCATAAAATAAAAGGGATTGGGGATGTAGCTCAGTAGTAGAGTGCTGGTCTAGCATGTGTGAGGCCCTGGCTTCAACTATCAGTATCACAAAGAAAAAAAATTCAGCTCTAGGATAACTTCAGCTTCCAATTACAATATGTGTAGTTAGAGTTCTCAAATAACAAAATATTTGAAAAAAGTAATGGTCAAAACCTTTTCAAGGGGCTAGGGTTGTGACTCAGTGATAGAGTGCTTGCCTGATTGCCTAGCATGTGTGAGGCACTGGGTTTGAATCCCAGCACCATATAAAAATAAACAAATAAATAAAGGTATTGTATCCAAGTACAGCTAAAAGAAAAAAAAAAAACGAAAAAAAACCCTTTTAAAGCTGAGCATGGTGTTGCACACCTGTAATCCCAGCTGGGGCAGGAAATCATGAGTCCAAACAGAGCCTCAGTAATTTAGCAAGGGCCCTAAGCAACTCAGCTAGACCCTGTCTCTAAATAAAATATAAAAAAGGGCTGGGATGTAACTCAGTGGTTGAAAGCCCCTCCCTGGGTTCAATCCCCAGTACCAAAAAAAAAAAAAAAAAAAAGACCTTTTCAAATTTAATTAAAAAATATAAACTCAAAGATTCACGATGCTCAATAAACTTACACTAAGGCACATCTTAATAAAATTGCTTTAAAGCAATAATACAGGGGGTTGGGGGTATAGCTCAGTGGTGGAGTGCATGCCTAGTGTGTACAGGCCCTGGGATGGAGCCCCAGGAACAGCAGATTGAAAGAACAGTGACGTACCACTGCACATCTATTAGAATGGCTGACATTCAAAGCACGACAATATCAAATGTGGTGAAAGAAGCACATAAAAGATGCTCCGCATCATATGTCATTAGGAATTATAGATTGAGATATAAATTCTAGGAGCTAGGGGTGCAGTCGGTGGTAGAGCATGAGTGTAGTATTCATGAGGCTCTGAGTTCTATCTGCAGCACCATTAAAATAAATAAATAAACAACATGTTGGCTGTGGAGCAACAGGAGCTCTAATTCATTACTGGTATAAATGGAACTCAGTTCTCACTTGAACTCAAGGCCACTAAGCCACATTTCCAGCCCTATTTTGTATTTTATTTTTGTGATGCTGGGGATTGAATCAGGGACTTGAGTATGCAAGGCAAGCACCCTACCAAATGAACTATATCACCATCACTTCTATTTTACTTAGAGACAGGGTTTCACTGAGTTGCTTAGTGCCCCGCCCTTGCTGAGGCTGGCTTTGAACTCACAATTCTCCTGTCTCAGTCTCCTGAGCCACTAGGATTACAGCCCTGGATCTCACAGAACTCTTGCTGGGGATGGGGAGGGGCATTGGGGATTTAACCTGGTGGCAATTTACCATGGAATTACATTCCCAGCCCTTTCCATTTATCTATCTATCTATCTATCTATCTATTTTTAGTGGTGCTGGGGATTGAATCCAGGGCCTGTGCATGTGAAGCAAGCACTCTACCAACTGAGATATGTCCCCAGCCACCCCACCCTTTTTATTTTTTTAATTTTGAGACAGGACCTCACTAAATTGCTTACGACCTCGATAAATTGCTGAGGATGGCCTTGAATTTATGATCCTCCTGTCCCAGACTCCCAAACTGCTGGAATTACAGATGTGCACCACTGCCCTCAAACATATTCTTACTATCCACCCAGTAATCATGTTCCTTGGCATTTGCCCAAATGAGTTGAACACTTTAGACCCAAACCAAAACCTGCACATAAATGTTTGGAGTAGCTTTGGTCAAATTGCAAAAACTTAAAGCAATCAAGATGCCCTTTAGAAAGTGAATATGTAAACTATGGTACAGTGACACAACAGAATGCTATTCCTCACCAAAAGGAACGGAGTTCTGGCTAAGCGCAGTGACACAGCCTATAATCCTAGCAACTCTGGAGGCCGAGACAGACAAGTTCAAAGCCAACCTCAGCAACAGAGAGGTGCTAAGCAACTGAGGGAGACCCTGTCTCTAAATAAAATACAAAATAGGGCTGGGGATATGGCTCAGTGGTTGAGTGCCCCTGAGTTCAATCCACAGTACCAAAAAAACAAAAACAAACAAACAAAAAACAGAGTTCTGAAGCCATGAAGAAGCATGGAAGAAACTTAAATGTGTATTATTAAGTGAAAGAAGCCAATTTAAAAAGCCTACCCAGATATGATCCCAAGTATATGACATTCAGGAAAAGGTAAAACTGCAATTTTAGTAAAAGGACCAGGGATGAGGAGGGGGGGAAGCATGACTAGGTGATACACAGAAGCTTTTTAGGGCCCTGAGAGTATTCTACTTGAAACTCTAATAGTGGATACATGTAATTATATACGTCAAGTCCCATTGAATGGGGAGAGTGCATCCTAACCCTACACTCCAACTCAGGGCGGTCATGATGTGTCAACGTTGGTTGGTGAATTGTAACTAATGTACCACTGTGTTACTGGATGCTGATAGCGCCAGAGGCTGAGCCTGGCAGGCAGGAGGTCGAACATCTGTACCTTTGCTTGAGTTGGCTATGTACTGACACAGCTCTAAAAAGAAAGGTGTGTTTTTTCAAATGTTTATTCTTTAGTTTACACATTACTTTTATTTATTTATTTAATTTATTTAATGTGGTGCTGAGGACTGAACCCAGGGCCTCGCACGTGCTAGGTGAGCACACTACCGTTGAGCCGTAACGCCAGCCCGAAAGGTGTATTTTTTAACGAAAATGAAATGAATACTTTTTCAGACATACAAGTTAAAAGAATTCCTCATCTATAGATTCATACTACAAGAAGAAATAAAGGAAGTCCTTCAGGCAAAAGGAAATTTTTATCAGCTGGAAATCTGGATCTACATAATGAGCTGGGCAAGGTGGCACACATCTGGAATCCCAGTGGCTCTGGAGGCTGAGGCAGGAGGATCCTGAGTTCAAAGCCAGCCTCAGCAACATAGTGAGGCACTTAGCAACTGAGTGAGACCCCGTCTCCAAATAAAATACAAAAAAGGGCTGGGGATGTGGTTTAGTGGTTAAGCACCCCTGGGTTCAATCCTCAGTACCAAAAAAACATTTAAAAAATTTTTAAATAACAAAATAATAATTCATGGAAGCTGTGTGACTTTTCCCTTATTATATAAATATCTTTTAAAATATTTTTGGATATTTCAAGTGAAACTACTAACAATGTATTGTGGATTTGTAAAATCTGTGGTGGTAAACTACAATACACCAAGGGTGGGTGAGGAGACGGGCATGGTGGCACATGCCTGTAATCCCAGAGACTCAGGAGGATTGGAAGTTTGAGTCCAGCCTGGGCCATTTAGGGAGACCCTGTCTTGAAATAAAATAATTAAAAGGGTTGCGAACATACCTCAGTGGTAAAGCACCCCTGACTTCAATTCTCAGAAAAGAAAAGAAAGCAGGTGTGAGTGTAATGAGGTTTACCAGGCTAATGTATAAAGAGTCTAAATTTTGTTAAGATGTCAGGTCTCCCCAAACCAAACTATATCAGGGACAGGCAAGCTAGGGCCTGGAGGCCAAATCCACCCTGCAACCTGTTTTTACAAATAGTGTTCTAGGGGAACACAGTCACACTCATGTCTCTGTGTCGCCCAGGGCTGTTTTCTTGCTACAGTGTCAGAGAAGAGTAATTGAAACAGGGACTGTATGGTTCAAAAAAATCTAAAATATTTACTCTCTGGTCCATTTTTGGAAAAATTTTTACTGAATCCTAATCTAATGCAATCCCATTAAAATCCCATGATGGAGGCTGGGGTTGTGGCTCAGTGGTAGAGTGCTCGCTCGCCCAGCACATGTGCGGCACTGGGTTCAATCCTCAGCACCACATAAAATTAAAATAAAGGTATTGTGTTTACCTACGACTAAAAAAAAAAAAAAAAAAAAAAAAATCCCATGACACTGCTCTGCAGAAATTGACAAGCTGATTCTTAATGCACATGAAAATGCAAAAACCAAGAAAAACAAAAATGACTTTTAAAAAGAACAACAAAGTTAAAGTAGTTGTACCACCTGACTTCAAGACTTCTCTTCTTTTTTTGCCAGGGGGAGGGGGTACCAGGACCACTGACACTCTTTATCCCCAGCCCTATTTTACATTTTATTAGAAACAGAGTCTCACTGAGGTGCTTAGCACCTCTCTAAGTTGCTGAGGCTGGCTTTGAACTTTGGATCCTCCTGCCTCCTGAGCTGCTGGGATTACAGGCGTGCACCACTGTGTCTGACCTTTAAGGCTTATTTTAAAACCACATATATCAAACAGTATGGTGTTGGTGTGAAGGCAGATAAATAGTCCAATAGAAGAAAATCAACAGTTAGAAATAGACTCACACATATATGACTAATTAATTTCCCACATAAAACCAAGGGCAATTCAGAAGGGAAATTATAATAAATGATGCTGGAACAACTGGATATCTGTATGAAGGGGGAAATAGCTTAATAAATCCATACTATGTTTGTATGATATGCAAAAAATAATTCAAAATGGGTCACAGACCTAAATGTTAAAGCTAAAACTACAGAACTTCTAAAGACATAGGAAACTATGTTTGTGTTGGTTGGGCAAAGATTTCTTAGATCTGATATGAAAAAGGCAATCCACAAAAGAAAAAAAATTAACAAACTGAACTTCAATAAAGAATTTCTGCTCTTATAAACAAAAAAACAAACAAACAAACAAAACACAGTTAAGCCAGTGGCACATGTCTGTGTAATCCCAGCCACTCAGGAGGCTGAGGCAGGAGGACCCCAAGTTTGAGTCCAGCCTGGGTGAGTTAGCAAAACCCTGTCTCACAATAAAAATAAAAAGGGGCCAGGTATAGCGGTGCACACCTGTAATCCCAATGGCTCAGGAGGCTGAGGCAGGAGGATCACGAATTCAAAGCCAGCCTCAGCAATGGTGAGGCACTAAGCAATTCAGTGAGACCCTGTCTCAAAATAAAATACAAAATAGGACTGGGGATTTGGCTCTGTGGTTGAGAGCCCCTAAGTTCAATCCCTAGTACCAAAAATAAATAAATAAATAAAAATTAAATAAAAAGGGTTGGGGATGTGGCTTAGTGGTAGAGCACTTCTGGGTTCAAACCCCAGTCCTGCAAAAAAAAAAAAAAAAAAAAAAATACCGACTTTTAACAGTGAAAAGATAAATAATGAAAGGATAAACCACACATGGAAGAAATATGTTCAAGTCACACCTCTGATAAAGAACTTCTCTCCAGAACACCTTAAAAAACTCCCAAGCCCAATGATAAGAAAACAAGCAATCTAATTGACAATGAATAGATTGGAACAACCAGAGCACCAAAGAAGATTTGTAGATGGTACAAAAGCACATGAAAAGAAATTTAAAATCACTAGGCGTTAGGGGGCTGGGGATGTGGCTCAAGCGGTAGCGTGCTTGCCTGGCATGTGTGCGGCCCAGGTTCGATCCTCAGCACCACATACAAACAGAGATGTTGTGTCTGCCGAAAACTAAAAAAAAATAAATAAATATTAAAAAAATTGAAAAAAAAAAAGTCACTAGGCGTTAGGGAAATGCAAAACCCAAAGAGAATAAGTTGCCACCTCACACCTATTAGAATGTCTAAGACAAAGAAGGCTGACCACGCCAAAGCTACTAAGATGCTGCAGCTCATAGGTACTGCTCACTCATGGAAATGGCAATGTTACCTGCTTTGGAAAAAAAAGTTTCGCCGTTTTTTAAAAAGCTAAAAACAAACTCCCCCCAACCTCCCCTTTCCCTCTAGTGCTGAGGATTGAACCAGGGTCTAAGTATTCTACCACTAAACTACATTCTTTGGGCTAGGGAATGACAATCTGACCTACTCACTCCAAGTCTAGGTAATTACCCAGGAGAAGTGAGAGCATATGTCCACACAAGACCTACAGGCTAACTCCCTGCAGTTTTATTTATAATAACCAGGAATTGGAAACAACATAAATGTCTATCAACAGGTGAAAGGATAAGCAAATCGATGCTTATCCATATGATAGAATATCCCTCAGGAAAAAAAGAAATAGACTATTAATTCGCATAGCAATATGAGTGAATGTCATAATAATTATGCCGAAAATGCTAGGCACGGTGGTGCATGCCTGTGATCCTAGCGGCTTGGAGGCTGAGGCAGGAGGATCCAAAGTTCCAAGCCAGCTTCAGCAACGCAAGGCGCTAAGCAACTCAGTGAGACGCTCTCTCTAAATAAAATACAATGGCAGCTCAGTTGGCAGAGTGCTTGCTGTGCACGCACAAGGCTCTGGGTTCAATCCCCAGCACAAAATAAATAGATAAATAGATACATAAATAAATAAAATACAAACTAGGGCTGGGGATGTGGCTCTGTGGTTGAGTGCCCTTGAGTTTAATCCCTGGCACTATAATAATAATAATAATATAATATTGAAATAATTCAGGTTTGTGTATGTGCATACCTTTGCCAGAGATTGAACGCAGGGCCTGGCTTATGTTAAGCAAGCACTCTACTGATGAGCTACATCCCCAGCCCTAGATTTTTAAATTTTGTTTTATTTTTTTGCTACCAGGGATTGTTCTCAGGGGCACTCCACCACAGAACCAAATTCCCAGCCCTATTTTGTATTTTATTTAGAGACAGAGTCTCACTGAGGGAGGCTGGCTTTGAACCTCCCACCTCAGCCTCCAGCTGCTGGGATTACAGGTGTGCACCAGGGCGCCAGACCCCAGATTTTTTTTTTTTTTTTAAGAGTATATCCAGTCTGATTTTATTTATATGAAGTTCCAGAAAATGGAAACTCTGCTTTGGTGACACAAGTCAGCTCAGTGGCTTCCTGGGAGTTGGTGTCTAAGGAGAAGTAGGAGGAGGAATTACAAAGGGCAAAGGTGGAAGCTTTGGAGGGTGAGGGAAATGTTCCTTATCTTGATTGTGGTCACAATTTCACAGGTGCATGCTCAGTCTACATTCACCAAATTGTACATTTTGTATTAGTCAGTTTAGGCTGCTATAAAAAAAAAATCCCTCCAACTGATTTCCTTAAATATTAGAAATGAACTGGCTAAATAAATAAATAAATAAAATTAAAAGGAAAGAAAGAAAGATAAAAAAAGAAATGTACCTGCTGCTGTGGTGCACACCTGTAATCCCAGTGGCTTGGGAACCTGAGGCAGGAGGATCACAAGTTCAAAGCTAGCCTCAGCAAAAGCAAGGCGCTAAGCAACTCAGTGAGACCCTGTCTCTAAATAAAATGTAAAATGGGGCTGGCAATGTGGCTCAGTGGTTAAGTGAGTGCCCCTGAGTTCAATCCCTGGAACCCGCCCCGACCCCCGCCCCCATGCCAAAAAAAAATCAGAAATGTATCTTCTTATAGTTGAAGAGGCTAGAAGACTAAGATCAAGGTGGCAGCAAGATCCGTTTCTGGTGAGGCCTCTCTCGCTCTCTTTTTTAAAAAAATATTTTTTTTGAGGGGCAGCGGCTGGGGATTGAGCCCAGGGCCTTTGAACGTGAGGCAAGCTCTCTACCAACTGAGTGATATCCCTGCCTGAGGCTTCTCTTCTTGACTTGTGGACAGCCTCCTTCCTGCTGGATCTGCAGGTGACCCTTCCTGTGTGTGTGCCTTCCTAGTGTCTCTTCCTCTTATAAGGACGTTAGTTCTTTGGGTAGGGCTCAACTAATTTGCCTTAATGCCCTCCGTAAAGAGCCTATCTCCAAATATAGTCATATTGGAAGTCAGAG
Organism: Callospermophilus lateralis; assembly: GCF_048772815.1. NCBI lineage: Eukaryota > Metazoa > Chordata > Mammalia > Rodentia > Sciuridae > Callospermophilus > Callospermophilus lateralis. Next base: position 77,789,767 of record NC_135319.1, read on the forward strand.
CATCAGTCCTTGAATTTGAGGAAAACTTAAATGGGTCCATAACAACTTTAAATAGCTGATAGTTTATTGTATATCAGTTATATTTCAATAAAGATGATAACAGCCAAAAATAATTAAAAAAAAAAAAAAAAGGAATTACAAAAGAGCCCAATTCTCCCCCTGACCCCACACCCTGGGGATTAAACCCAGGCCTTATGGGGCCTCAGGTGTGATAGGTCAGTGATCTATGACTGAGCTATACTCCAGGCCCTGAAAGAGCCCAATTCTATTGAAATGTAAGTATCAACATATTTTTAAAAACTGAAGTTGTGATACAATAATCTACATGTTTCTTTATCATTTTTTCAGCCTCTGGGGATTGAGTAAAGAGGTGCTTTACTACCGAGCCATGTCCCCGGCCCTTTTATTTATTTATTTATTTTAAAGAAAAAGCATTCTTGGGGCTGGGGATGTGGCTCAAGTGGTAGCGCGCTCGCCTGGCATGCGTGCGGCCCGGGTTCGATCCTCAGCACCACATACAAAGAAAGATGTTGTGTCCGCCGATAACTAAAAAATAAATATTAAAATTCTCTCTCTCTCTCCCTCTCTCACTCTCTCTTTATAAAGAAAAAAGAAAAAGCATTCTTTTTTTAACCTTTATTTTATTTATTTACTTTTATGTGGAGCTGAAGATTGAACCCAGTGCCTTACATGTGCTAGGCAATTGCTCTACCACTGAGCCACAATCCCAGCCCCTAATTTATTATTATTATTATTACTAGTATTATTTTTTTTCTTGGTACTGGGAATTGAACTCAGGGGCACTCTACCACTGAGCAACATCCCCAGCCCTATTTTGTATTTTATTTAGAGGCAGGGTCTCAGTGAGTTGCTTAGCGCCTCACTCTTCCTGAGGCTGACTTTGAACTTGTGATCCTCCTGCCTCAGCCTCCTGAGCTGCTGGGATAACAGGTGTGCAACCATCGTGCCCAGCTTGTAAATGCTATTTTGAGGTATCCATAACTTTTACAAAGTGACATGAAAATAGCTGTAATTTCTAGCCGTATTAAACTCACTGTGATTTGTGGTCCACATTTATAACAACAGGGAATGAGACATCTCACTGAGAGCGCAATAAAAATAGAGGCAACATTTTTGTCACAATCAGGTTGGGATACCTTGGAAGCCCTTTTGGATCAATCTGTGGTAGAGGGTCCTCAGTTAATTTCTCAAAAATGGCACTCAGAGCTGGGCATGATGGTGCAGATCTCCCGGGCACTTGGGAGGTTGAAGCAATGGGATCTCAAGATTGAAGAGTATTTGCCTAGTGTGCATAAACCTCTGGGTTCAGTCCCCTGTACTCTTCCCCAACCAAAAAAAAAAAAAAAAAAAAATCTGATTTTAAGGCTGGGACTATGGCTCAGTGGTGGAATGCTTGCCTGCCATGAATGAAGAGTTTGGGCAACTTAGTGAGACCCTGTCAAAATAAAAATTTAAAAGATCTGGGGACGTAACACAGTGGAACCCTGATACACAGTGGAACCCTGATACACACTGATGCTGGGCTCATGTAGCAGGCCCAGGCCTGGGTCAGATCCTCAGCACTGAAAAAGAAAAAAAAAAAAAAAATTACCTATTTTCCCTTTGGTACTTTAGTGGGTGAACTGTTCCAAAATTATTAAACAAAACAAGGGGCCCTGGGAGCAATATTGGGGTGACTCATAGGATGAAGGGGGTATGCACACTCTGGCACTTGACCTTCTCTTCAAAGCAGATCTCAAACCTTCCTTTCCTTCCAGCAGCCCCTGGAGGTGTCAGGGAGGAGGCATAACAAAAGCCACACCCTGCTGCTTCCCGGAGAGCAGTCTCCCCCCCCCAGGTGAGGTCTTTATCTTGTAGAAATCAAGCAGAGCCAGTGAAGTAGGTAGCTCTAGCCCTTGCTAGAGCCCGGGAGAGCTCCTGCAGAGCTTAGGGCATGTCTCTTTCTTCTTTCTTAGTACCAGGGATTGAACTCCCAGGCACTGGACCACTGAGCCACATCCCAGCCCTATTTTGTATTTTATTTAGAGACAGGGTCTCTCTGAGTGGCCACTAAGCAACTGGCCTTGAACTTGAGATCCTCCTGCCTCAGCCTCCTGGGCTTCTGGGATTACAGGCATGTGCCACCGTGCCTGGCCCTTTGTGAAAATTCTAATGGTGGATCAGTCTGTGCCACTGCACCAGCCAGGGCACCTCTCACCTTTTTTTTTGGTACTGAGGATTGAACCCAGGGGTGCTTAACCACTGAGTCACACACATCCTCAGACCTTTTTTTTATATTTTATTTAGAGACAAGGTCTCTCTGAATGCCTCGCTAAATTACTGAGGCTGGCTTTGAGTTTACAATCCTCCTGTCTCAGCCTCCCAAACTGCTGGGATTACATACATGGGCTGCCAGGCTCCGTGTGGGGCACCTGTCTTACAGAAATCCTGAGAGGCCTGGTTTTGCCAACAACAGGGGAGCTGGCAGGTCCCAAGGGCTTGCTGAATGATCTAGAATCTGGATCAGCACCCAGAGTCTCCAGAGGACCGATGCTGGACATTGAAACCCAGTTTGCTGTTCCTTTGCTCATAATCCACACCACTTTCCCAGCCTGCAGAATCAGTAGCTGAGTGTTACTGATGTGATTAATGATTGATTGGAAGAGGTAGGGAAGGCCGAAAAGCAGGTCAGTTATGATATAATCAGGTCTTCTTAATTTATTATTTGCCCTGTTATTGACATTTTGCTGTCACTCCAAGTGACTGGGCAATAGCATCTTTTCCACCTCTGACTTGACTGGAATGTAGGTTCTAACCTGGCACAGGGACCTGCATCTCACAAGGAATCCAGCCTCTGCCACCCCCACCCCCTGCTTACTGGGGACAGGACCTGGGATGCTCTACCAATGAGCCACCCCCGCCCCCGGCCTTTTTTAATTTGACACAGGGTTTTGCCAAGTTGTTACTGTTTCACTGAATGGCCCAGGATGGCCTTGAATTTGCAGTCCTCCTGCCTCAGCCTTCTGAGTGAGCTGGGTTAACAGGTGTGCACCACCGCACCAAGCCAGCCTCTGTTGAGAGCCACAGCCAAGTCGGGATGGCGCCTGGCATTTTGCCAGAAGGAGTGGTTGGGAGGTGACGCCAGTGAGCCATTAAGATGATGATAATAAGTTAAGCTGTGTATAATTATTAAGATAATGACTGATTGCTGTAACTGGATGATGCTAAATTGAAACAAGCTGTGTATTCAGTTGTGTATGTAAATCTCTGCTGTCTGGCAATAAGGCGGCTCCTGCTACCTCGGGTGCCCGCTACTTTTGAGTTCCCATTGGGTCTCGCAGAGTTTCCGTGGGGTTCTAGAGAGTTCCCGTTGGGTTTGGGCAATAAAGTATTTCCTGTTTGAACCTACAAGTGGCTAGTGACCTCCTGGTTATTTGTGCCCAGCCAGACTGTGGCATTTGGTGGCCCATGCAGGGAACACCTGAGGGTAAGTGATAAGGTAAATTGCTCACCCATGAGGGCAGGGTGAGAGGATGGGTGACCATTTTAAGAGACAGTGTATTCTTCTTTTGATTTGTTACGTTTCTGTTTCAAGCTGCCTGCCCCTAGAAATAAATAGGATGCTAGAAAAGTTGTTCGAACCTGAGGAAGAGATAGAGATAGACCATGGATGCACATGTCAAGAAAGTAGAAAAACTGATACAACGAATTTTTGTTCCATTTTGTTTCAGTTTTGTTATGTGTTATCTTGTTGGGTTGCTTTATCTTTGTAGCAGAAATATGGGATCAGAAATTAGTAAAAAACACACCGAAAGAGTTTTAAGTAAATTGCTAGAGGAAGGAGGCACCCCAATAAAACCAAGAATAGTTAGGGCATACGTTGATACGATACAAAAATGTAGCCCATGGTTTCTTAAGGAGGGGCTGTTAAATATATCACAATGGAACCATCATGGTGAAGATTTAAAAAAGATAGAAAAGGAAAGCCCAGGAACTCTGCCAGTTGGCACATTACCAGTATGGACGTTGGTATGATCTTGTTTGCTTAGTCTAGGAGAAGACATCTTCAAAGAAGAAGTCTCTCGAGTTACTCAGACAGGGGAAGAAGGTTTAGAGAAGGAAGGGCTATCAGGGGAGAAGTTACAATGGGAGGTTGCTACTGACACCTTTCTATCATGGGAGGGTGTGGGTGTCCAACCAATAGCTCCACCTATGTATTTGGAGACAACATATGTTGAGTGGCCCTCAACTCCCGTAGTTGATAGATGGGATCCTGAGATAGGACCTCAAAGATTAGCATGCCCTGTACTTGAGCAGGCAGGAGGGCAGCGAATTCACTGTGCTTTAGATTTCAAAACAGTGAAGCAGCTAAAAGAGGCTGTAACAACCTATGGTCCTCAAACACCCTTCACTGTAAGTATGGTCGAATCCATTACCAACTTGAACATGATGCCAGAAGATTGGGCTAGTATGTGCAAAGCTGTGCTAAATGGAGGACAATATCTGTTATGGAAGGTTGCCAATCAGGATTTTGCACAGAGACGGCTAGGCGAAATGCAGCAGCCGGTTATCCTCAGAGAAATCTAGATATGTTGTTAGGAGAGGGACCTTATGAGCGTCAGCTGCAACAAATTAGATATGATCCTGGCGTATACTCACAAATCGCTTCAGCTGCGGTTAGGGCATGGAAAACTTTACAGGGGCATGGAGATTTACAAGGACAATTATCTAAGGTAATACAAGGAGAATGAACCTTATGTTGAATTTGTAGATAGGCTTATACAAACAGCTACCAGAATCTTTGAGGATGTAGAACAAGCAATGCCATTAATAAAACAACTAGCCTACGAACAAGCAAACAGATGGTGCAGGGAGGCCATTAGACCATGGAAACATGGAGATTTAAACACATATATTAAATTATGCAGAGACATTAATGAACAAGGGCAAGCCTTGGCAGCTGCAGTACAACAGACTTTAGGTGCCAGGCCAAAAACATGCTATAATTGTGGACAAACAGGACATTTTAGAAGGAGTTGCTCCGTAGGAGGAGGGTTTAACAAAACTGGATATGATCAAAGGGGTAGAATACCGGTATTTGCCCACACTGCCATAGAGGGAGACATTGGGCTAATGAATGCCGTTCTCAAACCACTATAGAGGGTACTCCATTATCAAAATACGGACAAGGACCAGGTGTTTACCCACGATATCGTGGAGAAAGGCATCAGGCTCCATTGCCAAAAAACGGATAGGGGGGCCCAATGCTCCAGGGCCCACGACTACAAATATATGGGGCAATGGAGGAACCCAACAACACCATCAGGGTAGTGCCCAGGACACATTATCCATTAAATCCCTCATCAGACAAACCAGAGGGAGCGCAGAGTTGGACATCTGCACCTCCGCCAGAGCAGTACCAACTCCAGAGATGGGAGTTCAAATCATTCCCACAGGGGTAAAAGGACCTCTTCCCCAAGGAACAGTAGGCTTATTATTAGGATGCAGTTCTTCTACTCTAAAAGGACTTATGATAAGTCCTGGGGTAATTGATCCCGATTATGAAGGTGAAATAAAAATTATAGCCAGTTCTCCAAGAGGTATATCAGTAATTTCACCAGGAGATAAAATAGCACAGTTGTTAATAATACCCAGCCTACATGATAAATTTTCCAGTTGTACTATAGAAAGAGGTTCCAGGGCATTAGGCTCCACAGGTGTAGATTGGGCTATGCTGTCTTTAAATTTAGATTCTCGCCCCATGCTAAACTAAATATTCAAGGACATGAATTTAATGGGTTACTGAATGCAGGTGCAGACCTTAGCATTATCTCTCATCAAGAATGGCCAAAACATTGGCCATTACAACAAGCCACTCAAACGCTTCGAGGCCTAGGAGTGGCGACTAATCCCCATAGAAGTGCGATGGTATTAGATTGGAAGGATCCTGAAGGATGCAAAGGAACTATACAGTCATATGTATTAGATCATCTTCCTATAAATTTATGGGGACGAGATGTCCTAGATCAATTAGGTTTGACATTAACAAATAACATCAATTCAAATGCACCCACTATTATGGCTAGACAAGGTTTTAGAAAAGGAAAAGGATTAGGAGAAAAAGGACAAAGTATAGTGGCACCAATACAAATAGATCAAGGAATAAATAGACATGGATTGGGTTTTCAGGAGGGGTCACTGAGACAATAAAAATTACTTGGAAATCAGAAAGACCAGTATGGGTTCCTCAGTGGCCCCTGACTAAAGAAAAGATACAAGCAGCCTATGACCTAGTCAAACAACTATTAGCGGAGGGACATATACCACCTTCTGTATCTCCCTATAATACTCCCATTTTTGTCATCAAAAAGAAATCTGGTAAATGGAGATTATTGCAAGATTTAAGAGCCATTAATAATGAGATGGTTATTATGGGACCTGCTCAATCGGGGATTCCTCAATTGTCTGCTTTGCCAAAAACCTGGTATGTTTTAGTTATAAATATTAAAGATTGTTTTTTTTTTTTTTTCACTTCCAATTCATCCTGAGGATAGTTCACATTTTGCATTTACTGTCCCTGCGTTGAATCCTGAAGGTCCTGATCAGAGATATGAATGGAAAGTACTCCCTCAAGGGATGGCTAACAGTCCAACTATGTGTCAAATTTATGTTAACAATGCAATCCAGCCACTTAAAATTCAAAATCCTGAACTACAAATATTTCACTATATGGACGATGTATTATTAGCACACAAAGATAAAAACACATTGCTAGAATGTTATGCCACACTTACAAACTTTTTAAAAAATTATAATCTAGAGATAGCAATAGATAAAGTACAATTAAAATTTCCAATTAATTATTTAGGAGTTCTATTATCCTCGACCATGGTCCATCCACCAAAAATTCAAATACAAGTAGATCAACTCAAATCACTTAACATCTTTCAAAAGTTATTAGGAGACATAAATTGGATAAGGCCTTATCTAGGCATACCAATAGGAGAGTTGGGACCTTTATTTGATATCCTAAAAGGTCCATCAGATCCAAATTCACCCTGCATATTAACACCTGAAGCAAGAAAAAAAATCATTGAAACATATGTGGAAAATATGCATTTGGTTAGAATTGATATAAGTTTGCCTTTATTATTTATTGTACTACCAACAAAAAATATTCCTACAGGAGTATTTTGGCAAGAAGGTCTATTATTATGGATACATTTATCTTATTCTCCTAACACTATTCTTACTAGATATCCTGAGGCTGTGGGACAATTAGTACTCAAAGGAATAAAAGCAGCAAAGGGAGTGTTTGGAATTTCTCCCAATAAAATTATTACTCCATATACTATGGATCAAATTGATGAGTTAGCTAATGAGTTAAATACTTGGGCAATAATCATGTGCAAATCTAATGTTTCATTTGATAACCACTTACCATCTAATCCTTTGTTGTCCTTTTGGTCTTCACATCCTGTAGTTTTTCCAAAAATGACAAGAAAAACACCTATCATGAATGCTCCAAATATATTCACTGATGGATCAAATAATGGTACAACAGTAGTAGTTACCCCTGACCAAACTTTTACATTTTTAGTACCCAAACAATCAGCTCAAAAGGTAGAACTTAATGCAGTATTACAAGCTTTTGTGATGTTTAAAGATTCTGTATTTAATTTATTTTCCGATAGTCAGTATGTAGTTAATGCTATAGTATCCCTTGAAGATGCTGGGAGGATTTCCCCTTCCTCTACTGTTTTCTCTTTGTTTTCAACTATACAAAGTCTAATCGGGGACAGAAAAGATCCATTCTTTATAGGACATATCAGGGCACATACAGGATTGCCTGGAGCCCTTAGTTTGGGCAATGATTTAGCAGATAAAACTACACATGACATACATATATTTTCAATGCTAGAAGAAGCTACAAATTTTCACAAATCCTTCCATTCAATGCAAATACTTTACAAAAGCGTTTTAAAATAACTAAGGAACAAGCTAGACAAATAATAAAACAATGTCAAAATTGTGTGACCTTTTTACCACAAGTCAATCTTGGAATCAATCCTAGAGGACTGATACCTAACCATATTTGGCAGATGGACATCACACAATTGCCAGAATTTGGAAAATTAAAATATTTGCATGTTACAGTTGATACTTCTTCCGGATTTTTGATGGGCTCCCTTCATGCTGGAGAAAAAACTAAAGATGTTATAGCTCATTGCTTACAAAATTTTGCCACTGTGGGAGTTCCAAAACAGTTAAAAACAGATAATGGCCCTGGCTATACTTCTACCTCTTTTAAACAATTTTGCTCATCATTTGGCATTACTCATATAACAGGAATCCCATACAATCCACAAGGACAAGGCATAGTTGAAAGAGCTCATCAAACTCTTAAAATGTACTTATTAAAGCAAAAAGAGGGAATTGGGAAGGGGTATATATCCCCCAAAGATAAACGTAAAATAACCCTTTTTACTCTAAACTTTTAAAATTTGGATTCATCAGGGCTTAGTGCTGCAGAAAGGCATATGTGTCCAAAAAATGTACATAAGCCCAAGGTACTTTGGAAGGATATTCTAACAGGACAATGGAAAGGTCCTGACCCAGTGATTGTCTGGAGTCGGGTGTCTGTTTGTGTGTTTCCATAGGGAGAACAGCAGCTGTTTGGATTCCAGAGAGACTAACTAAATCGATTTCTATAGACCACAAAGAAAATGATTTGGCTCAAATCCATAACAGCTGATATCCAGAACTCCAGTTTGGCTATCCTTACATCTGGGACAGTGGTTCTCCCACACCTGGAGGCTAATGAATAATGAACACCATTAAGGCCTATTTCAAATGTAAAAAACTTGGGGCTTGCTTGTGGGAATACCTTCAGACCCTTCAGACTTTATAGAAAGAAAGATGGGATATCAAAAGAAGAGTCAAACCCAGGTGGTAACCAGGATGCTATTTTCAATAGCATCATGAAGTTCTATTTTGTTTTTTGAGCTCATACAAACGTAAGTTAATGTTTTTCTGATCAGTACTAAAACTGTGGAGTTTTTAAACATTGGAATGGAGATTTCACCTGTGAAAAGCTACAAGGCCTTTACTATTATGTGTTGTATGTATTGTGTTATGTGTGCACACTTGTGTTATGTGTTGTATGTCTGTATGTGCGTATGACCATATATCTTATATGAGGAGTGCTCATGAAAAAATGGATCCAAATTTTTTTTTTATTATTCACATGATTTAAACGGTTTAATTTAAATTAGATAAACAGCTGTTGAGGATTGTTTTAAAATGTGGTTAACAGTTTGTTTACTTTCACCTTTCCTCTTCATTATATCTAATTCTATTCAGGATACTAAATTGTTTAGAAAATTGCTTTTTTTTAGTACCTGCTGGAATGTTACATAATTTTTTTTTTAGCCATCATTGCCAGAATTCCTATCTTCATCCCAGTGCCGGTGAAGACAAAGATAAAACCAAACTACAGCTTCTGCGATAGCTATCACAACAAACTGTATAAACTGATGCATCAATGAATAATGTAACTCAACAAGTGATGCTCAGTCAAGGAGTCGATTTACTTTGGGAGGAAATGGACATATATTAATGGATTCCTCTGCTTTGAACTTCTTGCAAAACTTGCCTGGATTATGTATCACTTGTATGCATTGTGAATTATCTGTTGGTGCAGCGAATTGTGGTAGTGCCAGGGCATCTTTGCTGATGGTGTCATCGATGGTACAATTTTTCCAAAAGGAGCCATCAATGGCTTGATATCATGGCATTTTGTATCCTTCCCTTTCTGCTTGTAGCAGGTTGTTTCTGGTGTTTGTGTAAAAACCACTATCCACAAGTATGGCTAAATGCTGGGCCGGTAGTCAATGATGGGTAAGATCCAATTGCAATGGTACCAACCTAAGACAGGAGGCTGACGCCTTGAGGTCAGCTCATCCGATGACGAGTAAGGACCATATGTAGTATTGGACAACCTAAGACAGGCACGGTCCCTAAGCCACATACTTGTTGTTTAATTAAACAGAAGGGGGGAGATGTTGAGAGCCACAGCCAAGTCGGGATGGCGCCTGGCATTTTGCCAGAAGGAGTGGTTGGGAGGTGATGCCAGCGAGCCATTAAGATGATGATAATTAAGTTAAGCTGTGTATAATTATTAAGATAATGACTGATTGCTGTAACTGGATGATGCTAAATTGAAACAAGCTGTGTATTCAGTTGTGTATGTAAATCTCTGCTGTCCGGCAATAAGGCGGCTCCTGCTACCTCGGGTGCCCGCTACTTTTGAGTTCCCGTTGGTTCTTGCGGAGTTCCTGTTGAGTTCCCGTTGGTTCTCACGGAGTTTCCGTGGGGTTCTAGAGAGTTCCCGTTGGGTTCGGGCAATAAAGTATTTCCTGTTTGAACCTACCAGTGGCTCGTGACCTTCCGGTTATTTGTGCCCAGCCAGACTTCGGCAAGCCTCTTACTTTTAACCTTGGATCGGAGCTTCCCTGGAGGAGCAACATTCATGAGCTTGCTTGCCCTCTCCCTGCTCAGACTCTAGAGGGCAGGCACCAAGCCTCAGCCTTAGAAGCATATCTGAGTCCGACTTTGTTTCTCAGGCCCCAGAAGCTGAGGAGACACAGCAGGTGTTAGCAGGAGCCTCATGGGGGTCTGAGCAGACCCCGTGGAGCAAGGCTTCAAACCAGGAGTTGCAAAAGGATGTCTGCCATGCCAAGTTCAAGTTTTAAGTCTCAGCCCGTGTGAGTACACTTCAGCATTCTTTCTTGGATTGAAAGAAACCATCCAATGATGATGGTGGTAGATGCGAGCGCAGTTTTTATAGGATTGGGAAGGTGGAAAATAACTTTGGAATTCATAGGAAGGTAGGAATTTGAAGCAAGATCACTTTCAGAAGGGACCTTCAACTTTGGGACTCATGTGAGGCCCTTCGTACCCTCTGCTTCTCTGGGTCGCCTTCCCTGCCCAGAGTCTTCTCAGGCTTAGCTCTGACTTTTTGGTCAGACTTCCATGATTTTATCTGGGATCTGGTTTGGATGCCTTCATAATGAAACTTGCATCTTTTCTGACACTATAAAAAAAATTAATAGGAAGTTACACACCTGAGACAACAAAAGAGAAATATAAAATATACATGCTTTTACAACTGAACAAAAGAGACAATCTTTCTGATCTTGGGGGTAGGTAAGGATTTCTGAACACATGTACTCACAAAAGCAATAATTTTTCAAGGTTTGCTGGGGGCAGTGGTACACACCTGTAATCCCAGGTGCTCAGGAAGCTGAGGCGGGAACATTCCCAAATTCGAGTCCAACCTGGCCAATTTAGCAAGACCCTGTCTCAAAAATTAAAAATAAAAAGGGCTGGGGATGGAGTTTAATGACAGAGTGCCCCAGGTTCAATCCCCACCACCATCAAAAATTTTAAAAAGTTGCTAAAATTAAATTTAAATCAAAATGCACCTTATGTGAGTGAAAAGGAAGCAACACATAGAGAAAAATGTTTGTAAAACCGTATATCTCCCAAAGGACACTTATCTAGAATACGTAAATAATTCTTAAAAATCAATAGGGAAAAAATAGACAATCTTTTTTTAAAAAAAAAAAAACATGTACATGACAGTAGAACGCATTTTGGCAGAATATACATACATAAGTATGACTCATTGTATTTAGGTTCCCACTCTTGTGGTCGTACATGATGGAGTTACCCTGGTCCTGTATACAAACCCCAGGCTAGGTAAGTTAGGTCCAATTGATTTTACTGTGTTTCGATACCCACCCCCTTTTTTTTAAAGCAGGCAAAAGATGAAACTGGGACTTGAAGAATTTGACCAAATAAAAGTGTAAAAAGATGCTTTACAGAAATAATTACCAGGAAAATGCAAAGCCAAGCTACAATTATATACCACTCTACATTCACCATGAAAGGGAAAAAACTGGCCATACCAGCAAAGCCACTGGATCTCTCTGTATGCTCCTATATAAATGGGCTCAATCACTTTGGAGAAGTTTGGTGCTATCTATTAGAGCTGAAAATATATCACTTTTCAGATGTCATTGGAATCTATTCATTTAGAAATGCATTCATATATTAACAGAGACAAGTACAAGACTATTCACAGTAGCCCTGTTAGTGTTGGCTAAAAACAACCTGAAGTTTTGCCTACCGCAGTGTGCATAAGTGAACTTACATTCATTGTATCTATGTGTGTATTTGTATACACAAACATACATATATATTTACACCTTTATGTAACGATTTTATGCAGCAAAATACTACACAGCAATGAAAAAGAACTACCATTACTTTGTGGAGCCTCAAAGACCTAATGTTACATAGAAAAGTTAGAACCAAAATACCTTATGACTGACTCACTTGTATGCTAGACAAGAATAAGCAAGACTCATCGCTATTTGCTAAATCTGGCAACCCCAGTTTAAGGGAATATTGACTTTCAGGGGACATGAGCATAGCTTCTGTGACCCTGATGCTATTTGAGATTGTAGTTACATGGGTGTGTCTATTTGTAAACATTCACCAAGGTGAGTGTTTGAAATTTAGCACTTTACAACCTGAATGTTATACTTCAACAAAAAGTGTTGAAACTTAAGTAGAGCAATAGAGGAAGAATCATGAGTCCTGGGTTCAACTTCCAAGTCTTATGGATTTGAGTGACTTTGGTCAGGGTCTTCAAGTCTCAGTTTTTTCCATCTGTGTAATGGAAATAATTTTAGTAAGAGCTAATTCTACTAATAGCATTTTATTTTATTTTTTTATTTTTTGTGATGCTGGGGATTGAACCCAGGGCCTTGTGCATGTGAAGGAAGCACTTTACCAACTGAGCTATAGCCCCAGCCCATACTAATAGCATTCTATGCAGACAAAAGCAGAAGTGTTGGGAGTTTAGAAACCTTGCAGATGACCCAGCTGGGGAGAGGCTTTGACAGGTTCAAAGGCATATCCTTCTAAGCCTTTGATCGCCACGCCCCATGGCTTTGGTAATGGAATGTAATTCTTAAATTGCAAAAGACTCCACACACGTAAGACTTCACTTGTGACTATTTAAGGGGGAAATTTTCATAAAGATTCTAGAAATTATTTGCAAAAATTTAAGCATCTGGGGGCTGGGGATATAGCTCAGTTGGTAGAGTGCTTGCATGCATAAGGCACTGGGTTTCATACCCAGCACCACAAAAAAAAAAAAAAAAAGAAAGAAAGAAAGAAAAAAATATTGGCATCCATGCATTTTCCTGGTGAATTAGGCTCCATCCAGCTCAAATTCTCCAAAGGCTTTCTCTTTTGGTTGTTGTTGTTTTGTTTATTTGTTTCCTACTGGGGATTGAACTCAGGGGCACTCGATCACTGAACCACATCCCAGACCTAATTTGTATTTTATTTAGAGACAAGGTCTCACTGAGTTGCTTAGTGCCTCACTTATTTTTGCAGAAGCTGGCTTTGAACTCAGCCTCCTGAGCCACTGGGATTACAGGCATGTGCCACTGTGCCCGGTTTAGAGTCTCAAAGACTTTCTGACCTCCTCCCCTCAAAGTGGAAGAGTAGAGGATGTCTGGTCCGAAGGAGGCCATCTGGCCCAGCGCACTCAGCAGTGGTGGCCTCAACTGGGCTCGTGTTACCTGGAATTCTGCTCTTGGCTTTGACTCAGTCTTCCTCCTTTCCTTCCCCTTTAGCCAGAGGCAAACCACTCTGCCACTGAGTTGTCTCTTTTTTGAAAGCCAGGATGGTAGCGGAAGGTGCTCTTGCTTAATCAGTGTTTGCAAAGGGCTTTATCAAGGGGAAGCCTTGGGGCTTTTGAATTGTGTGTACTGCCTTTGGGGATTGAGGGAGGAAGGGGATAGAGACCCTCTTTGGCTGGGTGGTCCCTTTCATGAAGGACAGCACCTCAAAGAGATCCTAAAGGATCCTTGGAACAACTGCTCAGCTTGTCTTTGGGACTTGGTAGTCACGATTATGGATTTTTTTTTTTTTCTTCTTTCCTTTTTATAAGGAAAAAATTTTACCTCTGGTTGGAACAAGTAGGAGGAAGAAAGAGTGGTAAAAGCCAAAGCTTGGCATTGGGCCATCCAGGGTGCAGGGCTGGGTTAAATCCTGGTATCCCATCCCCCACCCCTGGAGGCAAGAAAGGGCACCTACCCTACTGAAATGCATGATTAAGACAATTCCTTCCAAGGGTTCTTTTGCTGACTCTTAACACCATTCACATGTAGATACCACATGCCCATTTTACAGATGAGAGAAGAGAGGATGATTTATGAAGGGACCCAAGGGCACATATCCACACAAAGGGAACCTAAGATTTAAACCCTCTGGTGAGGTCAAGATGCCCCTTTCATGGGGCAGAGGTTTTCAACGAGGGGTGTGGGGGCATCATGGAAGGAAACTCCCCAGCAGGTTCCAATACAGCACCTCAGGGGCTGGGGAGAAGGATGAGGGCCCTCATTATTACAGAACTGAGTCACCAGAGTGAGTCCAAAGACTTCTCCAAGAGGTGGGGACAGAGAGCAGTGTCTCCCAGAGAGGACAATGTCTTCAACCTCCAGAGACATTTCTTAGTGTCACAAGCAAAGGGGGGCTTTCCACTGACAGGTGGGACCCTGCTTGGTGTCCAACAACGCCCAGTGCAGTCCTCATGTACAGATTTCTTCAATTCGAAATATCAATAGGGCTGGGGCTGGGCTCAGTGGTAGAGCACTCACCTAGCACGTGTGAGGCACTGGTGTGGGTCCTCAGCACCACAGGAAAAACAAGTAAATAAAGTATTGTGATTATCTACAACAAAAATATTAAAAATATATCAATAAGCATAGAGATTGAGAAACTGGTGTAGAGGGGACTGTTTGAGGGGGCGGGGTAGAGCCCAGGATATCCCAGAAGCAGTAAGTGGTGGGGAGGAGCAGATGGACTTAGAAGACCAATGTTACCACTCTTTAATGTAGCTGGGGCTGGGTGTGAGTTGTTTTAAAGGAATAGATTAATATTTTTTTTTTTCCCAGAATGCCACAGAAAAATCACAAGGCTGGTTCTGTGGTCAACCTGACCAGGATCCAGTAACTTCTTCAAAAGACCTGGAGGTGGAGTCAGTAAACTTGAATTCTAGTCCTGGCCTGGCCACATCCCAGCTATTAGAACCTCAGTTTCCACTGGGTTCGGTGGCGCACGCCTATAATCCCAGCAGCTCAGAAGGCTGAAGCAGGAGGATCACAAGTTCAAAGCCAGCCTCAGCAACTGAGTGAGGCCCTAAGCGACTCAGCAAGAGCTATCTCTAAATAAAATATAAAAAGGGGCTGGAGATGTGGCTCAGTGATTGAGCACCCCTGGGTTCAAGCTCTGGTACCAAAAAAAAAAACAAAAAAACAAAAAAAGAACCTCACTTTCCTTACTTTCAAAAACAAGGATAAATATATTTGCTTTCTACTTCATAAGGTGTTGCAATAGCAAGCAGACAATATATATGCAAAAGGGCTCTGTAGGACAGTCCCTTGCAGGATGGTGGATGTTCCTGTGTGAAATCTGCCTGCAGATTTCCAGGCATATTTTCCATGGGTGAGGTTCATTGTTTACTTAATTTAATTTAATTTTTTTTTTTTTTTTTTTTTGGTACTAGGGATTAAACTCAGGGACACTTGACCACTGAGCCACATCCCCAGCCCTGTTTTGTATTTCCTTTAGAGGCAGGGTCTCACTGAGTTGCTTAGCACCTTGCTGTTCCTGAGGCTGGCTTTAACTTGCGATCCTCCTGCCTCAGCCTCCCAAGCTGCTGGGATTACAGGTGTATGCCACTGTGCCTGGCCATTGCTTATTTTATACTGAAGGAATGAAACTGAATCTTTTGTCATTTGTGTGTGTGCGCACATGTGCACATTCTTGTGCTGGGGTTTGAACCCAGGGCTTTCAGTCTGCTACAAACGTGCTCTACCGAGCTACCCCAACCAATTCATGTGCTTAGAAACTCAAGTATAAGCCAGTTTGACAAAAAGAGGTTAAAATTACGTAGTAGGTGCCCCATTAGCAATGGCTCCTTGAAATATCCCCAGCCTGAGTAGGTATGGATACAAGAGAGAAGGTGGAAGAAAGAGTTTCTTTCTTTAAATACGTTGTTGTCATTCTGATAATGCAAATAACTCATGCCTAGTTGTAAAACAAAACCAAAACACACACACACACAGAAAATATGAAAATGGTAGTAAAAATTTCCCCAAATTCTATCATCTGGGGAGAAAAAAAGTGCTGTTGATATTTTAGAATATATCCTTTCAAATGTTTTTAATGAACAATTACCTTTTCCTATCAGACAGCCCTGAAGTACATGTTATTTTATAACAAGCAACAACATGATGCAAAGCCAGATCATATTAGAAAGAGATTTTTTTTTTCAATTTTTTTTTTTTAGTTGTAGATGGACACCATATCTTTCTTTATTTTTATGTGGTGCTGAGGATCGAACCCAGTACTTCACATGTGTGAGGCAAGCACTCTACCACTGAGGTATAGCCCCAGCCCCTAGAAAGAGACTTCTTGGGTAAAAGAGGGTGTGAGATCCTTCAAAGAAGAAAAGCTGGAAGGTGGACTGTCCAGGCCTTCCCTAAGGAATGCCCTGTCCCTTCCTGATAGGGCCACAGCCCTTCCACCGGGGATTGAGGGTGGGCTGGCTGAAAGGAGAGGGGTGCAGTGGGACCTCTTTGGGTTCTTCTCCATTCAGGACGTGGGACCCCGGGGAACCTCAGCCATCCCTAGGACCCATGGCCGAATCTGGGTGAGCGCACACGTTCAGACCTCAGGTTTCCACGCGGGTACCTCTGTTCCTTATGAGGTTTTGGGGTCATTATAACCTCTCACTCTCAGCATCCTGGAGCCTTTAAGAAATAACGATTAATGATTTCTCTCCTGCTCTAGGTATTTACAGTGCGCCCTGAGGCTACCAAGAAGCTGAGTTTGCTCAAGATGACAGTCAACCGGAAGCCTCTCTCTGTTGCTGAACCTGGCGCTGCAGGCTGTTGTCTACACTGAGATCCAGACACACTCTGGACTCCAGAACTGATTCACTTAACCTGCTTCCTTTGCCCCATCCAAATGAGTGTTCCTTAGGAAACATAATCCACTCCCACCACTGGAATTGACAGAAATAATTGGGGTTTTGCAAGGGAGGAGGGAAGAGCTATTGATTTTAATCCAGTCTCGATTGATCAGCATAGAGGGTGTCCTTCCTCAGAACACAGGGACTCACACAGCTGTGGGTTCCTAGGGTGACCAAACCTGAATTCTTCCCACTCTGGACCTGGGAGTCTCCTTGGATCCTTCGCCTCCTCCATCCCATAATGCTTTTGGTCTGAAGCAGGTGTGTCAGCCCACACCTAGATAAATTACAAGGGGGAACAATGGCATTGTCCTCTCCTGAAATTTCACCTGCTCTGTCCCTTGAACACACATAAGCCACCTAGTGAGATTGCTCAATGCTGGCTGACATGGTCTTTACCTCAATTTAAAGTGCCCCTGCTTTTGTGCAAGGTGCATTGGTATGCATGATGTTTTTGAACATAGCAATGGGTCCTGAGTAGGCAAAGATGCTCTGTAATACAGGAGGGGGTCACTGAAGATACTTTAAAAAAGGAAAGAAAGGAAAACCTCTGGCATTTTAATATGTTAAATAATACCCCATTATTAATTCTAAAGACTTCTACAAATCAACCTAGATGAAACTTTTTTCACCTTTTTCCTGCCTTTTCCCCTTTCTCAGAAACATTTAGACCTACCCCATGGCAATGACTATCAGGAAGTCTCTGCCCTGTATATCAGGGTAGCACAAATAATTCAGCAAAAAAACAGCCGGGATCCTGTAGCCTGGCATTAGGATAAGTATATCTTAAGAAAGTTCTTATGCAGACTTGGCTTCAGGCGATAAAACGTCATAGATGTATAACTGTAGCAAGGAAATTTCTAGGGAGCAAATTAGGCTGAAAACATCTTCTAGAGACAGCAAGAAAGGAATCGTACACCACCCCAAAATAAGGCAAGTTATGCAGTAAATGTTTCATTTATTGGCCTTCTTCCATTACCATTAGGGTTAAAAGACATCTTGTCAATAGGAAAAGTATATTTACGGGGGACTGATGTCTTCCGAATGCTGTTCCTGTCACAAATGCCTATAGTAGTAGTAGTAGTAGTGATTGGCTTATGAAAGCAGGTGAGGAAGCCTGCACAGATGTGTAGTCTCCCCATTAACCCTTGGATCATCAGGCATTATTGTCACTTTAATGCCTGGACCTGCTGTTAGCTGAGCAACAGGATCAAGCCAGGTGCTTCAGAGAAGCATCAGAACTGACGATTGTTCCTAAGGGTTTCCACGGGTGGGTCTGTGCCTTTCCAAGTCTCTTGATGGAATCTTTTGGGGAGGGGGGAAAAGGACGCCTATGAAGTGGGCCCTTTTGCCGACCCCTCCCTCTGGCTAAAACTAAAAACTCTTGGGTGTCCAATTTGTAATGTTGCTTTGTTGGTTAAGGGAGGAGCTTTCCTCAAAGTCCAAATAAGGAACCATCACCCACGCAGAACAAAAAGCAAACAGAAAATCTCCCAGTGGAATCAGGACTTTGGGTTCTAAACATTTCCCCATTTTATAGCTTCCTTGTGTTTTTGGATTCTTTTTTTGGCTTCCCTCAGCCAGGCTAGCTCCCTGCACGGATAAGTCTAACACAGTGGGTAACAGATCATCCATCTTGGAACCTGGATCTTTAAAGGGAAATCACACAGAAACACAAACACACACTTGGCATGCATGTACACATCACAGTCAAGGGTAATTTAGGAGACTCTTGCCGAGTGGTTGGGGGAGCTGAATATGGCTGTCAACACGTGCTCCCTCCTTCTGGTAAGTCTAAGCAGACTCTCCTGGTTCTTCCTAAATTCCAAACCCAGCCTCTCAATATGGTTTGTCTTGTTTGCTGGTGTGCTGTGAAGCTCTCAGACAAACTGGGGGTGGGAGGAGACTATGGAATCGGACTCCCTGAACGTTCAAAAGCACCCGAGAAAATATCCAGTCCAACCACTCTCCCCTCCAGGTAAGACCAGACAAAGGGCCACAGGACACATGGCACACGGCAGGCTATTTTCAAAGTCCCCAGCAAACCCATTCCAGTATTTCACTGGGCCTTAAATATCCACCATAATATCCTTCATACGGGACCAATACCTGAAAGGGGACTGATATGAACTAACTTCCTTTTCAGACTCACCAATAGGGATGAGGAAGGACATACACCCTGGGACAGTGACCTGTTCCCTTACCTTTGAAGGTAAAATGCAGGTTACTAATAGCAACACACGTCCACAGAGGGAGATTTAAGGGCAGGAGGCTGATGGGGAGCAGTCAACAGAAGTGAAGTAGCAAAAAGGGGTAGTGGACAAAGAGGAGGAGAAAAGGAGGCGGAGGGACCTGGGCTCCCCAGGAAGGGGCTCCATGGGAGAAAGAAAGGTACAGCTGCTCCCACAGGCTATTGTCCATTTCCCATATGCAAAAGCCATGGTGCCAGAATCCCTTGAGAGGCCCAGGCTAACATCAGAACCACTCTGTTTTCCCCCTTCTGTTTTTAGAATTTTTACCACTTGGGCAGAACTTTTGGTCTCATAAACCAAGACTTGTCAGTGCCTAGAGAGAGAAGTTGCCTCAACACTTGGATACAAGTCAACTGTTGTTTAAGATTTCGCACCAAATCTATATAAATTACGTGTCTACATTGTGGGCCAACCTGACCTTTTTTTTTTTTTTTTCCTTTTTCTTTTAAATATTGTATTACCTTGTTTCCTGTCAATTGCAGTTCCAATCCTGCCCCTCCTCCTCCTCCATCTGGGCATCCCCATAAGCCCTTCCAGAGATCAGGGGTTATTGACCCTCTGAGATCTTGCTGGTCTCCCCACGCCTTTTTATAGCACAAAGCAATAAAATTAAATGTGGCACATGTGCTATCATAGAATAACTTTTAATTGCTTAATTAAATCAGAGATTTAAGGAAGGCAAGACTCAAGAGTTCTTTTTGAATGAAAAAAAAAAAATAAGCATATGATAAAAAGGATGAGATTTCTAATCACTGGAAAAAAGCCCTTAGTATTTACATGTGATAAAAATGCAGGCCAGTACATTAGAAACAATCAAGACACTCTTTAAAATTTCTATTCAATATATTTATGAGTTTTTATTATACAGGTAGTCCCGCAAGGGACACAGAAGACCTCATTATCCAACTTAATTCAGATCAGGGTTAGAGTAAAACAACAACAACAAACCTACCCCACAGGACAAAGAAATTGCCATAAAACTGAGTTACTATAAATGTGTTCCAGTTCAAGTAAATAAGCCCCTAAACCAGGCCTTAGGAAAGTCTACACTGTATATAGACAGACTTAGCACAACAAGCATACAGGTGACAATTACCAAGTGTGCAAAGCTATGGTCATTTTGCTAAATGTGTAAATCTAAAGGCAACCACCTGAAAAGACCTAAAAAAGGAAACTGTTAAATTCATTTGTACATGGATTTAACAGTGAAGCATTTCATTCTTCATGTTTTTACTTGGTGTCTTGAAATAATCCCCTTTCTGTCTCCACTCTCCCTCTTAGACACTGTGCCTGCCTTATTTATTTATGAACTCTGAAGGTTACTCCTACCTGCTGAGACTAATTAGCCCTGTGCTTTGTATCCTATGCAATCCTGTCTGATTAAATGTACACATTTGTTTTACTTCTTTTCAGACTCCTTCTCACTCTACTTCTGATTTTCTGATTAATATTAAAGTTGGGAGTTACAGTGATTCTCTTCTGCCTCCCCCCAACCCATTTTTATTTTGCCAGCATCTTACTCTTTCGTGTGCAAATGTGGTTGTGAATTTTTTTCCAGTGCAGGGGAATTCGTTGGCCTTGTCAATCTCGGTATCATTATTTTTAGTAGTCTTCTTTCTGAGACCTTAGCCTATAAAACAGTTTTGCTGAAACCCCAACTCTCTAAATATTACATGGTGAATTTTGCTTTCTTTTGGAAATGTAGGTGCTGATGGGCCAACTGAAGAACAGGTGAGTTTATTTATTTTTTATTTTAGGGAAGGGTGTGATAATTTAATACACTGTGGACTCCAGAACAAGGTTGCTCCTAATGGGCAATTTGCTAATTTCTATGGATTTATTTATTTATTTTATTTTTTGTTCCCTTTTCATGTTGTAGTTTCCGGTCCACTTCTCATTGGATACTTGCAAGAAAACCAATGTTTCTGTTCCATCATCCAGGAACACTGCTAAGGGAGCTGGGCCTTCCCCTTTAACATAATTCCTTTCCCCATTTTGTAGCAAATCAACTTGCTCCCCTGGAGAGAGCCTAACAATCAACAAATACCGGTCTCTCTTCCCAGGTTTCCCACCTCCTCCCTGAGGTCTTCCAGCATGGGTTTGGTGAGCAATTTCCTGCCAGGACTATCTACATCTTGATTATTCGGTCAGTCTTTAGGGACTTCATTGCAGACCCCCTTGGAGAACGACTCCAGCCCCACTGACCCCAGGGCTTGGTGAACTTTCAGTTTTATTTTCCCTGGCGCTGTTAACGCCCAAACTTTTCACCTCCCAAGTCAGAAAGGACTTTGAATCCTAGCTCATTTCCTACCACCTCCAACGTCAGTCGAAAAAAAGAACGACACTTTACATTTAAAAGAATCATATTATTTTCCTTAAGGATATTTCTTAATGCTCTTGACAAACCCTACATTATTTGTTTTTTGGATAAGAAGTCATATTGGCATCTCTATCCCAGTGGACTTTGCATGTAACAAAATGATTCACTATTAATAAACAAAAAAGACGCGGGGGGGGGGGGCGTCGTGGGTTAATAGTTTCTTTCACTGTAGATGACCAGGAACTTTGCCCAGCCCCTCTGCCTCCCCAAGCTCTCTCCAACTGGAGGGGTGATCCTTGCTTTTGACCACTTCAGTTACACGCCTTCCCGGGGCAGCTGACTTCACTGCTGGATTAATCACGAAGAACCCCCTTTCCTTGCCCACAACACTCGCCTCCTTCGCCCCTTCCCTAAGACTTATTTCTACTATTTCTAAAGTGCACTTTTTCTGGGCCTTTCCCCATCCCCGCCCCCCAAGTGGGCTTTCCTTCCGCCTAGCTCGGCTCGGATTCCTGCCTTGGTCGCCACCCCCTTCCCCTCCTCTCTCGCTCCGCATTGTCTTTCTGCAACCGCCCCTCCCGGAGCGAGCGCCCGCACCCTCCAGACTCCCGGGCTCGCGCAGTGCGCGCAGGCCGCTCCCCCCTTGCGCGCCTCCCGCGCCGCCCTCGCCCCCGCCCCTCTCCTCCCGCTCCTCTCCCTCCTCCCTCTCCGGGCGCCCGAAAGGATCATTGTTGGCCGCCCCCGCCCCGCCCACCCCGGCTGTTTATTTATGCACACGTCACCGGGACGGCCCCGCCCCCCGGCATCTCATTAAGGCGAGTGTGTTCCTCTCGCCCTGTCAATAATCTCCGCTCCCAGACTACTCCGTTCCTCCGGATTTCGATCCCCCTTTTTCTATCTGTCAATCAGCGCCGCCTTTGAACTGAAAAGCTCTCAGTCTAACTTCAACTCACTCAAATCCGAGCGGCACGAGCTCCTCCTGTATCTTCGGCTTCCCCCCCCTTTGCTCTTTATATCTGACTTCTTGTTGTTGTTGGTGTTTTTTTTTTTTACCCCCCTTTTTTATTTATTATTTTTTTGCACATTGATCGGATCCTTGGGAACGAGAGAAAAAAGAAACCCAAACTCACGCGTGCAGAAGATCTCCCCCCCTTCCCCTCCCCTCCTCCCTCTTTTCCCCTCCCCAGGAGAGAAAGACCCCAAAGCAGAAAAAAAGTTCACCTTGGACTCGTCTTTTTCTTGCAATATTTTTTTTGGGGGGGGGCAAAACTTTTTTGGGTCTTTTTTTTTTTTTTTTTTTTGGATTTTCTTCCTCCTTCATTTTTCTTCCAAAATTGCTGCTGGTGGGTGAAAAAAATGCCGCAGCTGAACGGCGGTGGAGGAGATGACCTAGGCGCCAACGACGAACTGATTTCCTTCAAAGACGAGGGCGAACAGGAGGAGAAGAGCTCCGAAAACTCGTCGGCAGAGAGGGATTTAGCTGATGTCAAATCGTCTCTAGTCAATGAATCAGAAACGAATCAAAACAGCTCCTCCGATTCCGAGGTAGGAAAAGCCCCTCGGGCTGGTGGGGCTTTTTCTCTCTTTCCTGGGCTGGGCAGAGGTGGCTGGAAGGGGAGAACGCGGGGCCGGGGGCGGCGGCGGGGCGCCGCGGGCCGGGCGGGCGGCGGGGCGTGCGGTGCCACCATTGCAAAAACTTGTAACCCTGTTTTTCTGCCCCCCCACCCCGTCGATTCTTCCCCCCGTCCCCGCTCTGCGTGGCGTTTGCCCCTCGCCCTCCCCACCTCCACCCCTCCGGGAAGGCGGAAAGACGGCCTCCGCCTCGCTCCGAAAGTTTCCGAGATAAATCCCGGGAAAGTTTGGAAGAAGGTGAGTACGCCCCGCGCGCCCCGCAGCCGCCCCCGGGCCGGCCGCCCCGCGCGCCGGGCCCCGCGCCCCGCTCGGTCTGGCCCCGCGCCGGCCCTGCCGGGGCGCCCGGCCCCTGGGGGCACTTTCTAAAAAGTTTCTCCTCGCTCTCTCCCGCTCCGCGCGGCCGCCGCCGTCCCCTCGCCGCCCCGCCATGTTAGCCGCCAAGAGGCAAGATGGAGGGCTCTTTAAGGGGCCACCGTATCCCGGCTACCCCTTCATCATGATCCCCGACCTGACGAGCCCCTACCTCCCCAACGGATCGCTCTCGCCCACCGCCCGAACCGTAAGTGCCTCCGCGCCCGGCCCCCGCCCTCCGGCCCCGCATGCGGCCCTGCCCTGCCCCCTCCTCCCCTCCCCCTCCTCCCGCCTCCTCCCCTCCCCCGCTCGTGGCCCAGGCAGCCCGAAACTCTCCAAACTTTTCTGCCTTTTGTGGACTGGATTTGTTTGCACTTCGCCATGTTCTTGCTTTCAGTTTGCTGCCTCGCGATGTTGGGGAGCCCTTTCTTTCCAAGCAGGGCTTGGCTGGGGGGGAAAAATCTGAAGAACTTTTTTGTGCGCTCTCTTCCCCCCTCCCCCTTTGGTGGTGTTGTTTGTTTCTTCACCCTGGGAAGATGACTGACTGTGTGGCTCTTTCTTTTCTCTCTCCGTCTCTCTCTCTCTCTCTCTCTCTCTCTCTCTCTCTCTTCCCTCTTCTGTGGCGTCTTGGGCTTTCCCCGGTTAACCCTTTGGCTGCTGCTGCTGCTGGGCCCGGCGTGACCGGGCTGTGCCCGCAGCGCGGGGTAGCGAGTGCATTTTCCTCCAGGCGCTGCACTTGAGAACTAGCGAGCGCGCAGTGCCCGGGGCCCTGGAGAGGCGCCTCGGCTTTCTCTTTCGGGCGGTTGTTTATTTAGCTTTCTAGTGGAGATCACTGACTTTCGGCCCTCCTTCCCCCTTTCCCTGGAAGGTCACACTAGGCTGGTCCCCTCGCACACTTGGGGGCTCTGGGCATCCTTTTCTTTGGCCACCCGTAGGGCCGCGAGCGCTCTGGGTGCTGAGGCGGGTTCGGCCGAAGGGCGCACTGGCTGCGACTCTCCCGGGCCGCGCGGGTGACTGGGCAGTGCGGGGTGGGGAGGCCCTTGTGGCCAGGGTACCTGGTTTGTGTGCAGCCTAGATGGCCTCCTCTGGGTGCACTTGATGTGTTTCTAGGGAAATTTGGTGGCTAGAGGTGTGGAGTGTGGTCTGCTCTCGACAGCTTCTGGAAAGGCCCTCGGTGGGCCTGCGGGGGGGGGGGGCAGAGACCTGTGTGCGCGGGCTCAAGGGGTGCAGAGGGTGAGAGGCCAGGGGTGTGTCTCTTTCTAGACAGTGGGCCGTTGAAGGCCTGCCGTCCAAGTTAGGGGGCCCAGGAACAGCGCGGGGTGCCAGGCTCCCGGGGTGCTTCCTGCAGCGTGCGTCGGGCGCTCACCGCTGACATTTGTTCTAAAGGCTCATCCCCTCCCCCACTGGGCCTCTGTCCCCCTGCCCTCATCCCGAGCCCCTCCCCCATCCCACTCTGTTAAAAAGCCTGGATTAGGAATCATCTCTAGACACGCAAGATGTGTTTATTCCCGGCTTCGCGGAATTGTCATTTTGCACCTTTTCTGGTTTGGTCCCCCACCCCTTATTTACACACAGTACTTTGTTTTTTTCTTTTTCGGTAACTCGAGATGGCAATTTGAAATAATGCACCCACTGTTGAGCAGTAGTGGATATGGTGCTCATGGCCCAGGGTTTGCCGGGCTGGAGTTGATCAGATCTACAAGTGTTTTTAAGCATTAAAATATTAACTATCAGGTTTGGCTTGTTTCTTTCTTTCTTTCTTTTTTTTTTTTTGGGCCCTGGCAGAATGGCAAAGGCATGCTAGACCGGTCATTTTTTATGGCTAGGAAAGAAATAATTACCTGCCCCTCTCTTACGCCCAGGCTTCTGCATGCTTGGGAAGCTGGGAGCGTGGTTCAGCCCGACCTCCTCCTGTAGGGCCCGCTCTTTCAGGCTGCTGGGCCAGGCTCTGGCTTGCAATGTAGGGGAAACACAGTCAGGTTATTTGGTATTTTTCTTGGGAGCTTGTGGCATCTTAAAAGGGACTATTCAGCTCAGAATCGAAGTGTCCTGTGCTAACAAACTGGACCAAGCAACATTCCAAAGTAATCCTGGGAATTTCTTCCTCTCCTCCCCTCCTCCCAAGGATGGAAACCTCCTTCGTATTATTTTAAAATTCACTTAGCCATCTGAAAGACCATCTGAATATTGAGCCTGATGGCGCGCTTGTTGGCTTTCTTGGCTCTTTTCAAACTCCACGTCTGTGACCCCTGGCAATCTTGCCATGCCATCGCCTAAAACTTGAAGAGTGATGTAGTGCTGTAATTAGGAAACGGGGAAATTGTTAAAGGCAAATAAATTACTTCCCGGTGAGAAAAGGAAGGCTCCCAAACCTTGGTCCCCTTTGTGGGCATTATAGGAATAGACACATCTAGTCATTTTAATTGTGGACATAGCGGGTGGCCTTGTGCTGTGACATCAGATTGAGTCTGAGAGGACATTTCTGAACTCAGTAGGCAGTTTTACTATTTGCATGTCAAACACCAGCAGACATCTTTGTGTACTCTGCCTCTTCCTCCTTCCTCTCTGTTACCTGGGTTAGATTATGTGCTCCCAAATTAAAGTTATTTATTTAGGCCGGTAAGCGGAGCAGTGGAAATGAGGACGGGAGGCTGTTGTGTGTCACTCTTGACATCTTCGATCAGAGGGCCAGCTTGCAATTCCAGATTTGATACAGCTGCGGAGGAATCTATAGGCAAGAGAGTGGTCATTCCATGCTCATCTGAAATTCTCGGGTGCTTTACATACGGGTCTGTTTTTGAGGGCAAGGTGTAAAGACAAATTAGGGGTATATTTGATCCTCTTTCCCTTCCTCCTCGTTGGTGGTTTTTTTTTTTTTTAACTACACTTTCTGTTAGTTAGGAGCATACCTGTAAAGCAACTGCATCCTTTAAAAAAGCACATTCTCTGGAACTCTGATTTCTGCTTTTCTGTTTAAGAATGTAAAGAATTAGGAGTACCATTAAATCGGCTTTTGATGAATAATACATTATCTCAAGAATAATGCTTTAATTGCTGACGACGCCATAAAGCTTGATAGTAATAATTTTATTTTAAAAGGACAAAGATTTCCGCATAACATTAATTTAGTCTTTGATACAGTAATAGGAATGGCTTTTAAAAAGACAGATTCAGATACAGAAATGCATTAAGGAGAGGTCTAGTTAAGGAGCCGGGAAGGGTTAGAACTGCAAATATTAGAACTGTGGTGACATTTGTATACTACAGATAAGAATGCTGTTACCACAGTGGAGTTGGTAGGAAAGAGTAGTTTTCCATTTCTTTTTCCCTCCTGGCCAACAAGAAATAGGGCTATAGTAGTGGAAATTCCGGTTAGGTTTGAGATTTCTTTTGAAGGATTCGATTATTAGAACTCTTGCATCTTCTTTTATCCAAACTTATTTGCTTTTCAACTGAGCTATTTGCTACTAGGTTGAGCAGATAAATAAGCTGCTGCTTTATTTATCTTGAATTCATTTTTGAACTTGGGATTCAGCAATTTAAAGGAAACCAAGAGGGGCCTATTCATTGGGGTTTTATTTAGCTGGGCAACTTCTCTTTCTGGCTTGTGAAAAATGGATGTTTTCTCCTCGCTCAAACAACATAATCCTTCCTGATACAAAAGATTGAGACCTAGGAGTGTGAAGGGTTAATGTTGGTCCTTCCCTGTTGTCTTCCCGCCCCCCACCTTCACCCCTGATTGTTTTGACAACACTTTTCAAAGTGTGACATTCCAAGCCCCTACATAACAATGTAATATTACTGTAATTACACAGGTCATTACATTTTAAATAGAGAACAATAAAATGCTTATCGCCCTGAAAAAGAACAGGTGTTCTTGCCCTTCTTTGGTATTTATGCTAATTGTTTTTCATCTCCTTCAGAAATATTTATGGCGAACATGTTTAGATTTCAATCTCAATGCAACAGTATTAATTCTGTGCTAATCTTTATAGGTTGGGGTTTAATGTCTGCAGTATGGATTATGGGCTCAACATTCACCCAATAAGTCATATTTGAATGATTATAAATTTAATGTGCCAGTGCTGTGCAGTTTGTGGATACTCGGGCTTTCTGAAACCCCAGCAACAAACTCTGAGAGCAGTTGGGAGCCTGACAGTGCTTATCTGGGAGAAGTGTTGGGAAACTTGACCCACTGCTTAGGGGCCAGGAGCTTTGGCTGATGCCCCCATCTCTGATGAAGAGATTTTGAGGAAAACAATCCTGGTTCTTGCTAGGAATTTTTCACCTTGATTTTAATTTTACTGATAGGGATTTCATTTAGAGTCCCTGCTGGAAGTCGGTCAGCTGTTTCTTAGCAAGCTGTGAAAAAGTTACAGGAAGGTTTCCGGGAGCTTACAGATCAAGAATGCTGTTCTGTTAGCGGTGCAGGAGCGCCGCAGTTCTGCACGCCATTAAAAAAATATTTGCTTTAGAAAGCTAGCATTTTAATAGTTGCACCAGAGGCTGCGCTTTTAAAGATTACAGTCCAAGTCTTTCCAGGATTTGAATGCCTCCTAACATCCCACGGGGTGCCCGGGTGTGTGTAAAAAGTGCCTAGATTTCTCGGTTGAGAAATCCTGGTGCAAGTTCTGTTACACACTCGCAGTGGGTAAACTGGAAGGTATCTTAAGAGGATTTTGCATTTTGTCAGATGTTTCACAACAGGGGCCCCCGAATCACATTAAAAATGCACTGTAGAGAAAGGACAGCTGCAAATTTTTGTGTGGACGCGTGTTTCTGGACCATGACTAAAACTCCGAGGACCTTTTCCCCAGCTGTCTGGAAGTTATGTGGAAGTTGGTTTATTGGCAGTTAAGTATGGGACAACCTGGATTTAGCAAATGCTCTCTCCAGCACAGGAAGTAGATGACATTATATTGAGGGAGAGGAGGAGAGTTCAGGCAGGGAGCGCTATACTGTTGGGTTTTTTTTTTTTTTTTTTTTTAAATTGTGGAGTTGCCAAATAAATAAGCCCTTTCCAAGGAAGTAGGTGTAGGCTTTTTAGTCTTGGTAAGTGGAACTAGATAATATCTTTGACCGCATTTATATCTCTTTGGAGGTGACACATTTCAGCTTTTTGAAAGGGAGGGGAGGAGGATGAACCAGATTCTTCCAAGGCTTTACATTTTGAAGGGGGGTGGTGGTGGTGGGAGACTTGGGCGTCTGAGTTTCTTCTGGGAGTAAATATTGGAAATCATGTGAATAAATCTTCAAGTTGGACTTATAATTGAGCACATTTGTGAAGGAAATGGTTAATTTTACAACCAAAGGCAAACTCGCACCTCGACAGGTCTGCTGAAAGAAATGTGCCCCAGTCCTTTGCTGGCAAGCACACCGGGTCATAAATCCACAGGCTTTATTTACAGCCCATAACACTTATGAATGTTAAGATATTTGACGCCACGTTGGCCTTATAATATTCAAGGTCCGCAGACATTGGCAGTAGCTCAAATTTCTCTCACTAATTATAAGCAACGAGATGGGGGGGGCATCACAAAGGCCGCCCTCCCCCCCCCCGACCCCCACCCCTGCAATCTGAGTTTCCCCGACTCAGACCCCCCCCCCCACTTGGCAGCTGACCTGTACTTTCCCTCTAGGCTATTGTTATTCACGTTTATAAAGAGGACTTTGAGGGATGGAAATTCACTGGGGGGCTCTGTACAAATGCTTTTTTTTCAAAAGCAAAGTTCTCTGCGTGTTTGCCTCCCCCCCTTTCTTCGATTTCCCCCTCTTTTTCCTTTCTTTTTCTTTCCTTTCTTAATTCCCTCCCCCCCAGTTTTTTTGGAGACTCCTTTGCCTGTATCGTGCATATTTCCCAGAATACTTAAGGAAACCTGATATAGGAGACTGCATTTTAATTTATATGATGTTCCACCAAGCTGGAAGGAAAAGACACACATTGGCAAGCTCTCTAGTGAATGCGAGGGTTTCAGCAAAGTGAGTCGGGGTGGTGAGGAGAGTGGATTAAAAGAATTTAATAGGCAAGAAAAAAAAATCCTAGTTTACGCTGGGCATAGGAGGGCCACTCAGGGGGGTGGGGGGTGTGCTGGTATCTGGAGGAGGAGGCAAGCAACTGTAGCCGGAGGTGGCTTGACTTGATTAAAAAAGGGCTAGGAGGTAGGGTAAAGACTCAGGGCATGGGGGAATGGCTTGTTGGAAATGGGGGGCTAAAAGTTTTCTTAGGGGCCGGAGGAACCATGGGAGGCGCTCTTAAAAACTATATTGCTTTGCTCAGCAGAGATTGGTTCCAATCCCCTCCCCACCCAGAGTGTTCTCGCTGGCAATAAATATGTTTCCTATCAGTTGCCCCTAGCGTCTGGAGGTGGGGGGTCCGGGCTGGGGCATTATCTGTGAGACCCGGCTAAGAGAGAAGGCTGATTGTCCTGCCGATTTTAACTTAGGTTTAAGAAGTGGGCTGTTCTGGTGTGTGTGTTGCAAATAGACCAACACCGTGGAGGGGGGCCTGGGAATCGGGTGTGTGTGTGACTTGAGCAGCCAGGGGAGCTGCTGGCCCTGTCATTCCTGGCCAGATCCTTCCCCTCCATCCAACCCAAACTTAAAGACCCAGGCTGAAAGGTTTTATTTTCTAATCAATGGAATGCAGAAACTTACTAGCCCTCAGGGATAGATGTGAATCCCTTAACAGCTCATTACAAAGATGAGGCTGTGGGATCTTTGAACGGGTTATCAGCCACGGTGTTCTTGGTTTTCCCAGGATAGGTTTTTCTTCCTTAGGCACATCTGATTTTGGGTCGGTAATTCAGCGCATTATATTTTATTATTTTTATCATGAAGTGGCCCCAGACAGCACGGACTGCAGGGGAAGGGGCGGCTGCACATGGCATCAGCTCCGAAGGAGTTAACGTTGCTCGCTAAAGTTTGGCATCATGAAAATAAATTTGAGGCCTGGTAGGCATTAGCAGGGCACAGCACATTTACAGAGCTTAATTAGTACGAACTGTAATTGTTCATGGTCTGCCAGAAGAAGTAATGTTCAGGAAAAGTGGAGTCCCTTTCTTGCAGTCTTCAGTTTGAAACCGATAAATCACTTGCATATTTGTGTAGTGATTCAAATGGAGCTAAGACCTCTCCCATCCCAACATGTGGTAAATTGTAAAGTCAATGAATTGCAGATGTAGGCTACAGTGAGATTCTCTAAGAAAATGCAGAATGAATGGGAAAGAGTGATGCTATAAATATTTACTGAGAAGATAACTAGGTTCCTGCGTGCTGGGCCAATTATGATGTACTAAATATATTAGTAAAATGCTTTAAAAAAATCAGGAGTTGTGTAGGTCTTTGGGTGGGTTGGTTTGTTTTGGAAAGTGAAATGAAAGGCACTGTGTTATTGTCATGTCAGTTTTACTGAGCCTGAATCACAATGGCATGCCCAGGGAAGGGCACATGAAACCCACATTAATGCAAATTAATTCGTTATGAGTTGCAGGGCTGTGACTGCTAAGTGGAGTAATGATGGGGCATCATTTTAAGAGTGTTAGTGTAGCAACTTTTAATGGAAAATGCTGTGTTAAGAACATGTCTCAGCACTTCAGCCCACGTGTTTTTATATGCTAGAAATGTGTTTTATACAAGAGCAGGAAACTCAATTCACTTTTTTTTTTCCTCCCAGTTTTCAGAACTTTTAATTATGTTTTGATGTTTAAAGAAAACCATTGTTTTTTCTCAGACTAACCCAGAGATGCCTACCGCCCTTGCTTGGTTCAATCTCAGCTTTTCCTTTTCTTTTTCTTTTTGCCAAGGATTGCAGCACAAAGTGGAAAACAATGAATGTAACATCCCCTGTAGACCTGTAGATAAAACTTTCTTGAAGTGATCCCCCCCCCCCCTCCTTTTTTGCTTCTTAGAGGATTTTGGTCTCAGGCAGTGTTGCAAGTCAATACTTCTTTTCCCCAAATGTGAGTAGGTGGATATGTATGGAAGCTGTAAAAGTTAATGATCATTCTCTGACTCATAGCTGATGGTTTCAGGTTGAGGAAAAAGAAAAAAAAAATTAATGAGGGTAAATAGACATTTGATGGAACACTGAGACAGTAGGAGAGATTGTTCTTGTGTCTGAGGGCATGCATTTTGTTGAAGCAGAATTTCTGAAGGGAGAATGGGGCCGGGGGAGAAGGAGGTGCCATTGTTCCCTGGTTGTGTTAGGATGCTGCAAATGTTCTTGTGCCTAGATCTTTGCAGGAATATTTAAACCTAAGGACCCATGAGAAATCCCGGTTTTGCATTCTTCCCTCTTGAAGTTAGAGTCTCCCTTGGCACAGTCAGTCATCCAAAGTCCTGGTCAAAAGTTTACTTCCCATTACATGGAAAAAGGCTCTTGGCACAGGACTAGGGGGCCCGTGCCCACACAGCTCCCCCTGAAATGTCCTGATATCCTAGAAAAGGTCTGAAGATATACTAATAGAAGTATTTTTTCCTTGAAGCTAATGCCATGGAAATTAGACCTCAGGTGGCTCATAGAGGGTAGAAGAGGAAAGTAGATGAAAAAACTCCAAGAAAACCAAATCTGCTTGGGAAATGGATCTGTTAATTTTTTTCATATGGAGGAGAGAGCCAGGTGATTCATAAAACCAAAAATAAAGCACATGTTCCACCTCATACCAATTTGGTGGAATGAATAGGCATCAAAAAGTAATCTTCACTCCCCCTGGAAGTTAGCTCAGTGCTGGAAAAACTAGCGTAGGATTTCAGTTTTTCTTGTGGTGCCTTGGAGAATGAGATTCCTGTGGTTGAAGGAGCTGCTTCCTCTTCCCCCATCTCCATAGCTCTGATGTTCTGTATCTGAAACATCAACTCTAGAGGCAGTAGTAGTGACTGGAAGTCAAATGAGAGGAATCAAGGTTTGTTCATCGGGAGATGTGGCCAGCTCTTCATGGCTCTTCCTGTGGACAGGTGGAGGGAGTCTGGGGCTGCTGGGTGGGTAGAATGGGGAGGAGGGGCTTGGCCACTGAAAACCAGGGCTGAGGAAGGGAGAGCCCAATGGGAGTTCTCCCTGGTGACTCCTGAGCACTTCAGGGAGGCACGTGGTGAGGACGTGTGGGGCCTGCCCAGATTAGAGTGGCCACAGTTGCTGGATGAGGAGATGACTGGGGCCCTCCAGGTTTCCTGCACAGGTGGGTCCCAGGAGGTGAGGCACCTGGAAACTCAGGGACACCTTAGCCCTCTTGTTCCCTCCACCTCTCCTCATCTTCCACGACCAGCTCTTGCTTTCTCCTTAATGGTGGCTTCTAGAGGGGTAGAAAGGATCAGGCCGGTTTTAAGTGCCAGGTTTTTAACTGGGTCTTTATCTTTTATACTTACATCATTTATATTCTGTCTTAAAAAGCTGGTCTGTAACATCTTTTTGTTGCACAGGGAAGGCAAAAACAGCTCAAGGGTACATTGCACAAAAGTGTCTTTGGGGGAAAGCGGGTGGGAACCCAAAGGAGAAGGAGAAAATGTGAAGCCCTCTTTGCTGTGCTGTGGCTGCAGGGGGTGTAGCCCGGCTGGGAGTTGAAGACCTGACTTAGACACAGAGTGAGCTGATCTAGGGCTTTCTCTGTTGCTGGACACCCCAGGGAAGGCTCATTGCTTGGGAGGGGTGGGGTTCTGGTTGTGTGTGAGTTGAAGGTGAACTTAACTTGGTCCTGTGTGTTCCCTGCTAGAGCTTTAAGAAACTTGGAGCTGCATTTTTTACTCTTTTAATTGCTGCATTCTCTGCAGGATGGTTGGAGCTACTTGGATGGTGATGAGCGCCAGGATTAAGAACAGCACTGGACAAGTGAAAATTGAATTTGGCTTAGCCACAGTTTCATTAATTTATTCATAAGACTGTGACTATATGAAATTATTTTCCACGACATACCCGTAGTTATCAGGTGTCCATTCAATTTTAATTGACAATATAAGATTCCTGTGGTTACCCTGAGTACAGATTGCCTAGGGCTCCGCAGGGTTTGTGGGAAGAAAAGCTTGGACAAGTTTCCATTAAGCTCTGAATCAGGCAGCTGGAAAGGAGGAGAATAAAACCGACTGTAAAGAGGGACAGGTTGTTAGTGTTGCTCGCCCTGCTTAGGAAGGAGCACCTCCCCAGACAGCGAGGCTCTCTGGCCAAGAATTCCAAGCTCGCAGAGAGAGACCTGTCCCAGTCACAAAAGTTGTTTTAACATGGTGCAGAATTGTCACAGTAATTAGTGCAATCTCCGCTTACTGACTGGCAGCTTTTACAAAAAAGGGCAGGGAGACAAAGGGTGCAGATTCATCTTTCTCTTCTAGCAGTGCTCTTTGGATGGACTGTCTCCGAGGGGGGGGGGGCTCGTCTTCATTTGTTTGCTCATTGTTCACCTTTAGTTGTTTTGGGGAGTGTGTTTTCTTGCTCTGCTTTGACAGGTATTGGGATTTTTTTTTTCTCCTTTTATTTTTCTTTCTCGTGCCTTTAAAAATTTTGATTAATCTGCATTGGTACACACACACACTGAGAGAGAACTATATACGTAGTGTTTTTGTTTGTTTATTTGAAGCAGATAAAGTTTTCTCAAGAGTGCTCTATCCTAAAATGGATACTTATCAGCCTTATCACATGAGCAGTATGGACTGAACACTATTTTTTATTTGATCACTAGTATGTTGTATATATTTTTGAGCTCAAAAGTTCTTACGTGAATTCTTTTTCCTCTTTAAAAAAATAAACTGTGGACTCTGGATTCCCCCCCCCCCCCCAAACACACTTTCTCAGGGAGCAAGATGACAAATTAATTGAGCCTGAAACCCACCTTTTGTTCCAGTGAGGTGGAAGCCCTGTGGCAATAGTAACACTGTTGTGGCCAGGGATGGCTGTGGAGAGGGCTGGTCTGTGATTAACGCAGGTCTCTTTGGAGATGCAACTGATTTGCCTCTTGGTGACGGTGATTTCACGAGATCATCTGATTCCTCATTGTTTATTTGTTTATGGCGAATTAAAGTGCATTTTTAGATAACTGTTGATCCTTTAGTGATTATTGTGTTGTTTATAAAATAAATCAGATGCTTTTTGTTTTCTCAGTTGGTTGGATCCTGAGATAAACAAGTATTATTTGGGAACATGGGAATTGGGTGAGGAATCTTGGTATTCCTTTCTGTTTGGGATAACCCCCTTCTGTGATGGGTGGTCTGCAGGGCTGTAAAGGGAGAGGCTGGGGCCCCTCTTGAGCCTTGTGCCTTGGAGGATCTGAATGAGCCAGTGACTTACCAGTAGGTGGTCCTTAGAATGCGGTGGCTCTTGGGCAGGCTTGGTCCCCTCTTGGGGGAGTGTGGATTACTAGAGCGGAGGCTGCAGGGATGGCCTGGGTGGCCTAGTCACTGTGAAGGAATGTGCGAGGCGTCATCGGGTGGCCCCTGATTCTGTAGGACACGTTTGTTTCCCCAGAAAGAGAACTGTGCTGGAGAGCCAGGGCCCAGTTATTGGAAGTAGGGAAGGGGCTCCCACCTGCTGCAGTCCTGTGGCTTCTGATCCTTTCTCTCCTGTCTGTGTTCTCGCCTCTGTGTCGCAATCCTGACGACTTTTTGCAGCACACAGTCAATTTTTCTGCAGCCTCCTGCTCAGCACACTGGCTTCCTTTATGTCTTAATGGGCATCAGTCTTTCCTTTTCATGTCATTGATTCTCACTCCTGCCCCCTCCTCCCCTTTTTGCTTATTGAATAGGCACTTTTTTTTTTTTTTAACTTTACCTTAGATTAGTATGATCATCTTATCCATAGCAACAAATAAAAGTACACAGGTCTTGATTGAATGCCAAGGCTTCAGTTCAATCTAGGAAGGTTTGTCTGCTATTCATAAACTGCTTAAGATGTTTTCTTGTAGTTTGTGACATAAGCAGAACGCTTTGATTTGGTTTCTTTCTACAGCTCCATTTTCAGTCCGGCAGCACACATTACTCTGCGTACAAAACGATTGAGCACCAGATTGCAATTCAGGTAGGAAATGCAAGAGATTCTGAAGCTTGAATTGTCAATATGGAGGTCTCTTGTGTGTTTTATTCTCTGTCCCTCCCCCACCTAGATGATGATGATGATGATGATGGTGGTGGTGGTGGTGGTGGTGGTGGTGGTGGTGGTACTGGTGGTGGTGGTGGTGGCGGTGGCGGTGGCGGCTGTATCCCTGGGGGAGGTGGGAAGCAAAGAAGAAAGAAGAATAGAAGAAATGCTGCTAAAATGATTTAAAGATACGGGAAGAAAGAGTAGCCTGTGTTCATTGTTAAGATGTCCTGATCAGGCATGGTGGGCACCTGGACCCCCCAACTTGGTTACTGCTTTTTGCACAGGGGAGGGATCCTGAACTGAGAGTGAAATGGGATGACAGAACGTGAACGGGAAGAGTTCAGTGGAGAGATGGGAGAGGAGGCCGTGTGACAGCCAGAGAGAGTTGTTTCCGGGGGATCAAAATCATGTTAAGTGGTGCTAAGAATATCACTTTTGACCTGATCGTCCTGAAATGTTGATTTCTCTTGGGCCTGTTGATATATGACACTGAAAGTGCCGGGAGGGAGAGGCGACAGATCCCAGCTTCTGATGAGTGTCCTGTTTCCTGCTCACGTAGTACTTCCATTCTCTTAAATCCAAAGGCTAAACAAATCACAGACTAATATAGACTCAGGACTGAACTGAAGCCAACAGCAGTAGTGGGGTGGGGAGCAGACTAATAGGATTTTCGTCTGTCTGCCTGGCCTTGCTAGGGTGGATGTCCTCATGGTGTAGCTGGCTGTACCAAAACTTCTCGAGGGTTCTGTTTTAACCCTTGGAAGGGAGGCTTTCGGAGCCATTAGTGTGGAGTTGGAAGGCTGGATCTGGGTTTTCCTCTGCTTGTAAGTTGATGTGGTGTGGCGGATCAGCCACGTGGCCCCGCTGCCCCTGTTCCCATAGCAAGCTTTTGCAGATCATATGTGTGTGCATGTGTGTGTATCTGCACGCTTGTGTGAGGGTGTGTGTGGCCTTTCCCACCTCCTACTGCATCACCTCTTTGTAGCTTTGCTATTTCAAGTTCTGCATCTTCCTCGATAAGACTTTGAAATAGCCATTTGCCCCAGGTACATGGACTTCTTCCCCCAGTGGAAAGTATGAGTCAGCAGACATTTTTATTTGGTGGATTCCTGGTCTTTTTTGTACTTCTTTCAAGGCTGCAGTAACTTAGTTTAAAAATATTTTGATTACTTCTGTGGTGGTGCTGCTGATCTTCTGTTTGTGTGTTTTAGGGGGAAATTGCGACTCTTGATTTTACCCCTCCACCCGCAGATACTTTCAAGACTGGCATGAAGGCGATGGTACAGTTGTTCTTGCTGGCACACTTCCTGTTGGACCCTCTTCTCTCTTGATTAAGGCCCAGTACGTCTTGCTCTCAGAAAATGGCTTAGAGGCAGGCTTGGTTGGAGAACAAGCCCAAACCCTAACTCTTGGTGACTGGGTGAACCCATGGTGGCCTGAGGCCTACTACATCTCTGGGATTGCTGGAAAATCCTGTTCCCTGGGGGGTTATGAATTGTGGAGGCCCAATAGGATAGTGATCCTTATCTTGGTGTGGAAAGGCTGGCTGGGGCCATGTCACTGGGAGACCAGCCGAGACCAGACCAGCTGTTGGATCTTTACACCCGGAGCTGAAGTGCCCCTTGTTTGGCCGAGCAGTTCGTCTTTCTCCAAACCACCTGGCACGGTGCAGGCCATGTGAAGCTCTTTCTCAGGAGGAAGATGGAGTAAATTACAGAGCTCATTGTTTGGAGGACTGAAACCATCACTATTCCTCCATGAACAGGTAGTATTGTTCTCCCCTGCTTCTATTTGCTGAGGCTTGATGCCCATGTGGGCAAACAGAGGGACGTTTTATTAGAGACCCAGCACCATGCTTTCAGTGTTCATTCTCCCTCAGTGTCTGCTAGACCAGCACGAGGCCCAGCCAAATGGCATCGAGCTGTAATTTTAGTGTGATCATCAAAGGATAAATGGCCAAAACCAAACAAAAGAAGCAAAGGGAAAAATAAAGGGGAAACCTCAGACAAATCGAAATTGTTCCCAGAGTACACCGGGCAGCTTGGTCGAAGGGTGGGTGGGGAGAAGACAGAGTGGCGCCCTTCCCGGACACCCCTTGCACACTTCTCCCCCACACCCCATTCTTCACTTAAGGGCTTAAATGCAATGTGATTGTCGGGAGGAATTTTCTTCCCTGGAAACTTAGAACTGTCTCACCTTAATACATACTGTATTTCAGCTGGAGCTGGGCATGCTGCTCTCCTAAGCTGTATCCTAAAATAGCCTCCTAGTATGACACTGTGCATCACATGAGATTCACCCCCTCTCCCTCCCGTCCCTCCTGTAATCTCGGGACTGGCCAAGTCTACCGTTTGTATGAATGGCCTCTGAGTGATTTTGTAGACCTGGCGCGCTCATAGGTTTGGAGCTGATCTTGGTTGCCTTGTTGGGATCCCCCCATTTTTGACAATCTCCTAGCTCCCCTTAGGTTTGAAAAGACAAGGGCAATATAAATGAGCACATTCTCCCAAAAGAATAACAAATGTAACTGGAATGAAAATTAAAAGGGCTTTTAAAGAAGACCGCTATTTAATTTTGTTGCCTTTGTGTGTGTGTGTGTGTGTGTATTTGGGTTTGGACCCAGGACCTTGTGCATGCTAACTTGCATTCTCAGCCCCCTGACTTTCTGAAAGTATCACTGAAGGGGAATATGAGTACAGCACATACACAGATCTTCATAGAGTTGTAGTCAGACTTTCACATGTGAATGTCCGCGAGATTATCATCCAGATCAATATATAGATTGGAGTTGGAACATCTTTCCTGTAGGGAGCCAGTAAAAAAAAATACTTTAGGCTTTTTGGGCCATATGGTCCCTGTTGCAACTGTTCAATTGTGCTCTTGTTGTTTGAAAACATCTGAAGATAGACATAAAGGATGAAGTCTGGCCATGTGCCAATAAAACTTTATTTATAAAAGCAAACATTGGCTGGGTTTTCTGACATCTGGTAGAGAAAATCCCTAGAAGTCTCCCTTCTTTCCTTCTCTTCCCAGTCATCTGTCTTCTTCCTTTTTCCCTGCTTCCAGTGAAAATTCTTTTTTTTTTTGGGGGGGGTTGGGGGGACAGGGTTCCGGTTTGAACTCGGGGGCACTTGACCACTGAGCCACATCCCCAGCCCTATTTTAAATTTTATTTAGAGACAGGGTCTCACTGAGTTGCTTAGTGCCTTGCCATTACTGAGGCTGGCTTCTAGCTTGGGATTCTCCTGTCTCAGCCTCCCGAGCCTCTGGGATCACAGGCGTGCACCACGGTGCCCGCCCCTTGTGAAAATTCTGATGGTGGATTAGTCTCTCCTGGTTTTTGACTTCATGCATGGAGTCATTCAGAACATACTGTTTGGTGCCTGTGCCTATGCAGCATTGTGCCTGGGAGTTACACCCCTATCATTGTGGGTGGCAATGACTTGCCCTTTTGCATTGCCACGTAGCGTTCCATGTACAAACATGCCCCATGCGTCTGTCCTTTCTCTGTTGTATATTTGGTTTACTTCCAGGCTTTTGCTAGTATGAATAAAGTCCTAGAAACACCCTTCCCCCCGCCCCCGCCCCGTGCCTCCTTCCCACCAATCACCAATCACCAGGAGTTGGATTTGGAAAGATGGAGGGGTGCATATGTGCTTAGCTTTTGAGTTTTATCTTTTGAGAGAGGTCTGAACGCTGGACAGTTGCATTGAAGCGTACTAGCATAGTTATTAGTACGTGAGTGGGATGTGGTGGGGGGAAATAGAAGTATCTAGTTGTGATTGGAGGCCAGTTTGCCCACGTTTCACTGCTGGCCTCTGGTTCCAGCCCTCAGGACCTCCTCCGGCCATCGCCCTTCACTGGGAAGAGGAGGAGCAGGCTGGGTTGCAGACACCATAGAGCAGCTCCCCAGGGGAGGCCTTGCAGGTGACTGTAGCTCAGTGTTTAGGCATTTCTGTTGCCTACCCCAAGGGAGCTCTTCCAAAGCTCCTGCTATCATCATGATTCCCACCCCAAGAGAAGTGTTGTAATCAAGGTCAAGAGCCACAGAAGATGTTTCCCCTGGTTTTCAGAAGGGCTACTTCAACCAATTAAGCCTTTGTTTTAAGAGTATTTTGGCCAGAGGTTGATATTTTAACACTAAGTCAGATGTGATTTAGGGAGGGAGAAACTTCAAGCAGCAAAAACAAACTGTGTAGACCTTTCTTAGTTGTTTCTCTTCTAAGATGTGATGTGGTTTGTGTGTGCGCGTGTGCATATGCGTGCTTGTGTGTGTGTGCAAAGACAACCAGGAGGGGATCCAGAAGAAATGGACCGTTTTATTTGTTTACACAGCTGAGCGGTGGAGACTCTGCAGCTCTGCAGTGGGTGTTGCTTTCTTTCTTGTCCCTATGCCTGTAAGATTCCTGCTTGGTCCTAGAACTCCTCTGCCAGGGCCACCAGGATTCTCCTCTGGAGCCTGAGTGGTTTTTGGAGCCAGGGAGAGGAGGTACAAACTGGAGGGTAAATACTGTGCCATGTTGATCCCTTATTCCTGACATGACCAGGATGTCTTGTTCACATCTTAAAGTCATTAAGACTGGAGAGGTGCTCTCTTTGCCAATAGGATGAATAGGGCCAGAGATTAGTACCAGAAGATTTGACCAAAATTTAAGAAAGAGGTGGCAGTATTTGCCAGGCTGCGCCCTACTTTGGGTTTCTGATGATGGTGGTCTCTGTGTTCTGGGCCTGTCTTCTCACTCACCCCAAGTTCTGGCCTTTCGGGGTTCATGAGGATTTGCAGATCTGGGCTAAATGGAGGACTCCCAGGAATGAGTTCAGTTCCAGGTGTGGTCGCCCCCATGCTTTCCCTTTAGGCTCTGGCTCTGAGGTTACACTCCCACGTTCCCCTAAAGAACTGAAGAGTGCTGGGCCCAGTGGCGCACACCTATAATCCCAGCAACTCGGGAGTTCCAGACAGGAGGATCGCGAGTTCAAAGACAGCCTCAGCAATGGTGAGGCAGTAAACAACTTGGTGAGACCCTGTCTCTAAATAAAATACAAAATAGGGCTGGGGATGTGGCTCAGTGGTCGAGTGCCCCTGAGTTCAATCCCCAGTACCAAAAAATGAAAAAAAAACAAAACCCCAAAACCCAAAACCCCAAAACAAAACAAAACAAAAAACAACTGAAGAGTGGGACCACGGGTGTAGCTCAGCGGTAGAGTGCTTGCCTAGTACGTGTAAGGCACTGGGTTCGATCCTCAGTACTGTGTAACTATAAGTAAATAAAATAAAGATATCATGTCCATCTTAAAGAAGTGAAGGGTGCTGGGCAACTCAGGAGGCTCGGGCAGGAGGATCACAAGTTCAAGGCAAACCTCAAAGAGCTGGGGATGTATCTCAGTGGCTCAGTGCCCTGGGTTCAATTCCCCATACTCCTCTACAACAGAAGTGAGAGTCGTTACTCTCCACTAGAGAAGCTGGGCAAAGCCCGTGGATGCAGTGACTCACTCAGGAGGTTCACTCAACTCAGCAGCAGTGACTTTGGGCCTAACTGTTAAATCCATATTCAGAACCCTCATTCACTAAAAATATGTAGTGTCCATAGGTGTGCCAGGCCCCTGGAGATTTCATCAGTGAGCAAAATAGGTGGAAATCCCTTTTCTCTCAAAATCCAGCGATGTTTCAAATGCCAGTTTTATTTATTTTTATTTAAAAAAAATTTTTTTTGGACCTTCATATTTATTTATTAAATTTTTTTTTTAGTTGTGAATGGACAAATACCTTTATTTTGTTTATTTATTTTCATGTGGTGCTGAGGATTGAACCCAGGGCCCCACAGGTGCTAGGCAAGCAGGTGCTAGGCAAGAGCTCTACCACTGAGCCACAACCTCAGCCCCTTATTTATTTTATTTATTATGTGTGGTGCTGAGAATTGAACCCAGTGCCCCCCACATGCTAGGCAAGTGCTCTTCCACTGAGCTTCAGCCCCAGCCCATCAAATACCAGTTTTAAACACCCCACCCCTTCAGTCTCTAGGTCTCTGGCACAGTCCAAGAGTGGTATTTTGTGATTCATGGTTTTGATTTTTCAGCAGGCTCAAGGTTGCGCACGGCCTCCTTAGAGTTTTCTGAAATCAATCAATCGATCGTTTATTGGCTGCTCATTCATTTTCAGTTGCTGAATCAAAATTGAGGCCTGGCAGGTCCTGGATTGGGATGACATTTTCTCCTTTTGAATGAGAAAGTGACTGCTGGGTTTTCTGAGGCCTTTTCTCTGTGCTCATGTGCAGCGGCCAGCTACTCTGCAGAGCAGAAGAGGAGGCCGTTTGTTGGTGAAGGAGCAGCGTGGACAGAGCGTTTGGTCTCGGGGTCAGAGGCGATAACAACCGTTAATGATAGCAGCTTATGTTTATTGAATCCTTCTGATGCATTGGGTCTGATATTTAGTACTTTATGTGAATTATTGATTGGTTCTTTATGACACACAGGGAAATCTGAAAGGGTAGTTACTGTTATCATCACAATTATCCTCATTTTTGTAAAATGAAGAAACCTGTTTTGTCCAGGTCAGTGAGGATTCAGAGGGACTGCCAGCTCAAGGCTGGGTGTGGCTCAGCGGCCGAGCACTTGCCTAGTATGCCTGCCATCTTGGGTTCCATCCCTGGCTCCTAGTGGGAGTGCTCAGGGGGGCCTAGGCAGAGGCTGCTGCTCAGCTTTCTGGACTATATACCAGCAATCACCTGGTAACTGCTCAAAGACAGAGAATCCAGGTTCTACTTGGAAATTTCCATTCAGGGGGATCCTGTAGGTCAGCCTCTTCTGAACCCAGAGGCACCTGGGAGCTTAAGATGCATGTTGCTGCCCCACCCTCTTCCATGTTCTGTAGGCCTAGGGTAGGTCTCCATGGTTGTGGTTTTAGCGAGTTTTTGGGTAAAGCTAAGGACCCTTTTCTGGGGACAGCACTTGGAGAACCACTCTATGAGGACCGTGGTTCCCACCTCTGGCTGTGTGTTAGTCACCTGGGAAGGTTGAGCAATGGGGGCCAGGCCCTGCCCCAGAAAACTGGCTCACCATGCCTGGGGGCTGGTCCTTGCATCCCTGGTTGGCCAATGCTTTCCAGGCGACCCTGGGGAACTCCAGTTTGGGGCATTTGGGAGTCTGCACCCTTCCCTGCTCAGTGTCTCGTTAGAGGGCAGTTGTTGCAAGGCCTTTTTTTTTTTTTTTTTTGTTGTTGTTGTTGGTTTCTTTAATTTTCTTTGCTAAGGGGTGAAGAGAGGCCGTTGTTCTCAAGGATGGCTTGTGTCTGTTCAGGTGGTAGAACACTTATGAACAGGTAGTGGATGACACCCGGGTGGCCTAGGTTAGTACCGGTGAGTGACAGTGGTATCTGGTGTCAGTCAGGCCAGGGTAGGAG
Organism: Callospermophilus lateralis; assembly: GCF_048772815.1. NCBI lineage: Eukaryota > Metazoa > Chordata > Mammalia > Rodentia > Sciuridae > Callospermophilus > Callospermophilus lateralis. Next base: position 77,832,892 of record NC_135319.1, read on the forward strand.
CCCGAAGGGGGAGGGAGCCTGGGAGTCTGGGGTGTCTCAGATTTGCAGGTCATGCCTAATCGCAGATTCAGGGTCAGTGGATCTGGGGTGGGGCCCGGGCTTCGGCATTTCTTGACAAGCTTCCCAGGAGGTGCGGATGCTTAGGCCCCAGACTCCACTGGAGTGCAGCAAAGGTAGTCCATTTTGCTAGGCCAGGTAACTGACCGAGGTGCAGGGAAGTGGATTGGTTTGTCAAAGGTCCCACATCTTGGAGGAAATAGGGCAGGCTGAGAATCCAGGAGTCCACCTCCTGGTCATTTCCATCTTTTAAGTAGAAGTTAGTGTCTTGTCTAAGCCACCAGCAGTTGTCTCGCATTGGCTAGATGAAATGAAGCAGTCTAGTTTTTACTCTTCGTTTTCTACCATGTTAAGGCTTGGTGGAGACCAGCCTGTCTGGTTTGGGAGAGGGCTGGTAAGGGTAAGGGGGAGTGTCTGTCCGCCATCTGTGTGCCCCTCCTGGGCCATAGTGCTGAGTGGCAGTCAGCTGGTTGTGTTTTCTTAGTAGAACTTGTAAGTTCCACTTTATAATATTTACTTTTTATTAAGTCCCTGAAAATCATGGGGCTGTTTAGCTGAGCACAGAAATTTCTAAATGGGTTATGGCTGACATTTGGAGGCTTATCAGGCTTAGCACTTAATTTGTTTCTGGAGTTTGATTTGGTTGGATGGTATCAAACCCTGATCAAACAGATAAGTGGCTGCAATTTTTCTTCTTCTTTTTTTTAAAACCGGTTTACCTTGAAATCTCAGCATACTCTTCAATTAAACAAAAATGGCAGCAGACCACATTATTCCTGAGGGTTTCACCAAAACCACTGGGGCATTAGGTACATGCACCGTGATTCTCTGCCGAGTGACTTGTCTTTGCATTGGTTGGCAGAGGTGTGGGATGGCTTGATGGGAGTTTCTCCGCCTCAGTACTGGTGCTGTGTAGGGCTGAGTAAGTTCTTTATCGCAGGGAACTAACTGTCCTGTGCACTAAAGGAGGTGTGTGTAGCCCCATCCCTGACCTCCGCCCTCTTGATTCTACTAGCACCCAACAGAAGTGTGACAACCAAAATTGCCTTTAGAAGTTGTCCAGTTCCTCTGGGGGGTCACAATGACCCGTGGATGGGAGCTGCGGGCTTTGTAGAACAGTGTCAGGAGTTGCCCTGCCCCCAATGGTGTGGTGGTGGTACCTTTGCATTTTCTGGACCCAGGTGGGTGGTTCAGGTTTTGCGTCTGTTGTCTTCGGGATAGCCTGGGTTTGTGGCTTAGTTCTGCTGAGTTTGTTTTGTAATCTGCAAAATGGGGAGAAGGGTAGTGCCTATTTTCAGATGGGGGGGGTCGGTGGGTAGATGAAACAAGGTGTAATAAGCTCTTCCCGCAGGGAAGAAGAGCTTAGTGGCCGCTTTCCCTGCGGGGACTGTGAAGTGCTGGCTTGCAGGTTTAGAGCATGCCTTATCCTGATATGCATTGTGTAGTTTTTATTTGCTGTCAGGAACATCACACATGATAAATTTGATAACCTGGACTATCTTTGCTGGGTAACAAAGATTTATGACAACTGTTGGTAGCTGTTTGCATTTCTCTCATGTCACTTAAGAAATGTCTGCCTGGTCCTTGTTACTTTTATTTATTTATTATTGCTGTGCTAGGGTTTAACCCAGGGGTGCTTTACCACTGAGCTCCATCCTCAGTCCCACCCACCCCTCTTTTTTTAAGATACAGGTCTTGCTGGGCACAGTGGTGCTTGCCTGTAATCTCCAGCGGCTGGGAAGGCTGAGACAGGAGGATCTTGATTTCAAAGCTAACCTCAGCAACGGCGAGGCACTGAGCAGCTCAGTTGAGACCCTGTCTCTACATAAGACCCAAAATGGAGCTGGGGGATGTGGCTCAGTGGCTTAGTGCCCCTGAGTTCAATCCCTGGTACACCCCCCTAAAAAACAAAAACAAAAATATACAGGTCTTGCTAAGTTGTCCATGTTGGCCTTGAGCTTGCTATCCTTGTGCCTTGATTTCCTGAGTACCACTGAGCCTGGCTTCTTGTTACATTAAAATAAAATGTATGCTCTTCTGAAGGGCTGAGATTGCTCATGTATGTGCTTTTCATGTCCCTGTAGTGGTTTCTAGGATATAGTAGCTGTTCAACAAGTGGTGTGTGTTTAAATACATGACTGTAGGCAGAAGAGAGGTTGAGTGGGGTGTATCAGAGGCAGCAACTAGAAAGTTCTTTTTGAATTTTTAAAAAAACAGCTCCTGGCCTGGGGATATAGCTCAGTTGGTAGAATGTTTGCTTTATATGCACAAGGCCATGGGTTCAATCCCTAGCAACACACAAACACACACACACACACAAAATAGCTGCCAGGGTCAGTGGCACACACCTGTAATCCCAGAGGCTCTGGAGGCTGAGGCAGGAGGATGGTGAGTTTAAAGCCAGCCTCAGCAATGAGGTGCTACGCAACTCAGTGAGACCCTGTCTCTAAATAAAATCTGAGATAGGGCTGGGGATGTGACTCAAGTGCCCCTGTGTTCAACTCCTGGTACCCCCCTTCCCCCCAAACAAAACAAGATACAAAAACAAAACAAAACAAAACAAAAAAACCCCCCAAAACCCAGCTCCTTTCACAACATAAAAGGTCAGTAATAATAATTGTTTTTTTTTGTTGTTGTTATCGTTGTTTGTTTTTTGGGCACTTCACCAAATTATTTGAGACGGATGTTCTATTCTTTCGTCAACTCGATGTTGTTTTCCAGGTTTCAGGGTTTGAGATCCGCTCTCCGTTGGAGCGTTTTGCAGTCCGTCTTAATGCCTGTGGCATTGCTCAAACAACCAGTAGACATGGCTGGACTGCTTTATATTTATATAATGGCCTTCCAGCTTTCATAATGCTCAGAGGTTATTTGGCTTTTAAAGGTGATATTCTTATTCTTTTTTTAAATTACAAGCAATATTGTCCATTGGTTGAGGGATTAAACCCAGAGATGCTCTACCACTGGGTTTTTGATTCAAGACAGGGTCTTGCTAAGTTGCCCAGTCTGGCCTTGAACTTCTGATCCTCCTGAGTAGCTGGGATTGTGGGCATGCGCCACCACACCCAACACATGTTTTAGACTTTGATGTGATTATCCGTCATTCCCGCAGAGGACTTCAAAACATGTAAACAAGTGTTTTCCTACTTGTGGATGGATGAGCCTGCACAAAGGCATTGCTTTCTGTTCCAGAACTCTGTGCCTCTCTGAATTTGGATGTTGCGATGAAGCACCAGCCTAAATGGCTTTAGTTGAAAATTGGGAAATTTTTCAAGGCTTGAAAATGGATGTGGTGTGGCTGTGGCCCATCCCGAGGGAGCAGGAGGTCCTTCCCACTGTGGCTTTGGTAGGACTGCCCTGCCGGGAAGACAGCTTGTGTCAGGAGTCGCTCAGTTGATTCAGTAAGCATTGTTGATGATTGAAATTGAAGAATTGTGAAGACAATTCATCTTGAGGAACAGAGAGCATCGGTGTGAGCCAGGCTGCTGGGAGCAGACATTGACATACGGGCCGTCATCAAACTAATTGTTGTTTGAATTACCTGTTATGATCCGATGACAAATCTGCCTTGCTCCTGCCACTGGAGCAGAAAATGTAGCTTGAATTGGCGTGATGTTAGCAAGTGTAAACTGTACTTCAACAAGATGGATAAACCCAATTATGGGGCAGACCTGTAGAGAGAAAATCCATTTAAATCTCGTAATGTTAAGCAGAGCTGTGTTTAATTCATTTGGACCAATTTGGGAATGATGTATGAGTGTTGGTGAACATTAGTCAAAGGGGCGACCACTGGGGGAAAGGGATGTGCCGGTGCTGCGGCCACTCTGGGGAGGCAGCTGGGGTGTCGCCTCGGCAGCCTGCACTAATGGCGGGGAAAGGCAGAAATGACAAAACGATGTACTGACTGCCACACAGGAAGCGTGTTGTGTAAATGAACCAATAAGGGAAACATGTGAAGCAGGAAGGAGAAGAGGCGCTGCTCCCAGATGCCAGGCACCGTCCGAGGCGCCCAGGAAACTTGAGGTTCCTGGTGTTTCCAGCCCCTGGTAACCCTTGTGGGCTCTTCTGGGTCTTGGAACAGGCCTCGCAAAGCTCTGTCAAAAGAGTGATTTAAAAGAGACAGAGGGTAGCTCAACTTAAGTGGATGTCCTGGGATACTTGATTCTCTCTTGGGAAGCAGGAAGGGACGATGGTTAACATGTCTATTATGCATATTTGCAAGAGTTTGGAAGGTCTTGTCTAATTGAAAATGCTAGTTTTAGAATAGCTATGGACTGGTGGCCCAGCCATGTACACAGTAGGTGCATTATGGGTGAGGTAAATGAAAAGAGGGGCCTAAGGTCAGGGAGCTTTCCTGCCTGGACCCAGTGGGTTCCCACATTCCAGCTCATTCGGGTATGGAAGGACCTCGTATCGCAGTGTCACGTAGCGCTCGTTCCTGGCTTGCGTTCTCAGGACTTCTGTGATTTTCACATAAAGATTTATGATTTTACTTTTTATCCCTGGGCTGGCTTTACCCAGGATGTCCTTAGATGATGGTAGCCTCCTTTTATTTTGGGGAGGAGCTTGATGAAGCACTCAGTGTGAGTGGTCATTGTTGGCTTTTTTCCTTTTAGTTTGGGGTTTTCTTCTTTCTTTTCTTTGTGGAGTGGGCTGGACTTGGAAACTGCTGTTGAAAGGAGAACTTTAAAGACCAGCGTGTGTAAGGAGCTGGGCAATGGGCGGCTGAGAAGTTCATGGCTCTGCCCTCTGGCCCCAGCCCCCATAAATCTCACCATGTAAGTGGAGGTTGAAGCCCTGAGAGTTCTGCCACTGGGTACTGTTCATCGTAAGGAGGGGGACATGGTGTACAGTGAGTGCCCGTTCTGGGCAAACCTTTTCTCCTAGAGGCAAAATTGGGTGGGATTTTACTTTCTAGTTTTCTCGGGGTTAGATTCGGTTGAAGAAGCACTAAGGGGTTAACAATAATAATAATAAAAAAATGTGAGACCCAACAATAACATTCCAGCACTTTGGGATGAATTGGGATATCCCAGTCTACTTACCAGTAGAATGTAGGTAAAGCACTTTGAGAAAATCTACTTAACATGTTCACTAAAATGCCCCCCGGTTTGTCCCACCCCATGGTAGACCCCTGAATCCCTCAGGAACAAGAAAGTGGGGTCATTGAATGAACTGGGAAGGAACAAACAGGGATGCATTTTGGAATCTGAAGATGTTTGCACTGAAGGAAACAGCAGCCCTAGTGTTCAGTGAGTTTGATGAGAGATTCTTGTCTGCTTTGCTTCAAAAGTGGGTGTCAGTGGCTCAGAGGCGGAGCACTTGCCTGGCATGCGTGAGGCACTGGGTTCCATCCTCAGCACCACATAAAAATAAAATAAAGGTACTGTGTTCACTTATACCTAAAAAGTAAATATCTTAAAAAAAAAAAAAAGAGTGGATGTCAGATTTATACTCCTGAGGGTGGGGTCAGACTTGGGAGTTGGGCAGGTGGTGACTCCCCACCCTGCAGCCCGGAATGGGCTCTGTGTGTTGAGGGTGAGTCTTCTCAGGGCCCTTTGGGTGTTTTTCCTGGTTAGCTTCCCGCCTTCTGGAACTATCTCGAGCTGAAATCTTGCTGTCGTATGCAAAGAGGAACCTTTGTTCTTTGGATTAATCCTTAGGATATAAACATGTATCAGGACCTAGGACTGAGTAAGATGCAGACATAAAACAGTGAGGTGTCTAAATGGGGACTTGACTGATGTGTGGAATGCAGGAGGCTGAATGCAGAATTGTTCCAGAAGTCACCAAGTTCTGAACTTGATTCTTATCCTTGAAATCAAAAAGCAAACCTCCCCCGCTTCCCTGCTTCTGGTTTTCAGTTGCTTAGTTTTTATTCTGGAATCCAGCAGCATGTATTTCTTCATGATTCCTAGAGCAGCCTGTTAATTAATGTATTTAGACCTTTCTTTTCCTTGAAAGGAGACTTTTAAGTGTGGTTTAAAAATGCCCTTCAGCGAAGGACTTGTTTACCAAACCACCAGTGTGTCTTAGGCACCCTTATTTGGTTTGTGTTGTCTTGAAACTTGTCACTAGCCACAGCGTCATAACGAAACCAGCTGCAGAAGACCAAAGTGTGAAGCCATGAGTATTAGAGTTTGTATTGGAACTGGGCTCAGGCTTGACTTGGCCACAGAGGAAAAAGCCTCAGGGATGTAGGGGCCTCTTTCCTTGGAGCAGAATTTCAGCCCCCACCCTGCCACCCCCCCAAACAAAAAGGAGAAAAAAGTTGCTTTGTTGGGATCCCCTCCCCCGGTTTTTTTTGGTGGGGGGTACCTGGGGATTGAACTTAGGGGCACTTGACCACTGGGCCACATACCCAGCCCTATTTTGTATTTTATTTACAGACAGGGTCTCACTGAGGTGTTTATTGCCTCGCTTTTGCTGAGGCTGGCTTTGAATTTGCTATCCTCCTGCCTCAGCCTCCCCAGCTGCTGGTAATACAGGTGTGTGCCACCATGCCTGGCCTGCCGGGGTCCCTTTTCACTTGTTCAAATTTGCCAATTTATCTCCACTAGAAAATAAATTCTACAGTTTTGCTTCTGTGATTTTGTCATTTTAGGGTAGCTCAGGAAGAGCACCCAGAGAGTTGTTCCTGCAGGTTGGGTTGAGTGCCCGCCATCCCACCTGGTCTCTGAGAAGGCAATGGTCACTAGGTGGTCCCTACCCCGACGGTGGAATTTGGGGGAGTGACAACCCCCAGCCACCCTGGTTTGCATAGTTCGAGGAGCAGGGCAGTGACTCTCAGAGGGACTGGAGCCCGTGACCTGACACGTAAGCAGTGCACACTCAAAACCACACACCACATGCAAAGCAGAGATGGCTTTGGTTTCGGCCTTCGTGGTTCTGTTATCGCTGCTTTCGCCTGAGAGTGCATTTTTATCTCTCGGTCTGACTTCTGGTTGGGTTAGGGTTTGTGGTTCCCACTTGCCCTCTGCAGCCCGTGGATGTGTCTGCTTTGGAACCAGGCTGACCAGGGCTGCTGGCCAGTGGAGGAACGAGGCAAGCCAGTCCAGGCATGGTGTTCCCTAGGGGCCTGGGGACCCTGGCAAGTGGCTGCAGAGCCGCCGGCTGTCACACGCCTCTCCACGGGGCTTCTTCTGTCTTTCAGCATTCCTTATGTAACAGCTCTAAGGACTGATGTGAAAACATCTAGAACAGCTCCGATTGATCTTCCTGTTCTGTACACCGCGCCCAGTCCCCTGCTCTCCTATGGTCTCCTTTGGCTTTTCCTTATTAACTGGTTTCCAGGCCAGAATTTCCCCGGGAAGCATGAACTTTCTTTACACTGTATTTCATTTTCATCACTTTTAAAAAAAACACATTATGCCTTACATTTCAAAGGGGGCCAATCGCTGCACTCTTATTTACCTCCATTTCACACTGGTGAGAAATGGGTTCCGCAGGGGACTTGGCTGTTTTGCAGTTCATTGTGAGACGGAGTCGGGGGCCTAGGCTGGTGCCTGCACATAAGGAAGGTTTACGGTGGGTGTCCCAGTGGCACCATTGTCATGAAAACTTCCCTGGCAAGTTGGTGACATGGTACTGCGTATCCTCTCCTGCCTGCCCCCCACCTCACAGAGGAATCCAATCCTGAGTTATTTCTCCTGCAGGAGAGGAGGCCGGAAGACCTTTTGAAGAGAGTGATGGCAAAAGAGGTCACGTTGTGACAATGTATCTCCCCATGGAGGGGAGAAAACAAAAACAAAAATCCTAGAGGGGAGACTGGACTTGGAATTATTCAGCCTCTGTTGGGCATGAAATTAGTGACAGCAAGACAGGAATTTGTGGCCTTTTGGTCCTAATGTCTGCTGTCTTCTTTGGTCCAATTTCTATTGCTTAGAACTTCATTAAACAAAAAACTTAAAATGTCATCCTTTCCCATCCTAAAAGGCAGAGTCGTGAGTTTGGTGACACTACTTCTTTATGGGGACTTTTCCTTGGGCCGCCGTGGTCAGGCTCTCGTTTGTCTGAGTTAGTAATAAGCGTGTAACTGCCCCGTCCTCCTCCAACTTGCCTCAGAGAGGAGCCAAGAGACCTTGGGCACTTGTGATTGGAAGCTGGCTGTCGCGGGGTCTCTGGGTGCTACCCCCTGATGGGAGGAAGCGCTGGCCTCTCAGCTGGATGGGGCTGTCCTGAGCAAGAAGTGAGTGTCCAGCCAACTCAGGCGGTGCACGGGGCGCTTGTCCACAATGATGGATTTCTCCCAGTGACTTGAAGGCAGCCGTTGTTTCTTTACCACCTCCTGGCTCCAGAAGGTAGTCTTCAGCCCTCCTCATTTGCAGAAGGCTGAATTAAAACCCAGTGCCTTGAGCTCTGTGGGTTTATTGCTATCTTTCTTTAGCTTTTCAGAGGCCACAATAAAAAAAGATCAGGAGTGAAATGTGAGGTGTCAGCAAGCCGTCATGCTGTGGACTCTCCCCCACCCTCCCACTCTTGGCCTGGGGAGGCATAAAATAATAGACGGATGTGATTCCACCTTCCCATCCCTCCTCGCCCCCTCATTGCAAAAGGACTTGCACTTCTGCGGGGTTTGTTAATCAGAGAGCTGCGGCTGGGAGGGGGCCTTGGCTGTCCTGTAGTGTCCGGGGCCTTAGGCTGAGGAAGTTGCTTGCGGTTCCCTTCCTTCTAACACTGGTTTGTCCTGGCCTGGGGGATGCTATTCAGCAAGGGCCGATGTACCTTTTTAATTGGTTAGTTCCTCTAAGTGCTGATTTATTCCCTACCTATCAGAAATGTCTTAATTTACTTAATCTAATAGCCACCCCCCCCTCCAATTAACACCCCAACAAAAGTATTTCCCCAGGCAGCACTTGGTGAGGCGAGATATTTTTCTCTGGGGAGAACCTCTCCTTTGTGTATGGCGTAGGGAAGAATTAATTACGGGAGAGGATGAGGCTTAATAATTGGAGTTAGGGCCCAGGAGCGCTGAACATGCCTATGTCTGCCAGTTGTGGCTGTGGAGAGCTTATTCTCCAGGTCTAGGTTTGCTCATCTGTGAAATGCCCCCACAGGATGTATGTGGTGGCAAGACCAATTAGTAGCCAGAAAAGTGGCCCATGTGGTGTTGAGAGTTTTTGCTGTATGCTGGGAGCGATGGTGCTTGCCTGTAAATCCCAGTGGCTCAGGAGGCTGAGGCAGGAGTATTATGAGTTCAAAGTCAGCCTCAGCAAATTAGAGAGGTCCTAAAGCAACTCATCGAGTCCTTGTCTCTAAATAAAATATAAAAAAGGGCTGGGATGTGGCTCAGTGGTATCACTGGGTGACCCTCCCCGCCCAACAAAGTTTTTTCTGGGATGAGGCATTCTGGGACGAAGGTACCCCCTTTGCCCTGAAGTCTGATGGGCCTGGGGACTTGAGGCTGTGCTGAGCCTCCGGGTTACCTGTAAAATGGGGGTGAAACCTCAGGATTAAGTGGACAACGTGCACAGCCGTGGCCCAGTGCCCTGCATGCCCAGACAGCAATAGATTGTTTTATTTAAAGGAAGGACAGATGGCTTGTGAGCCTGGCTGGTTCCCACAGTGGCTTGGGTACCTCTGACCATCCTTGTACTAATGAAGGACAAGTGGGCACGGTTGGTGGTTGATTTTGTTATGTCCACCTTTTTGGTTTAAATTTCTTCTGCTTTTCAGAAGCGGGGGTGAGCCACATTCTGCTCGCCAGGTGGATATCATAATAGCGCTTTGAAATGAGCTTCAGGATCCTTCCATGGAATGAAACAAATTCATTTACTACTCAGGTTTTAACTCGTGTTTGAGCTGTACCCTCCCCCAACATAAACACATACATTGATTTCTTTCTTTTTTCTTGTATTACTACAAGGATCAGTTTCTTCTGGCTTAATTCCAGAAACAACATGCCTGTCTTTTTTCATCGTTGAGGAAAAACAGTCTGAAGGCACCATAATTCCTTAAATTGGATTTCGGTTCTTGATCCCCTTATGTTCAGTAAGCAGCGCTCTATGAGACATCATTGTTGAGAAAGCAGGAGGCTGGTAGCCTCGCTGTTCCCCCAAGTGCTGCAGCCTCCTGGGCTGAGGCAGTGGGTGGGGTCCCCTTAGAGAAGAATGCTCACCTTCACTTGGGGTGGAAGCATTAATTCCTTTTGGAAAAATGTTGGCGCAAGTTGGGCTGGGTGTCTGGTTGTGAGCGGGGTTTGGCTTGGAAGAGGCCTGTGGGTGTGTGTGCACGTGGGTGTGTATATTCTTATTAACTCTGTTAGTGCCAGGGGCAGCTGTCTCTTGGAAGCATTGGGATTCCTACATTCAAATCAAAGGCACCCAGAAGAAATAATAAAGTGCACAGTGTGATCTTCAAAGATGAGGGAATAAAATAGTAGTGGGGAATATTTTCCTGGCTAATTCTGCCTTCCCCCATTTTTAAGAAACATGGAGAGCGTCAGTGGCTTGCTGTTGTTTGACAGGTTTCTGGGTACTTGGGCTCTGGAGCCATCAGGCTCTTTATGGAACAGGAGACAGATGACTTGCAGAAAGCAAAATGGAAATGTCTTGGGCTGGATCCGGGCTTGCTCAGGGGAGTGAGTCAGGAGATGTTCTGTCTTCCTCTCTTGTCTTTCCTCTTTTCTCTGAGCTGGTTTCACTGAGGGCACAAGCTTGGCACCCACTTACCCAAGAACTGATTAGTTCCTGAAAGAAGCAGTGGGTTGATTGCTTGCAGAGATGATGTAAGCTTTGCTCTGGGGTACATCAACTTGGATTTCTCATGCTTTATCTTATAAAGCCTAAATTAACAGCTGGTTTGGTTTGAGTTCTCCGGGATCTGACTAAGGGATTAGAGTCCATTCTCAAGTGAGTCAATCTAGTTTAATTTATTTCAGGTCTATCAAAAAAGATCAATCAAAGCTCTTTTGAAAGTAAAGCTATAATCGGTCTGCACACTTATAAGTCACTGTTGTTGCACTTGGTGTTTCTCTGGTGGAAAATGCTCAGGCTATGGCTAACAGGATGTATTAGAGCATTTTCTGCGTTCCTCCCCTTACCTTCCCCAGAAGATTTTGAGGAAGTGTCATGTCTGAAAGCTTGGCTCAGATGGGAGCTGCATCAACCTCCTGTTCCTGCTCCCTTGCTTTGAGGATGCTGGATCCCTGGATTGGAAATTTCTAGTTCAATATAATTTAATACCTGGAGATGAACAAGTCCAGCCTTGTTCATGTCACGATTTTTGCTTATAGGCTTCCAGGTATTGGTGGGTGAAGACATGCATTGAAAAAAAAATCTTTTTTAAACACACGATGTTTGAAGTGAAGAATTACATAGTTTGCAAAGTTTAAAGGTGGAAGCCTTCTCTGCTATGGCAGACCCAGGTGTTTGTGAGCCGTGGCAGCTACAACCTGAGCTGCTTATTCTTATGTGTTTGTACTAAAATACTTCCTGAGCCTCTACTAATTGGTAAGAACTATTCCAGACACTTTCATATACCAAGAGAAATATCAACTGACGCCAGCTGGCATCATGGGATGCCAGGAGGGACAAGTCCAGGATTCTTTTTCTAGGGATGCCATACACATATATAAGAATAAGGAAGTGGCTAAGAACTTGACTCCAGAGTCAGACCCATTTTTGAATTCTGGCTTTGCTGCTTAGTGTCTGCATATGACCTTGAGCAGATACTACTTAAACCTCAGTTTCCTTGTCTATAAAATGGGCATTGTGAAACTGTCTCCAAGGCTTGTTGTGACAATGAAATGAAATAGTACTGTATCCTTTGCTTTCATTTAAAAAAAAAACTAAAGCCACTTGGGGGAAGTTTCCAGGAAGCTGAAACTTTGTTCAAATGCATTCAACAGACACATCTTTCCGCCATCTTTCTGTCCCATGTGATGGTGCACCTGAGTGTTCTGGCTCAGGCTCACAAGTGTATCAGCAATGCCTGGTACTCTGGGACGAATGAGAAAAGAAACAGAGAGGCAAGTGCCAGGTTCTTACTGGATTGTGTGCCAGAATCATCCTCTGGTTTCTAACTGTGATAATGAAGCCTGGGTACATTGGTCAATTTGAAATCATAGATGGTCATGGAGCTGGGAAGGTTGTTGTGAACCTCACGGGCAGATTAAACAGGTGTGAAATGATCAGCTGCAGATTTGATGTGCTGTTCAAAAATCTAGTAAAATGGCAGAATTTTCTGCTCCTGTCCAGGCAGTTAGGCTCCATTGTACTGACCCCAGCTGGCATCATGGGCCACAAAGAAGCTAGATGAAGATACACAGGAGGGACAAGTCCAGGATTCTTTTTCTAGGGATGCAATACACATGTACAAATAGAATGCCTCAGTGGGGAAAAACCCCTACTAGCAAGGAATATTTGCTCAAGGTCTGAAGTGTATCAGTTGTCCTGGGGATGCCTAGGTACAGCGATACAATACCTGTCCTTTAGGAATGTATACTCTGTTGGGAGAAGAAACACTGGGCAGAGGAGGGTGTCTTGAACTATGAATCCCATGGCCTTTTTTTTTTTTTTTAAAGCTCTGTCTTCTGTATCATTCATTTTGGTTCAAGGGATGCGTTTGGTCTTTGTTTAACTAAATGAAAATAATGGTTCACTCTCTGCGTGCTTACCATTAATGATTCTGTTTGGGGTAGTCCAGTTGAGTTGCTTACTCTCCTGGAGGCTCACCAGATTTGAAAGTGTGTGTTGGGAGTGGGGGAGTCTCATAATTTTGAGATTCTCTTGTAGTTCTGTTGTATGTAGGATTTTAGGCATTGTTTATTCAGCAATCACTATTACTCCAGAAATAATCTTAAGATAGCTCAGTTAGTAGGGTACTTGCCTTGCATGCACAAGGCCCTGGGTTCTAATCCCCAGTACTACCACCACCACCACAAAACAAACAAACAAACAAACAAACAAACAACAACAAAAAAAAAACAAGAAGAAAAAGGTATTTTTTTTGAGCTCTCACTATGTGTCAGTTTCTAGATCGTTCCATACATTTTTCAGCTTAATGCTCAAAACAACTTTAAACCCAATTATACAGATAAACAACGTGAATTTCAAAAGCATGGGGGAATTGGCCCCAGGATACATCACTAGTAGATACCCAGGTTCCCCTGGGCCTTGTCTGATGCTGGCCCTCTTGTGCTGTGATCGCTTCACTGATCCGGGAAGGCAAGTGGGAAGGGGAGACTGCAGTTGGGACTTGTTGGCAATTTGGTTTGTCCTTCCAAATTAGAGACTCTGAAGAGTAATATTTTTGCAAGTAAGTAATCAGATGAGGGTTCTGGTGTCTCCCAGAGGGTGAAACAAAAGCCTCTCTTTTCCCAGGCCTGGTGTGGGTCTGGTTCTGGGATCCTCTAAAACTTCTCCCTCTTGGCGGGAATGACTGAGGCCTTACGTGTCAACCAGTGGCGCCTCATCAGGCCTTGTCAGGCTGACATTGGTGAGGATTTGCAACCTCGGGTCTGGCTCTTTTTAGCATCCTTTCCTTTCCATCTCTGCGTTTGGAGTTAACCAGTTTTAAAAAAAAAATGGCCAAAGCACTTAGGAAGTCACATGTTGGGTTTCCACGATGTCCTAGAAACTGTCTTAATTCATCTTCTCCTCTACTCTAACTTGAGTAGAAAGAAAAAAAAATTGATAGTCAATGCTAATAATTGTGGCATGTAATGTAATTGGCAGTGCTTCATTCACATGCTCATGAGAGTTGGCGGCTTCATCTTGGGCTCGGCTGCAGCGCTAGGCCTGCCTTGAGTGTCTGCAGAGCCTTTGATGCAGGTAGACCATATTATAAATAGGCGCGTTGCTATGGTGAGGATGGCAGTCCTAGCTTGCTGTGGGTAACCTTTCCTACCTTCTCGGACACTGTTTTAAAACACAGCAGTGTGATAGCATTTCATTTAATTTGGACCAAGGTGGGGTAGATGAACCTGTGAGATGGAGATCTAAATTTTTTTTGTGTGTGTGATGATGTCTTTTTGGGGGGGGTATTTCAGCTTCCTTAGCAGGACAGAATATTTTGCAGATTGGGTTTTCTCATGATTTATTTAGAAATATGTTTTCTAATGGATGGGGTGGGGGGTTGGGGGTGGGCATGAGGCCAGGCTTTCTCCTCCCCCCTCCTTCTTTCCCCGAGCATTTCTGTGACTGTTGGCTTTGATGCCCAGCAGCTCATACAGTGAAATGAAAGTCCAGGTTGGCATGATGCAGAGATGATTATTCCTGGCCGTACGTCCCCATTACTGTTAATAATGTAAAAACAATCGCCTGCCTCTCAGGACTCCTGCATGTGGCTAACAGAGTTCTTTCTCCACGGAATTGAACACACAGCAATGGGGACGGGAATGCTTTATTACTGATTGTCCTCCTGCAAAGTCCCAGGATAACTTAGATTAGACACATTCACATATTTTTTTTCCTCTAACTTTTAATACATCCATCAGGTATTAGAGCAGTTCAGGTTTGTAAAACTCATGTTCTGCCCCTCTTCTCCCCGACCCTGTACCCCCAGCCCACCGTCTCTGTATCCTCAAGGTGACTGTAAATCTGCTTCAAGGTCTCCCACATTTCCAAGTTGGTTTCTCACCTTTAACATGGGGTGATGTTCCCTTATTTTCATGGATAGTTTTGAGTGCCTAGTGGGAAAAGGTTGGACGGAAGCCCTCTGGGGGGAAATGTTCCAGAGACGGGCTTTTCAGTGTGCGGCTGGCTGCTCAGTTTGTGGGTTGGTCAGTAGGATTCCGAGTCCCACATTTTGATGGCTTAGTGCTGTCTCTCTCCTTTTGAGCCTCCCCTCCAGGGTGAGCTCTGCGGCCTTCTCTGGAAACCCTTAGGAGCCATCTGGGTTCCTTCTTGCTAGGTGGACGGTATGTGCCAAGTTGAGGGTCATGTCTGTGGCCCCTGGCTTCCCTTAGCACCTGGAGACTCAAAACACCAGCATTTTTCTTACTTTTCCAGTGATGAGGATGACACCTAGTGCGTCATGCATGCTAGGCAAGTGTTCTACCCCTGAGGCACACCCCCTTCCACAGCCCCCTTGGGACTCTGTTTCCCTCTCTGGGTGCCACAGAGACGTTGCTGGCATGGTGCTGCACATCCTGAGTGTGGTGTGAGTGTGTGCCCCAGAAGATGGCAAGCCCCTCCCCCAGGGTGAAGAGCGCCCCAAGCAAGTCTCTCCCTCTGCCACAGGGGGTCAGGCTCGGATGCCCGCTGTCACAGGGCCGTGGTCTCTGTTCAGGGTGGCCTGTGCCCCAGCCCGAGTTAGCCCTGGAGCAGAGGGGGTGCAGGCTGCCGTTTCCCAGCTGAAGGCCTCTGTCAGTTCAGCCACCGCCCACCTTCCCTCCCTGTGCTCTTTGGGGAGGGGGTTTGGAGGGAGAAGGGCACCCCTGGGCTCTGCCTCCCAACCCACACTAGTGGCCTGTGGGCTGTGTGTCTGATTTCCGAGGAAACCTCAGGGTGAAGGTGGAGTGAACTGCTCAGAAGAGGGTGGTGATGAGGGCCCGGGAGGGGTGGGGTGCGCCATGGTGCGCATGGTGCCGGAAGCTGGGCTGCATATAGACCTCCGGAGGGGCTGGCTTAGGATTTATGGAGCAGTATTTCTAGAGGGTAACCTCATGGGCTTGAAAGCGTGTCTGAACAAGAGCTCCGTTGTTCATTCCCAGTGCTGTTGCCTGGGCAGGATGCAGGCTCCCAGCAGCCTTGTTTCTCAGGTCTGGATTCAGAGAGCTGAGGCCTGGGGAGGGGGCAGGCGTGTGACTGGTCAGGGCCGGACTCCCGCAGGACACCCCACGCCAAGCCCAGGGAATGCTGTGTCGTCTGTCCCCTTGGGCAGTGGGATTGAGCAACCTGGAAGGCAGAGAGTACACGTCGGTAGCGTGGATACCATTCCACACACCAGCCTCGCCTCCGCTCCTGGCCCTGGGAGGGAAACGTGCCCTCTGGGAGACACCCAGACAGGACAAAGGGACCTTTGTTGGAGCTGGAGGTGAGAATCTGTGGGTGTTGGGATTCCTGGGTTCGAGTTCCAGCTCACTGCCGGTTGCCTGAGCACTGGGCGAACATTTCTGGAACCAAAAGGAGCGCAGCCTGCCCAGCAAGGCCTGCAGAGGCTGGAGGCGCCGGGTGCTAACACTGTGTGATCCCTGCCAGTGCTTGGAGCTTCTGGAAGAGTCTGAGGCTCAGGATAAGCAGGAAGACTTGACGAAGGCTCCCTGCATGGCCCTGGGAGCCTCTGCGGAAGACCAGAGCCCAAAGCTAAGCCCTCTGGAGATATCCCGGGTTGTGGTGTTGCTTTGTTAGACACACTCCCTGCCTGTGTTCTCTGCCTTTCTGGGTCATGTCCCTCCAAATTGAGATTTACCCTGAGTCCAGTCCCCACCCATGCAGCGAGGCAGAGCCTTGTGGGAAGTGTCTTTATTGACACGCCGGCTCATCAGGATGCTCTTCCAGGGACAGTCTCCTGCCTCTGCTTCGCATTGGCCTCCGGACCTAGATGGCGAGGTTCCCTGGGAACTAACTCACCAAGTTGTCCCACCAAGCCCTTTAACCTGGTCCGTGTATTGATGCTACAGTAAAAGTGTGTGGTGGGGGGGTACCAGCAAGAACCACGCCTACCTCTGCATGAACACAACTTCAGGTTTATTCTTTTGTGAAAGTCAAAGCTCTGTTGAGGTGTTTAGAAACCACAGAGTTCACCTATTTGAAGTACACACCTTAGTGATTCCCGGTGTATTCAGCATGTGCAGCCGGCAGTACTAACTCCAGAGCATTTTCCTGGCTCCTCATCCCTCCCGCCCCCAACCCTTGGCAATCACTGTGCATTTGCTTGTTCTTGACATTTCATTTGAATGCAATCATCCAACATGTAGTCTTTAGTCTTTTGTGTGTGGCTTCTTTTACTCAACTTAAACATTTGTTTTCAAAGTTGATGCATGTGGTAGCATGTATCCGCCCTCTGTTTCCTTTTATTACCAAGTGATACTCCGTTATCTGGATATACTGTGTGCTCTTTAGTCATCGTTTGGCTGTTATGGACAGTGCTGCTGTGAACATGTGTGCGCAGCGTTTTATATTGCAAATGTTTTCATTTCTTCTGGGAATGGAATTGCTGGTGATGAGAACTATGTTTAACTTTTTGAGGAGCCACCAAACTTGAAATCGTGGAATCTGTGATGCACAGTTGTATTGGGCAAAAAAGCAAAGGATGACTTGGTTTTTTGGAGACAGTGTTAAGATTGTAGGTTACAAAAAAGTGATCACGTGGGCTGGGGTTGTGGCTCAATGGTAGAGCGCTTGCCTAGCGTGTGTGAGGCACTGGGTTTGAACCCCGGTGCCACATAAAAAAAAATAAATAAATAAAATAAAGGTATTGTGTCCATCTACAACTTAAAAAAAAAAAAAAAAGGAAAAGAAAAAATGATGTATGAAATGTCACCCTCCCCATTGTTCTAATCGGGCAGATCCCCCGCCTCCTGCATTCCTCCCTCCCATAGTGAACCACCCTGGATGCATAAGAACATTTCTGGGACCTGCTGCCGCTGCTTATTTTTGCACTAGAGATTGAACCGAGGGGCACTTTCCCGCTAAGCCCACACACCCCCAGTCCTTCTTATTTTTTTGAGACAAGGTCTTGCTGAGTTGCTGAGGGTCTCCTTAAATTGCTGAGGCAGGCCTTGAGAACATGCCATCCTTTTGTCTCAGCTTCTCCTGCTGATCACTGGGATCACTGGCTACCTAGTAGCTTTTAGGAAAGAGAAGGTCCTGCTCAGAGTCGTTCAGTCGGGCTACGGGATCTCAACCTGCTCTTTCATGAACTGGCGTTTCCCGTTTCTCTCCTTTTTCCCCATGGCTGAGGGGGGGCGGGGAAGACAAGGGACATGTGGGATTGGTCCAGTGGACCAGAAATAATTCATGGGCATAGTATTCGCTCTGCTTGGGAAGCCTGGGCTTCTGTGTGGATGTAGATAGAGACCCAGGCTTGGCAGGTAAGTGGGAGGCTCGTGAGAGGTTGGACTTGAGGGTGGGATGCAGAAGACCTCCTAATGTAGGCCGAGTTTGACCTTAATATTTCTTTCCAAGCAGAAGCTCATGATTGCCCACAGAGGCCGGGGCGGAGAGATTTCTGATCCCCTGACAGTGGCAGGAGTTTGGCTGTTTTGTTGTTGTTTCTCAGCCCTGGAGATGGCAGCGGGATTGAGGCTGTCCTGGTTGGTGCTGTTCCCTGGGCGCTGGCAGGAGGAGGAATAACCTGGGAGCGCAGAGACCATGCCTGTGCTGGCTCCTGCTGAGTGCCCACGTGACCTTGGGCAAATCACGGGGCAGCCCCGGCGCAGTTGAAAATGAGGGGTGAGCTAGAGTGCCGTGTCCACGTGCGGGCTGCTCTCTCCCAAGCCCTCCACTGCCTGATGTGTTAGTTAAGTTGGCTCGGAAACATCCTGCTCTTGAGTCACACCTTGCCTGGGCTTCCTGGGTTTCCTTCAGAGGACTGATGGCACCTGACATCGCCCTTCAACGGTCCCTTCCCTTGCCCCACGCAGACATTGGCTGCATGAGGGGAGGGATCGTCTCTTCATGACTTGATCCTTGTTATCTCAAGGTTCCAGGATCATTTGTGAGTAACTGAATGAGTCATTGAGTCTTTAACTTAAGTGGCGATGTAGCGGGGAATGTCTGTGAGCTGAGATTCCTCCTCCTCCTCTTCTTCCTTCTCCTTCTCTTCTTCCTCCTCCTCCTCCCCCTGAATTAAGAAGAAATAGTTAAACACCTTGAAAACTTCGTGCCCAGCACAGGGCACTGAGGACTTCGAATTCCTGACCTCATCTACACCTCACAGCAGTCCTCTGAGGTAGGCATTCATTTCACGGACTCCCATTCTGCTGGCGAGGAAGTGGGCCAGGCAGGGGTGAGCCTGGCTCTGGAGCCCTCAGGGCTCCACCCCGCACAGGGAAGGAGTAAGCTGTGTGTGGAATCATGGCACTGGGAGGAGGGTGACTCTTTGGGACATGACACCCAAAATGATTGGGGCCTTTGTCAAGGGTAGCTCTTACAGCACCAAGAAAAGGTGCTGTTTTCAGTGATACCCAGGGAAATCCTGCAGCCTTGTGCACCTGAAGCCTGGGGAAGGGGCATCATAGTGGTGCACGTGCCCCAGATGCCAGTGGAGGCCCTCTGTGGAGAACCAACCTTCAGGGCACTAGGGGCTCAAGGTTGATGCCTCCATGGCTAACCAGGGTGTACTAGCTGCAGCCTTTGGTGTTGAGCGGGATACAACCACACAAGCTTTGGTCAGGACCTTGGTGAGGCCACCGTGCTCACTGGTAACCCTGGTTACCCACCTTTCCCTTCCAGAGCTGCAAGACAGGAGGTACTATGTGTTCAGCATGCTGTGTCCAAAACTTTCATTTGACAGGGGCCTGAGAGACAGTTGCCTTTAGGTCCGGGACTCAAGACTGAGACAGGCGAAGGTCATGGCTGCCTAGAAGCTGAGCCAGGGCTAGGAAAGTCCCACAGAGTGGACCTGGAATTCCTAGGTCCAGATTGGACCTAGGAATTCCTGCAGCTTCAGGGGCTATTTGAGGGCATTGTCTGAAGGAAAGACCCTGGGTTCCTCAGAGATATTCAGCTTGGGGAAAGATAAAACACAAAAAAACAGGAAGATCTTGCTGTGATGATTGTGGGTGGTGGTGGTGAGCAGCGCTGAATTTCATGAGGTTCCCAGGAGCTTGGCGACCCTCCTGCTCAAGTGTCCAGTTCCCCATAAAGCAGGGAAGCCGTGGTGTCTCAGGGTCTGGAAGAATATTTGCCAGGGCTTTGTAGTTAAACGGCCACCCCTGCGTCCCCCATTGAGTGGGGTGACTTAGCCTTAGCTTTAGAAGTCTGAGAATCTTCCACCCGACCACCACAGCTGGGGAGGGCACTTCTGGCCTCGTGGCGAGTCTGAGTCTCCAGCAGGCGTCGGGGCAGGCAGACTGCAGGTGCATCATCGGCATCGGAAAAGGCAGACGGAGAACTTGGGCAAGTCCTGGTTGGAGCTGTGATCATTGGTTTAGAAATTTCAGAGAGCATTACTGGAGGGTTTGAGAGGTCTCCTGATCAGCTGAAGGGCAGCAGGTTGAAGGCTGAGAAGCACCAGGCTGAGTGGGAGTCACAGATGCCATCTATTGATAGGCGGAAGAAGGCAGAAAAGGGACAAGAGCCTCCTTGGCTGCTGCCTTCCCGTGTTGACATCAGTCCTCTCCCTAGAGACCAGAGGGGAGAGTCCATCAAATGATGGCCACCCCGGGTGCCTGCCTCATCACCTCGGGGAGGTGCCTGCTGCCCTCCAGCATTTCCCTTCTCAGGACTGGGACCCAGCGGAATCAGTGCCTGTCCGTTTCTTTGCTTTAGGGCTGTGTGTCCTGTTGAGGCTGGGTCCCTACTTTATGAATTTCAGTGCTGCCCTGAAGGTGTGGGGTGACCTCTTGGGCTGAATGATTCTATCAGAGACTTTTTATTGTTGTTATATTACAATAATCCAATGAGACCTGACATGATCCTTCTGTCAGTTTATTCTAATTTCCAGTTATTGCAGTTCGCCAAGGAGGAGACAATGAATCAGTTGCTTTGACAGTTTATAAAAAAGGAGAGATATTGTGATGATACTCCTGATTTACCTTAGAAGAGCAGAGGGCAGGGCTGGGGATGAGGTGGGAGTGGGGAAGAGTCTTTGGCGGTGGAAATGACCTTGGCCTAGGAGACCAGAGCTCAAGTCCTGTTCTTGGTTGGGCACACTGAGGTGGGGCCTCAGTTTTCTTTTGAATGGAGTTGGACTGAAACTTTCCAGTTATTTTTTTAAAAAAATGTCTAAAGACTCCCTTTCCCTTTAGGACACATACAGGTTTTATTGGAAAGTCACACTAGTGAAAGGGAAGGGAAAAGGGATTGAGCAGGGGCACCCATCAGGTAGCGGTGCCGATTTGAAGTCTCTGCCAATCCCCTGGGAAGACTCATTTTTTTTTATTGTGAAAATTTTGTGGACTTTCCCTGCTTCCACATTAAAACAAGTGTCATTTATGGAACAGTTACTGGACTAAGTGCTTCGTAGACATTATGCAATCTAACTGGGGCGCGAGGCCTGCTTGTTTTCCACATGAGGTGTCACAGGTCCAGGGAAGGCCAGGGCCTTAGTCGTGGTCACACAGCTAGGAGAGGTTAGAAGTGCTTTGGACTCAGGCCTGTTTGAGAAGAAGCTTGAAAGCTTATTGCTACACTTTTCTCTCACTAGTATACATTTTTCCTTTTTCTGTCTGCAGACTGGGAACAATACCCAGTGACAAAAATGTTCAAATTTGGTAATGCCTTTGAATAGCTTCATGTCATTAACCGTAGCATCTCCATCAAATGAAGACACAGATTCAGCAGTGCGGGATTATTTCGCATGCCCTCTCCATTGGTAGCTGCTTGGGATGGATTCTGGGTCCTCTGTTAGCTCAAAGTGAGCTTTGGTCTTTCTGTATTTATGTGGGACTTTCCAGGCAATGGGGTCCTTGCTGCCCGGGAGCCCTCTTTCCAGACCAGCATGATGGACTGTTGGCAGTGTTCTACATGGCTGCGTAGGTGGCCTTTTGGTGACTCGGTGACTTGTGGCTTGTTTGGAAGCCCCATGCCCTGATTTGTGGATGAGACAGGGCCTCAGCAAGTCAGTGAGCTGCTGCTGTCTTTGTGGCAAGGTGACAAGCCCTCGTTATTGTATAATAACAGTATCTTGGAGAAGCTTGGTGCCTTTCTTCTCAGGGAGCTTCATCTCCGTTCCCTTCCTGGGAGGAGGAGGAGGAGGAGGCTTGACTATGGGTAAATGGGATTGTTGGTTAGTTATTCTTTCGGTAAAGATGAAAAATTGAGTGGACTGAATATTTTGATAACTTGACACATCAGTAAGGCATTTGTAGAAAATGTCCTGGCCTCAGGGGTTCTCCATTTCTAGGATGTTCTACCTGATGGATGTTGACTGCAAATCTGGGGAACTGTGGGGATTCTGGGAAACGCCAGGTGACTGTATGCATGTGCCATGCCTGTCAGTCTAAAAGTACCTGTCTGTGTTTGTTAAATTCAAAAGGCATCAGGCTGGATTCAGGAGAAGCTGGCCTGGAGTTAGGAGATGGGGACCTACTCCTGGCTGGCTGGAATCCCTTCCCTGTGGCCTGTTTTTTCATCCGTAAAATGAGGTAGGGAGTCATTGTATATGTCCTCCAGAATACTAGTCCTCAGGGTTTTCTCCAGAAGTTCTGTCACTAAGTATTTTCAGTGGATGCTTCAAATGGTCACCTCTTAGAAAAATTCACATGCTCTTTAGGATATTGAAAGCTCTGCGATGTCCTACAGCTAACCATAGTTAGCTATGGACCAGATCATGTACTCTGGAAAGGTGGGATTGGATGGTGTCTGAGCAGCCTCCATAGCTGAGTCATGTCCACGTTTCTTTTCTCCCTCTGGGATGGGCCATGGGCATCTGCTCAGTAAGGGGGTGGCCACATTGCTTATTTCATTGGCTGCCTGCAGAGCATGGTAGCTGAGCTCTGGTAAGAAGAAGAGAAAGCAGACCCAGCAGGGTTCTGATGGTTAGGGTTGGGTATTTTCGATTTTTCAGTGGTGCAAAAGCATACCCATTCAACTAACTTACTTTCTCTCTCCTTCCTTCCTCCCTCCCTCCTTCCCTCCTTCCTTCCTTCCTTCCTTCCTTCCTTCCTTCCTTCCTTCCTTCCTTCCTTCCTTCCGTGGCACTAGGGATTGAAGCCACATGCTAGGCAAGTGCTCTATCACTAAGCTACAACACCAGCCCTTTTATTTATTTTGAGACGAGGTCTCCCTAATTTGCCTAGGTTGGCCTTAATCTTGGGATCCTCCTACCTCTACTTTGTGAGTCACTAGAACTACAGGCCTTTGCCACTGGCAAACCGTTTTAGCTTTGCGTCTAGTATTCGATAAATAACATGAGATACTCAGCACTTTTTTATAAAATAAGCTTGATTATAAAATAAGCTTTGTGATTTTTGCCCAACTATAGGTAATGTAAGTGTTGTGAGCATGTTTAAGGTAGGCGAGGCCTAGCCATGATGTTTAGTGAAGCATGAAATCGTTTTAGACATCATGTAAGTTAAGGAGCACCTGTACGCAGTTGTGTGACTGGGAGGGAATCCGTCCTAATCTAGCCAGTCTCTTCTTTTTAAAGGCGAGAAATCTTTAGGCCCAGAGAGCATAGTGATATGCCTGAGATCCTGCAGTTACCCGGTGGCCTGGATTTGATGAATAGCTCATAGCAAGACGCCAGAGCTATTTAATCTGCCAAATGGTGTGAGGATGATGGCTTTCCTGGACAGTGTAAGCGTGCTGTTTGCTCAGGATGGCCTTTGGCAGTGCCGTTGTTGTCTTACCCATGGCAAACCATCTCCCGGGCCCGGAGGGGAGGCAGGAAGTCCTCTGTTAGAAGGCTGAGTACACGGGTGTGCCGCATGGATGCCCGCCTCTGCCCATGCAGTTCCCTGCAGGCTGAGTGCACTGCCTTCGGTTGGATGGGCACCTCTGTTTTCTTTCTGGGTATTCAGTGTGGTTGGGTCCTATTTCTCCTCCTCCAAATCCATCTGGCTTCTCCACTTGCTTCCTGGCCCTCCACCGGGCCCCTCAGCCATGGTCTCTGAGGATTCGGCTTCATCTTCGACTCCATGTGAACCGGGTTTTGGCAAGCGTGACGGACTGGTATTTTTGGAGGGCTGGGTGGGACGCAGCGTGCCCCAGAGGGCAGGCGTGGCGGCAGAAGGTGTCCAGCAGCCTGCACATAGGTGGGTGCCCCTGGCCTTGGATGTGGAGCGTGCCAGCTGGAGGGCAGGGTTGCTGTAGCGCTTTGAGGACTCGGGCTCTCCATGCTCTTCGGATGGCTCCTCTGAAAGTGAGGCCTGAAACTTTTATCACCACTGCTACAGGTGAAAGGCTTTCATTTGGCTGTGCTGCTCCAACAAAGACTATTTTATTTATGTGTTTCCAGGCCCTTAAAAATTCTTTTAGGGCACATCAGTGGGGAGTTAATAGAAACTTTGAAAGAAGAAAAATGCCTGCAGGGTAAGTAGCACCCCAGCCGGCCAGCTGGGAGTCAGTGCTGTTGGCTGGTGGGTTATTCTGGGAAGAGGCTGGCTGGGCCGGCGAGCGCAGTCTCCAGCACCGAGTTTTCAATCATTCAGTGTTTTCTCCCGTTTCTTTTGGTGTGCAGGGAGGAGGGATCTAAACGCTTCTCTGCGGCACGTTAGCAGATCCTGAAAGAGCCCCTGTAGCCTTCTTGGTTTGTGTCACCAAAAAAACTTGGAGGAGTGTATATAGGGTACGGTGGGGGTGCACCCTCACTGAGGATCAGGTCACTCTCCAGGGTACTAGTTGTTAGCAAAGGAGTTTCTATTGTCTTCTGAGTGTTGAGTGAAGACTAAACAGAAGAGGTTTGCATCTGAGACGGACTTCACTGTAGTAGTTTTGTTAGTTTGTTTCTTCTACCCTCAAGGAATTTCCTGCAGAATTAAAGACCTTTTGAGTCCTGTTTCTCTTCCTCCAAATCAATCTGTGTTCTCCACTTGCTTTGCCTGGTTTGCGATTGTTGGTGTGCCACAGGGGTCTGAGGTCGAACCCCAGCAGCTTAGAAGCTAGGAGACTTGAGGGGAGCCCTGGCATCTCTCTGAGCCTCAGTTTCTTCACCTGTAAGGTGGCACGACAGTACTACCACTGAGGATGTGGGGGAGAATTAAATAGGATGACAGGTTCCATTGCCTGACCTCCTGTGTTGAGGACGAGGAATGCCTGGCTTACGAAACCCATCAGCTGCAGTCCGCCTTGGATGAGGTCCGGGACGGCATCCAGGTGGCAGCCCCAGCCAGATGTTTTCAGTTCTGTTACTGGTCCTTGAGCGCCTGTTGTGTGCCAGATGAGCTGGCCATCAGGGGAGCTGGCTCGGGACGCTGGTGTTCCTTGGGGCTTCTGGTCCAAGTTCAGTGCTTTTCACATGGAGGTGATTTGGCTGTGTCTGGAGACCATCATTAGTGTGGTCAGTCTTTGTGCACTGCTCCTGGGTCCAGGGGGCACAGACCAGGACTGTTGCTGAATACAGAACATACAGCATACAGGACAGGCTCCCAAGATAAAGATACTGAGTTATCCAGCCCTAGATGTGGCCAGTGCTGTGGTGCTTGGCTTAGTGCTTTGCTGGGGTGTGCGTCTCTCTGTTCTTCATCTGGTAAAGAAACTTCCTCTGGCTGCCCTGTGATCCCTGGGGGGATGCCCGGATCCTGATTCCTGGGAGCATCGGGACTCCGTCAGACTGGGGAAAACATCTTAGAGCCACCAGAAGAAAGGATTTTGTCTGATTTATTTAGAAATTCAGTTAAATTGTTTCTTCTTCTGTTTTGAGAGCTTCTGTTTGGAAAACAAATATAAAAGAAAATAAAAATCAGATTCTGCCTTCCCTTTGTGTTGGTGGAAGAGAGTATGTTGGAGAAATTGAGAGTTCACCATCCCATCAGGGGCAGGTAACCCTTTTAAATAAACCTGTACATTTTTCAAGTCTTTAAATTTCATGTTAGAGCCTGTGTTCTTCAGTTTATGTGTATGTATTTATATATAAATTAAAATCTGTAGTGGTTCTTATGAATAAATGTAGAAATTAATTAATATTTAGGATCTCAACTCACCGGAGACTTATGTAATCTCCAGAGGCAGGCCTGATTATGTATGGGCACAGCATTTGTGAACAATGTCTCCATTGTGTAATCTACAAAACAAGCTTGTCTTCCTCATTGGATGTGCAAGTCGGCCTTCTCCAATGAGGGCCTGTCTCTGTCGCCCCTCTCCTTTACTCTTTGAGCAAACATTGTTTCTTAAGGCCGATGTGTGATCAGGTCTTGACTTGGAGCTTCTTTCTGATGTTCTTACTTGGTGGCTCTCACCTACCTGCCCCCGTAGACCCTTCGGTTGCTGGGACTCTTGTTTCCAATCACCCCTGTGGGACCAGTAGTGACTGCTTGGTGGTGAGCTGTCTCCAGAGCCAAAGCCTGGCTTGGGGACGGTCTCTGTGATTGCACTTGAGTCTCTCCTGGAGATGCTTTTGGGCTTAAAATAATGGCTGCCCTCTTTCCCCTCCCAGTTCCCTTTCCCAGCCAGACCATTGTTCTTAGCCTCGCTTCTTGTTACTTGCAAATGCTTTATGGGAAAGCAGGGGGAGGGCAAAGGAAAGGAAAGGGGCTCATCTGTCAAGGGGGCCTACTTTGAGTCAGCCCCTGAGCCCAGCAGCCGTCCCTTCTTCAGCCTCTACAGTCAGGCGAGGAACCTGGGTTTCTGTTGGGAACTTGCTTGAGATCCCACAGGCAGCTGGTGTCGGGGCTTGACTGGGACACTCCCAAAGATGGCGGTGAAGTACCTTCTTTTAGGTTGTACTTGGAGGGGCAAAGCTGGAGGACCCCATCATATGGGCAGGTGACAGGCACCGTGGATGAGCACTTTTTGTGTGGGGAACCTGGAGAATGTCCACCTTTGGATGCAGTTTAGGGACCCTGTGGCTGAAAGACTGAAGCCAAGCTGAGTTGACCATGGGACTTCCAGAGGGAAGATGGAGAGGCCTGTGGGGACAGGTTGGTGGCCCAAGATCAGCCCAGAGTTTGTCCTTCATGAATAAGAGATCTCATCAGTTCCTTGGAGAGAAGGTGGGCTTTTGCTTGGAGGAAGGAAGAGTGGGGAAGGCTCTTGGCAGGGTGCTGTGGCAAGGAAGTACAGTGGGACCTGCTGTGGGAGTAAAACCAAGGAGTCCTGGAAGGAAGGAGCACGGTGCTCCTAGGGCCAGAGGATATACGGAGCCTGTAGATTCCAGATGGGTTCTGCAGCTGCTCCTCTGATCTGTGAAGGATGTCCCAAGACCCTTAGTGGGGTGCCTGAATCCATCCATAGTACTAAACTCCGTATATTTAGATTGTACTGTTTTTTCCCCTACACATACATACCCATAATAATGTTCAGTTTATAAATTAGGGTACAGGAAGAGATTAAGAACAATAACTAAAATAGAATAATTATAACACTATACTATAATAAAAGATATTTAAAACTTATGAAATGTTTATTTCTGGTGTTTTTCAGTTAATATTTCAGACACTGGTTGGCTGCAGGTAATTGAAACTGGAAAGTGAACCCACAGTGTGTTGGGGGGGTGCTGTCTTAATATTTTGGCAAGCTGTGATGGAGCTGCTGATGATATGGAGGTTTAAACTGGCTCATTAATCAGTCGTTCTGCTGCAGGATGTGCAGCTAAATGGACGGTAATACTTTAAGGCCCCTGTATCATTCTTCAGACCAAGAGATTAATAGGGTCCCGGTAGGTCGCCACCCAGAGATGGCAGCTGGATGCAGTGAAAGAATTCCCCTTTCCAAAGTCCTGCCTTTTAATAGGAGCTCCTATCCTGAGATGGTGTTTCTCTTCTAGCTGTGATTCACCAGGTATTTTGGACAGTTCACATGCAATTTCTCATGCTGAGTCCAAGCATGTTCTTGGGATTAGGTCTTGGCACAGCTCTGTGCTTTAATTTCCCCTTGGATCCCTGAGAATGCCATCTTGGGGGTGGTGGTGCAGGGGACACAGTTTTAGCACCTGGCCCGCATTGAGTCAAACACATATGAATGGATGAATGACTGGATGGGCGAATGAGATTGGTAGAACTCAGCTGGGCACTGTGCACTGCTTGATCAATGCACTGCTTGATCATTCTGGTGGTACATTGTGAGTGTGTGAATTTCAGGACCCTTCTGCTACCCAGGTGTCATGGCACAGTTCCTGGTGATGTCCCAGGCAATCTTAGGTCTCAGGATGGACTGGAGATCTGTCTCTGCTGCCAGCCGCTGGTGGGTAACTGGGGAAGAGGATTAGTACACCAGCCAGATCCATGTCCTTTTCTACTTCAAGGTTCATCTTGGGTATGGTCTACAGGGCTCAGGTCTGCCTTCTGAAAATGTGAGGACATGTTGCATCAACATTCAGTTGGTGACCTTCCAACTGAATGCACTGGTTCCTAGGTGCCTCTGAACTGCTGGCCCTGAGATCCTGCTTTGGTGATCTCCCCTTCCCTGCCCACCTCTGCCCCCTTTTTTGCTCAAGGGTCTGGGATGGAATTGCTACTCTTATACTGGAGTGAGATCAGAGCAGTGATCTGCAATGGGTGCCCTGAGTGGACCTGGGCACCTGCCTGGACTGAGAAGGAAAGAAAGGAAAATCATGTAGAGGGTTGGGAAGGATTTTTGATGATTTGGTGGCTCTTTTCTTTGAATTGTTCTTTTAAGCGTCAGAGGCCCCCCCGCCCCCATTGTAATTCTCTAAATGCAGAATGTAGTTGTTTCAGTTTGCAAAGTAACAACCAAATACTGTTCTAGGGCATCCACAGAGATGGGAAGAAACAGGGCAAGATGGGAAGAAAAGGGGCCCAACAGGGATGTGGTGCCCTGACAGGTGGGGAGTCCAGCTGTTAGTGACCTAGAGGCAGAATTGGCTGGATTTGCAGAGTGAGGATAAATTTGGCCCTCAGGGTCTCTGATTCCTCTTAGAGAGTTTTCCTGTAAAAAAATAAAATAGAACTCAGGAGAGCCAGCAACTTGGGAAACAGCACATTCTGTCCATAATGAGAGTCCCACAAGAATTTCTGTGTTTTATCCCTCTAGCCAAATTTTTGTTTCTAAAAGGGGAAAAGGGGCTAGAGATAGGCTTGTTTGTTTGCTTAGTTGAAACCTCAGTTTTTGTGTCTCAGTCCAGGGTGAGAACAAGCAGGGCCCGAGGGCTGGTTCCGTGTGGTGTTCTGGAGCCAGCTCTGCAGCTCAGCACAGGGGAGCAGGGTGCCAGCGACGGAATGCTTTCTCTCTCTTTCCTCTTGGTTTATTGAGGCCAACTTACAGCAGAGTGCATGGACCTGAGGGCCCCGCCCGGTGACTGTCACACCTCTACTCTACCCTCGGGAAACCAGTACCAGGTCAGGTTAAAGGACCTTCCTGCCCCTTGCCAGAGGCTGGTTTTTCCTCTTCTGGAGCCTCTGGTACATGGAATCATCACAGGCATTTTAATTACATGCTCCAAGCCCCCCCCCCCACCCCCCCCCAAGGCACAATCTTTTGGAGTCTTCGGATGTTTCTTCATAAGGATGCTTTTATAGCTTGTTTGGGTGCCAAAGAATTGTAGGTGGAAAGGCCACGAAAGCAGGTAGCTGGAAGCCTGTGGGGTCCCTGGCCACACTGACCCTTCCTTTCCTGTTCCTCCTGTCTCTTGTATGCTGGCCCCTGTACACATACGCTCCCTCCACTCTCTTTCTTCTCATCCACAACCTCCAGGGGACAGCTTCTTCCCCAGCTGCAGCCGGGGGCTGGGTCTGTGCTTAAACCCCCGACTTTCCCAGTGGCATTGGCACCTCTGTCATTTGCATGATCTGGTGTGATTATTTGCTTAACAAGTGCTTTCTCCCTAGAGTGGAGGGCCAGTGCCAGTGACCTAGTGGATGCCCAGTCCAGGTTTCTTGGAGGATAGATTGGGGTTCATAGTAAAGGAGAAGGGCCGAATGGAGTACCACTTGCCTCTTTTGAGGTTTGTGGGGGCATGTGATACCTACCAAGGCGGTTTCCTTCTGGGGGTTCTGTGTGTTGCAAGCCTGCACCTTGTGTGCCCCTGATGTCTCTGTCACCGGTGACCTAGGTGACCTCATTCCTTCCCGGCCTCATTCTCCATGCTGCCTGCCTGCCTCAGGCCTCTCAGGAGCTGTTCCCGCTCCTGCCTGCTCTCTTTTGGCCAGGATTTTAACATATATCACAGGCTGCTAGGCTAAGAGCTTGGGACTTCCCCTCACCACACTCAAAGCCTTTGATCTTTTGCTTTGGAGGTAACATCAAAAGGAAGGCTGAGGAAGACAGCCAGGCTGTGAAGTTCAACGTTCAAGTTAATAGCTTGACTGGAGGTTGTGCTGGGTTGCGGCAGCATCACCGAGGCCGGGGTAAACATGGCCATTCTGGCCTGTTTTCCTGGAAATGCACCCCAACTTTGGAATCAGGCTGCATTTACATTTGCAATGAATTTGCCCAGTCTTTCCCCATCTGCCCTTCCCTCCAGGTGTGAAGGAGAAGGTGTGTGTTGGGTGTAGGGAGGAGAGACGGAGCCCAGAGAGCGGCTCTGGGGAAGGGAGGGATCCCTGTGTGATGGATACTCTGCAGGATTGGGGCTCGCCGCGCGCCTGCCTTTCTCCTGGAGACTGTGCCATCCACCGTTCTGATTTAGCTGGGTGTCGCTGAATTCTGATGGAATTGAAGAAGGTGGGGCGGGCGGGCAGCCTGGCTCGGGGCTTCTGGAAGTCGTGTGCAGCAACGGGGGAGGGCCTCAGGCCTCGGAGCTGGAAAGCCAATTGCATCGGAAGCGAAAGTGAAAATGAGCCACCAGCCCTCTCTCCTTGGTCTCTGCTGAGCTTTGTGGTTTAATTTAACATTTTCCGTAATGCTCTTGCTTTAGAATTTCCTCCAAAGCTGCATTCGAGTGTCAGCTTCAACATTGCGGGGCTTACAACTCGTTAGGGATGGCCATCTTGCCACACCTGCCATGGGCATTTTTTGGGTATGCTTCCAGAGTGTCCTTGGACACCTGTCCCATCTCTGAGCATCATGGAGATCCGCGCTCCATTGCTCTCGGCCCGATTCACCTGTGTCTCTGCCGCAGCTTTTGGGCTCTCCTTTCTGCAGGGTCTTCCGACCTGATGGTGTCAGTAGTGCGTGGTCAAAATTCCCGCTGGATTTCTTGAGTGAGGTTTCTCCAGCATCCCTCTTTGTGGTCTTTGGCATAACTGAATACCACTTGTGCTGTTATTTATTATTTATTTGAATGTTTGCATTCAAACATTCATTCATTCATTTATTTTTGTAGTACTGGGGATCAAACCCAGTGCTTGATACTTCATATGTGCCAGACCAGCTTTCTACCCCTGAGCCAACTGGCAAACCCCGATTCTTTTTTGTTGTTGTTGTTATTCTGGGATTGAACATTGGTCAGGCAGCTCTACCATTGAGCTACATTCCCAACCCCTTTTTTATTTTTCATTTTGAGATGGGGTCTTACTGCATTGCCCAGACCAGCCTCCAACATGATATCATTCTGCCTCAGCCTCCTGAGTAGCTGGTATTGTAGAGTTGGCCCCTACCGTGCCTAACTCTCATTCATTTATTGTAACTCAGTGTTGCTGTAAGCCTTGATACCTGTGAAACCATAGGTCTGTGCTATTTTTTTCCCCCTAATGTACATTAGTATAATCTTGAAACTAGTTGAGCAACTCCTTATA
The DNA here is from genome assembly GCF_048772815.1 of Callospermophilus lateralis. Lineage (NCBI taxonomy): Eukaryota > Metazoa > Chordata > Mammalia > Rodentia > Sciuridae > Callospermophilus > Callospermophilus lateralis. The sequence continues at coordinate 77,864,288 of NC_135319.1, forward strand.
CCATTTAAAGTGGTGCTTGGCAGCTTCTCAAGTGGATAAATGACTTTGCCTCCTTTGGACCTATGTTTGGGATTCTGATGCCTCCTGGTGATGTCTTGCTCATCTTCCCGAGGCACTAACCACTAAGCCCAGTAAGCCACTGCTCAAACTGTGAGTGGCCTCAAATCCCAGCTCCCAGAGTGGTCTCGGTCTGGAGGAAACCTTGTTTTATGGTGAAGTTCTGATGAGTCCACCCTTGTGGACCTTGTGGGTCTGCACATGCCTTCCCAGAGTCTTCCCTGTTTTCCTGGTTCTCACTGGTCTGGCATTGGGATGGTGAACCTAGACTGGGCAGTTCTTTCTGAATGTAGTAACTTCCTGAAAGTTTTTCAGCAAATCCCTGCCACCTCCTGATCAGAGTGGCTGATGCTGGGCTCTGAGGTTCTGGGCCTTCTGCCCTGGAGCCTTGACTGCCTTCATTAGACATGTCCATTTGGTGCCTTCTGGGAAAGGCTGCTCTTGCCACCAAGGGGCGTGGGCTTCTGGAAATTCTTGGGAAACACAAGATGCCAGTCTTTGGGTAGGGGCCACCAAAGCTTCTGGGAAGACCCATGGCGCCTTGAGTCAATGACCCCCTTAAAATGCTCCCAGGGAGAAGTGTAAGTGCGTACCCCAACCTTTGAGCTGGGTGCTCGGGTGACACTCCTGGCGTGGGCTTCTTTTTGTCCATGCTTAAAGCGGTAAAGGGCTATTGTCAAATTTGTTTAGTTTCTCCCTTCATGTTCCTTAGAGGATGGTAAATTAGAGAGAGCATTCCTGGACAGAGCCTTTCATACATTTAAGAAAACCTGTTGAGTCTCCCTGGGGGAGCCTCGAGGGAGAGATGAAAGGTTTTTCCCCGGACCAGCTCTTTGGGATTGACGGTTTCTTTTTTTTTTTTTGATTGGGTGGGGGATAATGAAGGAGACCATAAAGGATGAGCTTAGCTTGGGAGCTTTAAACCTTTGGCTGACTGTCTGACCATATCTCTGTGTGTCACCCGTGGGCCATTATGTTCTTCCTAGCTGGCTGGGGGCTAGAGCATGGAATATTCCTGCAGTGTCCTCCAGAAAGCTTACTTCTGGGTTGCTGGGCAGGGAGGTTGTCTGGGGTGGGGCAGCCAGGTACAGGGTTGCGGGTGTGAAGGGTGTGTCTCTTAGGAGTTGTTCTTTATGACCCGGCTCCTGCTCACTGATGTCTCCTACGTGCTGTGAGCTGGGACAGAGGTTCCTCCCACTTGTGACACTTTAGAGTCACTTGGAAAGCTTTAATAACAGTCCTAGAGCCCAGGCATCGGTACTTTTAAAAGATCCCTAAGTGACTTCATAGTCTGAGTTGCCTGCGGTGTAGGATCTGTATAGGATCGCAAGACGTGAGCCATTTGCTTTCCAGGGCTCTTGTGCCAATTCCCTGGCAGGTGTCCTCCGATGGTACCGCATATCATCACCTCTTCCCACACAGGGAGATGGGAGGTCCTGTCCCCATTTTATAGCTCACACACCTGAAGCCCAGAGAGGTTTAAGTCCTTTGACCAGGGCCATTGAATTAGTCACCTTTGAACTTGGGTGTATCTGTTTACGGAGTCATGGTCATTGTCCACCGTGAGGAACCCAGTTTTGGTTGGGAGTGCTTAGTGGTTGAGTGCTTGGAAGGGGGGTCTGGGAAGATCTGTTGCTCCTGGGAGACTGGACAAAACTTGGTCCCTGTGCGCTCCTGCCTTGTCAGATGAGTAACACATTTTTATTCAGAGTGTAGGAATGGGTGTCTGGTAGAGGAAGTTGTGTGGGCAAAGGCTGAGTACTGGCGGGTGACCAGATGTTTCTCAAGCTGGAAAGGTGTCCGAGGCTCTCTTGTGAAGGGCCTTGACTTCAGTGCGCTGCAGATCCTCTCTGGGCTTTGGCCAAGAGTCAGGTTCTCAAGTTGAGAGAGCCCACATTTCTCCCAAGCTCTTTGCAGCTCCACTTTGAGTATGAGGCTTTTCCGTGGTTCCCAAACTATGTTGTACATCAGAATCACTGGGAATAGTTTGAAGCCTAATACCCAGGTTGCACCCTATTCCACTGAGGTCACACTGTCTGGGGGACGGGGAACCAGGCACCAGTAGTTTTAAAGGGTCCCTAGGGGATTCCAGTGCTGCTTTCAGGGGTGGAGTAGGGCTGGTGGAATTTTCACCCTGAGATCAACTGGTTTATTCATGAATCTTAGACAGATTTTAACCCGGCTGAGAAAGTGTGGCTACTTCGTTGAGCGAGTGGTATTTGTTGAGCGCCTGCAGTGGGCCAAGGGCTGGTCTGGGGTTGGGAGGCCGTGGAAAGGGAACAAAGTCAGGATTCTGAGTGTAGAGACCTTTAGGAAAGATCCAGAACTTTAGAATTACAGGTAATTTGGTCAGAACCTAGACCTGAAATTTCTCTTTTCTGTGATGCTTGGCGTTGAGCCAGCAGAGGTCCATCAACCTGTATCCAGGTCTTGGGAAACCCTGTCATTTCCATACAAGCACCCGCCTGGCTGAACTCTTCATTTCTGCACTTCCTTGAGAGTCTATGTAGGGAATATTTGCTGTGCATATTTTGGGGTTACTTTAAATGCTGGAAGGGAGCAAAACATTCTTCCTAAAATTCTGCAATTCATTCTTTAATTATCAATTTCGACTAATTTGTGAGAATTGGCAAGTGCTGACCCACCAAAGCTCCCGGTACGTTCAGCTCTTTCTGTTATCTGTAAATGTGTTGCTGAAACTGGGATGCAAAAATGAGTTGAGCCAGCATGTGAGGACGGACGTGTGCACGGAGGGGCTGCACCAGCAAGAGCCTGGGCTTGATGGGGAGGATGGTGAGACAGGGAACGGTTTGTTTCTGGGTTGGCATCCAGCTGAAATGTGGGTGACGAAATCTTGAAGTATATCCATCCTCTGCATCCTCTTCCCAAAGCTCTGTGACCCCATAACTATAAAGCCTCCTACCTTTGGCCCAGTCTGGGACTTTGGGACCAGGGTGTTGCCATGAAAAGGTCATCTACTCATAGGTGTGCACCACTCCTGCTGGGACCCGACTGGGACTGTCTCATGGTGGTCGTGCAAGGCTGAATTTCAAGGCCAGTGATGCTTGTAGAACAGAAGTTTATGCTTGGCACTTGGAGTTGCATTTGTTGATGATGTCAGTGGAGAGTTCAGGAAGCCCAGTGCCAAGCCTTACTCCTGACTTGAGTACATTCTCCCCTGGACCCTGGTGAGCGGCTTGGTTCTCCAGAGAGTTCGGAATCCTCGAACATCAGTGATTCTGAATTTTTTTTTTTTTTTTCCAGTCCGGTGTCTGTCCTTTTCCTCTGCTACCTCCCAGGATTCTGTGAGGAATAATTAGCTAATGTTTGCAGACCACTTTGAAATCCTCAGATGAAAGGCACCAGAGAAGCGCAAAGTATTATTACTTGTTATTAGCCCTGGCCAGAGTGGGGGAGCGCAGGGCCCTGGCAGTGAGCACGTCCTGCCTCTGCCCGTCTTTTTCTGCCTGATGGGCTTTCTTTATTAAAAATCAAGACTGAGGAAAGTGTAAGGAGTGGAATCAGTGAAGTGTCAGAGCCAGGACTGACCAGTGTCATGCCGTGGTGACCAGTGGGACTGGGCTTAGGGGTTTATGGTCAGTCCTGCTCACCTGACGGTCACGCACCACACAATAAAACCAAACTTGTGCATTTGCTTTTAACATAAATTTCACTAAATTTAATGAATGTGCTTCCTGAGGACCCAAATGTCCTGGAGAGTCCTCTGGACTTTTCCAGATTGGTTCACATTGGTCTCAGCGCGCACTCTTCCATCTCTCTATAAAGCCTGGCATCCAAGGCGGGTGCGACGAAGCTCTGGCAGAGCCAGGAGACGCAGCTCTCTGCTCCTTCCTTCTCTCCCTCGCAGTGTAGACTGGAATTGAACCCACTGGCTGCCCGGGGTCTACTTTATTGGCCCTCGTGGTGGAGAGGGAGGACAGGAAGCTGTGGGGCCAGGCCACTCCCCACTCACAAGCTCATCAGAAACAGTCGCGTCCTCAATGTCATCGCTGCAAACTGGGTCTCCACAGCCTGGGCGCAGGAGCTGCAGTGCTGCCCGCAGCCCACGACGACCTGCCCTATAGGTGTGATGGTGGCCTCGCCCCAAGGCTAGAAACCGGGACCACTGACCCCTTCCCAAGGCCTCCTCCAGATTGTAAGGAGTCCCAGCAAGTATAGGGGATTTTTGTACCAGTGATGTCCCTGTCCTCCCCCTACACCAGCATATCACCTTCTACTCTCTGTCCCCTCTAAATGTGGAATATCCTTTTCTTGCCCTGAAGCCAAAAGTTGCTGTATGTCTACTGTCCCCAGCCATTTCTCATGGTCACCCTGGATTTTGGTTGTAATACTTTCCTGAACTGTGAAGGGTTCCATTCTAGCCCCGCTCAGCAGTAATACCTGGGAGAGGCCTGAAATCTCCTGGTGATTTCATTCCCCAGCCAGAAGCCACTGATCCAGCAAGGGATCCCATGTGGTCGCGATCCCGTGTGGTCGGCAGAGCAGCGTGACCCCATTTCACCCACGGGGAAGCGGGAATTACCCGGCAGTGGAGCAAGGGCTGAGCATGCTTGTTCCTAGTTCCTCCTGGGTGTACTTTCCAGCCACCCACACTGTCTCCTCTGGGAGCCCTGCTGCGGTGACTGAGATCTGCAAATGCTAAAATTTTGCAGGGACTTTTCTCCTGACTGGAGCCAGGCTGGGAATGAGGGTGGAGGGGACTCTTGGATGTGTCCGTTGCAGTTAACCTGAGGGGGGATGCTGGCCCCTGGAGACACTCTCTCTGGTCCTTGCAGAGAGAACCTCTTAAGAAAATGTATAGTTATTGGGATGTCTGAGCATTCGTGACCTGCTCACCATTTTTCAGAAAAAGGACAGAAGACACCTTTTTTTGACTCCTATGCTGGGCTTATTAATTGAGTCTCTTTTCACAACGGCTGTGCAAACGCTGCTGAAATATTCATTTTACAGATGGGAAAACTGAGGTCCAGAGAGGTTAAAATGTAGACCTGTGGTCTTTAAAATGCATTTCTGTGCTAACGAAGAGATTTTGTGTTTGAGAAGATTGGTGAGAGCTGAGAAGGGAATGCTTAGGCAGCCATTGCCTGAGGTGCTCACTGCAGAGAGGGCAGATTGCTGGGTGGCGGAGGAACTATGGCCATTAAGAGACATTGAGTAATTTATCTCCCGAGTTCATCTCCTGACTGTTGAGATGACAGTATGAGATACGCGCACACACACATACCAGGAATTGAACTCAGGGGCACTCGACCACTGAGCCACATCCCAGCCCTATTTTGTATTTTATTTGGAGACAGGGTCTCACTGAGTTGCTTAGTGCCTCACTTTTCTTGAAGCTGGTTTTGAACTAGCAATCCTCGTGCCTCAGCCTCCCGAGCTGCTGGGGTTACAGGCATGTGCCACGATTAATGCATATTTATGTTGCCAGCGGTTGTGAAGATGACATGAACTCTGCAGAACATTTGACCAGTGCTTGGCACACAGTGGGTGCTCAGTGAAGACTGCCCTCTGGGCTGGGGATATCGCTCAGTGGGTAGAGTGCTCTCCTCACATGCAGAAGGCCCTGGGTTCAATCCCCAGCACACACACACACACACACACACACACACACACACACACACAAAACAACTGCCCTCTATTAGGGTGGAAGTTGCCTCTGTGGGGTCTGTTGCCTGTTCTCTGCCGTGTTCTTTTTTGCAGTGCTGGGGATCTAATTGAGGGCCTCAGGTATACTTTAGGCAAGCACTCACTGTACCATGGAACTGTCCCCACAGACTTTTTTTTTTTTTTTTTTTTTTAATCTTGAGATATTCTTGCTAAGTTGCTGAGGTTGGCTTCAGAATTGGGATCCTCCTGCCTCAGCCTCCCAAGTCTCTGGGCCTCCAGGCATGAGACATTGCTCAATATGGCTGCCCTCTTTTTGTCCTTTGGGCTTAGAGAATGCTAGCATGGATAACAAAATGTGTTCTCAAGCCTGTGGTGGCATTTTTGGTAATGAGGATCGGTGACAGGGCCACTGGCCAGAGACAGAGCAGACCCTACTATAAGGCATTTCCTTGACTTCTTTTATTGGAGCCTAGGTTGGCACCCCTCTTACGGGGATAGACTGCTGGGGTCTCTGTGTACTCCTGTGCACCCAGTGTTTTCCAGGTAGACTGCTGGGAACTGAAAGAGGGGAGCTAGACATGGCTCTGGGGGGCAGCTGTGAGAATGGAAGAGAATAAAGGCATTACAGGTGAGTGGTGCACTTGGGAGCAGTGTCCAGTGGCGGGGAAAAGAGGGAGGACAAATCCTGGTGGGTTTCGGGGCCTGTGGGGCCCAGCATGTGAAATTGCAGCTATCTTGGCCAAAGCAAGGTGGTGCCGGCTGGCAGAGTGTCCTCATTCTCCTGAGGACGAAGTTCCCATGAGGGTAGGAACATGATATGCCTTCGACTGTGGACCAGTGGTGTGAAGGAAATATTTGGGGCATGCTGTGGTGACAGAGCAGGAGTCTCTTAACATGCCTGGGCTGTGGTTCTTGTGGGGCTTAGGGTGGGGCCAGGTTTGCAGTGGGCTCTGCTTGCCTGAGGGGAATAAATCAAATAAAGCCAAACCAGGTCTTCTGTTAGGGATGTGCCCTGGTGGGAAAGCCTCATGTGGGGGTTTGGTGGCCCCTGAGTCCTTTTGGGCAAGCAGGTGCAGTGGTGCCCCTTCTCAGGGCTTCCTCCACCCAACTGACTGGCCCATCCCGTGTCTGTAGCCAAAGTTAAATGTAGCCCCCTTACACCTGTTTTGTCCTGTGTAGATTATGCTTATCCCATTACTGAAAAGTAAATTCAACCATTTCCCCACCCCCCAATTAGAGTATTGTTTTAGAAAGTAAACAAAGGACTTGTCTGTAGTCCCACCACCCGGGGAAAAGCACTGTTCAAGATTTGTTTGGCTTCCTTTTCTGAAGCAGTAAACAGGTGAGTGTTTTGGACATACTGATTTTTCAGGTGTACATGAAGTCATGTGGGCTGCTGGCATTTTTTTTGGTCATGTGAACATTAGCCAGACACCTGAGTTTCATTAAACTCCACCATCACTGTCTTGGCCTGACGGTTTGGTTATGGACGGCACCAGGGGAGTGGGCTTTCGTTATGTTAGAAACTTGACAACCCAGAACCCTCCATTGCTTTCTTTGTTGTAACCTTTGAGCTGGTGGCGTGCAGAAATGTCACCTTTGCCCTTCCTTAAAAGCAGGAGTAACAGGTGGAGAGTGGATGGATGCCTCTTGTTGAGAAATGCTGTGGCCGGAGGGGAAGCTTTTTAGAAGTCAGTGTGTGTGCTGTTGTCTTAATTAACGAGCCCTCCGGGCCTGAAGATGATGAGGTCAGCCAGGGCAGCAATGGCGCTTTTCTGCTCACCGTTGGGTCCTGGTCACCCTACCGTAAGGCCCCGGGCGGTGGGAGGCCTCTGGTAGGGCAGGGTTGGGAGGAGCAGGGTGGCAGCAGAGGGCCGGCTGCTGAGGAGGCTAAGGCGCCATCCTGGGAGCATGCTCAAGGCCCGGTCCCCTCGCCGCCTGTGTGGGCTCTGGTTTGTGCTGTGTGGTCCTCCCTCCTGCCAAGGCTCTGCTCCCTGCTGCACCTTCCTCCAGCCCCTGCCCAGTGCTCCCTCCCACACAGGCTGGAGCACTCCTCTGGCTTTCCTCTGGAGTGGGCATGCCTGGCCTGGCCTGCAGAGGCGGGCATCCCTGAAATAACAGCATCTGTGTTTTCACGATATTTTACAGACACCTTCCTGCATTTAGCCGTCACCACAGCCTTCTGAAGGGAAGTCACTATTACCTTTATTCTGGGTAATAGTGGGGGATGGTGTAGGGGACACAGGAGGGGAACAGTGTGGATGCCTGAGGCCCTGTCACAGGTTGCCACTCAGCTAGGTGTGGGTTAGTGGACTTCTCCCGTCCACCTTATTGGGGTGGAGTGACAGGACATCATTCTACAGTAACTGAGGGTCACTGAGACCAAAGCTCTGCTCACTTTCATGGAGCAAGTTGGGTGAGACCTGGTCTTTCATCCAGGTCATCTGCCTCTTAGGTCCTGTGATCTCTTCCTTCTGTCTCCGGTACCCAGAAACTTGCTGGCATCAATATATACTTGTCAAATTTTCAGTGATGCTCAAAGAAACCATAGGTGCTTGGCACAGGCTCAGAGAGGTGAGCTTATGTCCTGAGCTGATACCTTTCACTTCTAACCCCTGTGACCTTGGGCTAGTTGTCTGAGCTCTTGCCTAGTGAAGTTTCCTGAAAGCTCATCTGAAAAATGGGTGGAATATCAGAGGGCCAAATTTAAATTAAAATATAAAATATTCTATATAAAGTATAAAATAGTAGGTGATTCAACTGTTGAGCTTCTCTTCTAATGTCTGCCTCCTAGAAAATAAATCTGTGGTGACATACTGCATTGTTGGATAATGACAAAAGGCGTTTCCTGACATTATAGTCAAAGTCACCAAATGCAGCAAAGATCAACTTAATCATAGCAGTGACAGTGTCCTAAGAGCTGACATTTCCCGAGCTCTTGACAAATGCTGGGTTCTATGTGCACGGCTACCTGCAGTCATGGCTCAGCTTCTTCCAACCACCCGAGTTGTTGCTGTCTCCCATTTGTCGTAGAGGAAACCGAGGCTCAGAGAGGTTAAGTAACCTGCCCACCTCTCTTAGGAAGTACTTAGTGCCTGGGATTCAGACACAAGAATGGGTCTGCCTCCCCACTCTTCCGTCGAAGGTCCCCATGTGTTTGTTCATTCTGGGCCCTTTCCTATCTCCTGGCTAGTTTTCAGCCTGGCTTGTCTTTCCTCATTCTGGGAGAACAGGGCCAGCGCCGAGGAAACCCACGGTGTCTTTGGCCTGATCTGGGGGCTGATCCGGTGCCAGAGGGCTGACCCTTGTTTTTATGCCTTACAGTGGTAAGCGAGGGGCACCGGGGAGTTCTCTGAATTCCTCTTTCCCGACTTTTCACCCTTCTTTTAGGCAATCTTTCTAACAGATTCTAGAGTTTAGGTTTAAGTCTCATTGGCCTTTCTGAAGGAGGAGGAGGAGGAAAAAAAAAAATCAACACCGGCTTGGGAGAAAAGCAGCAGGTTTTCTCCAAGATTTTTATTTTCTTTTTCATTTTTATTTTGTGCCCATTGCAAAACCTCCTGTGGACGATGATTTTGTGTGGTTTCTGGGCAGCCTATGAGCAGCTGCTGCCGGGCGTGACCCAGGGCACTGCAGCACCCTGCTCTGGGGGCCAGTGTGTGCCCCCTACTGTGTGCTCATGGCCAGCTTCTCTGCTGTGTGCAAACCTAAGGGCCAACCTTAAGGGCATTTAAAACACACCTCTAAGGTAGGAACCTGTTGTGGGGGAAGGCAGAACTCAGAACCCTGGGCCGGCCACTGAGTGGCTGAGCACCTGGGAGGAGCCCAACAGGAAAATTCCACTTAACCAGAAGGAAGGGGGATGAGCGGGCTGGACGAACCGGAGGCTGGTTAAGTAGGAATGTGTTTGGTCACTTTGCTTTACTTAGCCCGAAGTGTTCATTTCCTTTTAAGCACCATACCATGTACCTATCTAGGGATTTACTCTTTGGATGATTTAGAATCTTACAATAACTCAAGGGGTTTTTTATTCTGATGATACTGATTATATTAATAGCAATATAATAGCTAGCTAATAATATAATAGCTAGCATTTACTAAGCACTTACCATATGCCAGGCGCCACGCCAAGCCTTTGATCCTTACAAGGACTCAGAGACGGCTCTTTTTTTATATTCCCATTTTACAGACGAGCTAACCAGTGCTTAAGGAGGTGAGGTCGTTTATCCAAGCTTACCTACCTCTCTGGACTGTTTGTATCTTCTCTGGAAGAACCCAACTCTTTTGGAAGTCAGCACTTGGCCTGTATTAGACCCTCCATAAATATCTTGTTGAGTGAGTGGAGTCGCGGAGCTTGAGATGGGAATCAGGTCTGAGCTGGCCCGGAGTGTCCGGGGCCCACAGAGCTCAGTGTGCCGCTTTGGGTCCTCCTGGCATTGAGTCTCATTAACCCAGAAGGGGCTCAGTGGTCCAAGGAAACTGAGCGAAGAGTCCTTGTGGGGCATTTCCTGGGCACACTGGTGTGAACTGTCACTCAGGAATGTGCTGAGGTAGCGATTTCCTAGCAGCCGCATGTGCTTTCCTCCGTGCCCTGTCTGTAGAGTGAGCCGGTCTGAGTCCAGAAGCCCTTTCGGTTGGGGTGTTGATGCTCACCTGTGCCTGAGGAGGGACTGGGCCTCACATGCTGTTTTTCTCCAGCAGAGACCTCATTAAATCGACTTCCTCATTCAGGCATTTGGGAAACTTCAGACATTGGAGTTGAATTCTCACGGCAAAGCCCCTTCCAGGGTACAGAAAGACAGGAAGAGGGATCTGTTTAAAATGCCCAAAGGAATGGTTTCCAACTTACCCACTTGCATGTGAACGAGAATGGAGGGTCATTGGGTGCCCCACCTGGCAGCCTCTGATGCTGCGTTTACCTTCACAAATCACACACTTCCCCTTCTCCCTCTTCTCTTACCCCTTGCAAGGAGGTGGTTTGCTTTCGAACATAAACCCCGTCAGGCAAGCCTTTTTTTTTTGATTTAGCCCATACATCCCAGCCCTTAAGTGGCAGTGGGGAGACCCCTGATCCCTGACTGCTGCAGTCTGCAGGGTATACTGTTACCATCCCCATGTGATCAGCCTCATTTTATAGGCAAGAGTCCAGAGGCACAGAGAAGTGGAGCCATTTGTCCAAGGTCCTAAAAGTGCCAAGCTGCAGATCCTGGATTTGACCCCAGTCATTCTTGCCCCTAGTGTGTGTGCTCTTGCGTACTGTACTGTGTCACCAGGGTCAAAATTGGGGAGCTTTCACCTTTATTTTTAACCTATCTGCTCCTTGTAGAACCTTCCTGCGGCCAGCTCTATGAGGGGAGAGAAGGTGGTGACCTGTGGGATTGGCTCAGGCTGGAAGAGCGTCAGGAGCTGGGGTCAGATGGGTAAAGTAGAGAGACCAGCTGGTTCTTGGCCTTTGCCACCCAGGCCTTTCCTGGGATCAGGCCCTGTTCGGGCTGAGTCATCCCCTCTCCTGTAAGCCCAGGCTTCTTTCCACATCTTTCACTACTATCAAAAAGTGGAGAGCTGAGATTCTGTCTCCCAAATCCCTGGGAGCTCTAGAAGTGCAGATGGCCAGGTCCTGTGGTCAGGGCTGGTTGGGATTACAAATAAACTGAAGCCTGGGAAACTTTCTTGCTATTAATAGAGCAGGCCTGGGGGGAGGGAGCAACCCAACTTGATGCTGTTGGAATTGATTTTGCCCGTCCGGATGACATACTAATGACTGCGTGGTTAGTTTCAGATCATTACTGTTCCTTCCTGGGCCAAGTTCTAGTAAAGACCAAAACCACAGCAGCAGAGAACAAGTTGGTTTAGAGAGGCACTGGGGCCTGGGCAAGAGAAGAGAGACTGGTCAGCCCGGGCCCACAGTTGAGAGGAGCAAGGAGGGTCGCACCCTGCACCCGGTTAGTGGTGTCGGCCAGCTTGGTGCCTTCACCCGGCTACTCCTTTTTTTGCTTCATTAAGCAGACATTTGAGTTGGTGTCTGCATTTTGATAGGTGGTGTCTTTTTTCTTCCAAAGTCTTGGTTATTTCAGGAAGTTTCTCTTTCAGCCTGTCAGGAGTCAGGGAGTGTGCTGGCCACCATTCTCTCTCTCTCTAGGGAGAAAGTCTTGCTTAAAACAGACCTGAGATCTTATCTCCTTAAATCACCCTCTTTGATTATAACATCCATTGTTCTGCTCCTTGCTTCTTGGCCTATATTGTCAGGCTGTGTATACAGTTAAAAAAATAACAAAACAGCCCTGTGTTTCCGAAGTATTTCAGAGGAGACTTGGGAAGTGGACAGAACTGTATTTCCTTCCCCAAATGATCTTATTGTGCTCGAAATATCTCCTGCTAGTTTATTAAGGGAAGCTGTGAGCTGGGGACAGAGTAGTGTCTCCGCCTGCAGATGTTATGCCACCCCTGGTGTGACTCCCCCCAGATGTATGCCACCCCTGGCGTGACTCCCCCCAGATGTTATGCCACCCCTTGGGGGCAGCCCCATGTCCCAGGGAAGCCCCAAGCCTGCGCTGCCCAACTCCCTCTGACCTGTCCTCGCTGGTCCCTCTGCAACACTGGGAAGGAATTCGGGGTGTGGACTTCCTTGAGTGACTAGGATTAGGGCAGTGGAGTCTGCAGTCAGACGAGGAGCAGAGCGTGCGGGCAAAGGGGACCATTGTGCGAGGCTGCTCGGGACAGAAAGCCGGCCTTCATCTTTTACTGTGCCTAATGGACAATTGAGACATTCAGCTTACGCCTGAAAGCCAAGTGGGCCGGAATGGTCTAGCAGACCTCCCAGACGAAGCTTGTAGGAGAAGCAAATAGAGACAGGGATTACCAACAGGGGGAACAACTGGGGCAGAGTCCTGGGAGAGAATGTTTATTTCCTTGCTCTCTAGGAGGGATTTGGAAAGAGCCATAATCCTGGGTTAGGAGTAATTTGTTACAGCAAGATGATACTTGAGTGGCAGGCCGCTTCTGGCTGAGGCCGCAGGACGAGTGTTCAGGGGGGTCGTGGGGCCCGCGGAGGTCAGCGGCGCAGAGACCTTCACCCGGGTTGGGGGTTCTTCTCCCCGAGCAAAATTAACCTGAGGCGCTGCTGACCCCTCGGCTTCCCGGGTGCAGCGTGAGGAGGCATCTCCACCTGCTTGTCACAGCTAGAGTCTGACAATAAAAATTTGGCCAGGGAGACCTTGCTGGAGCCACTGACCTCTTTCAGATGTGACAAGGGAGGAGAAATAAAAGCAAGATGCAGCTGGGGTCATGGCTTGAGCTGGAGCTGGACTTGCTCTGGACTGCGGGCCGGCGCTCGTCTTTTGTCTGGGAAGGGGGGAAACGTGGAGTGGGGAGGGAGAGTCCAAGTCTTGAGCGCTCCCAGCCATGGAGATGGGAAGGAATTTGAAAAGTCAGTGGCCTCATGATTCCTGCAATGAAAATAACCCTTCTAGGTCGTCAGGACCCCGTTGCTTGCAGACCTCGTACCTCTGAAAGGTCACCTGGTGGCTGGATCCCTACCCACTTCCAAGACAGACCTGAAGTTTCTGACTTTTAAATCCCCCAAGTAGTTGAAGATACAGCAGATCCCAGCCACCTTCAGCCTCCTCCGAGTTTCTCATTTATTTCATTTGCGTGGTTTATCCTTTGAGGTTGAATAAATGGTGAGGAAGTCAGTTGAGAGGCTGCAGGGAAGTGGGTTTTCATGCCCAGTTTTTAGATGGAGGAACTGAGGTGCCGACAGGGGAGGGGACTGTAGGATTTGGGATTCGGAATTGGCTGTGGTTCTGTTGACTCAGGGCCGTAGGCCTTCTGTGCGCTGTTGGCCGTGGGCCCTGACAGCGGTCATAACACTTCTAGTCCCTCCTCAGTGTCTTTAATCCAGGGGACACCACACTCTTTTTCCCTTCCTGAGGCCCTGGAGTTCCCCTGCCTTTGTAGCTATTCCTCCCCGAGATCCAGAGCCACGTTTGGAAATGGCTCGTTTCCCATGAAGCCGTGGAGGGCAGTTCGGCAGTCCTGTGCAGAACAGTGCCTGGGTTCTCTGTGCATCCTGACACTCCAGATGGAATTATGTGTACGTGGTGTCCGTCTCCTAAGTGAATGTGGTAACCTTCTGGTGACTTGGTGCCTTCTTTTTTAGAAAAGTCATTTTTAATTGAGATATAATTCAGACCATAAGATTTACCCAGTTGACATGTAAATTCAGTGATTTTTTTTTTTTCAAATATTTTTGAGATTGTGCAAATATCACCATTGTCTATTCCCAGGACATCTTCGTCACTCTGAAAAGAAACCTCATTTCCCCAAAGTGGGCACTCTCGCTCTCCCTCGCGCTCCCTCAGGTCCTGGCCATCACCAGTTTACTTCTATGGATTTGCTTATTTTAGAGATTTTATTTAAAAGGAATCATGACGTGATGTTTTCGTCTGCCTTCTTCAAGATAGCATAGTGAGCCGGGCACGGTGGCACGTGCCTATAATCTCAGCTACTCTAGAGGCTCAGGAAGGATGATCGTGAGTTCAAAGCCAGTCTCAGAACTTAGTGAGGCCCTAAGCAACTCAGAGAGATCCTGTCTCTAAATAAAATGTAAAAAAGGGCTGGGATGTGGCTCCGTGGTTAAGCACCCCTGGGTTCAACCCCCAGTTCCAAGGAAAAAATAAATAAATAAAAAGATAGCCTAGTGTTTTCAAGACTCATCCATGATGTAGCTGTGTCAGTATTTCATTCATTTTATTAACTGAATAATATTCCATTTTGTGGAAGTGCCACGTATAATTTATCTGCCATCAGTTTAGACTTGGGCTTTCTTATCCTAGAACACTACATATTCAGCTAAGCTCTGGGTGGTTCTCAAGCTTGCTCCCCAGGCTGCTCTGTGTTCCAGCTCATCTCAGGTTTGTGGATACCTTGTTCTACCTCCAGAGGCCGTGGAGACACCAGTAACAGCTAAAACATTCCAGTTAAGTTGACTGCATGGGCCTTTTCATAAGTATGCTGACTTTTTAAATGAAAGATTGTAAATTCTTCTCTTCCTAAAGGTCTCTAGTCCGCCTCTTCATGGGAGACTCCTATAGCACCTTACAGATGTTCATTGTCTGTCACCAGCTGGGGGGCCCTGGGGCATGGGCTTGCGTGGCTCTGTCTGGAGGCTGAAGAGGGTCACTGTTGGCACAAGATGGGAAGCAGGGCTCCTCCTCCCGGTTCTTCTGTGGCTTCATGTCTTCTGACCCCTGGCTTAGGGACTTGGACACCCGGGCCTCTGTGTTGGGCCCAGTCTTGGGACTGCCTGAAGACGCCTAGATGGCTGGTCTCGGGCTGCTTTGGTCACCGTGGAGTGGAACTGTGAGGCTGGCTTCCTAGCAGCCCCCCTGTTCTTCAGGGAAGGCCCCGTGCACCTCTTTGCCCTGCTCTTGTGATCTCTCTCCTGCTTGGGCACTCGTCGTGTCTCCCACTCAGACTCTTCTGGGTTCACCTGGAGTGAGCAGGAACTCTCAGAAAGCTGGTAGATGAGAAAGGAACACGTAGACATACCCAAGTCCCACGTTCTGGTTCAGAAGCAGCAGTGACCGTGTGTGTGGCTAAGCCACTTTTCTTCTTCTTCACTTATCTTCTGTTTTAAGATGGGTTTGGAGCTAATTGGCTCTGACCACCTCTAAAGGATGTCCCAACAGTCAGTCTAGACGTTGAAAAGAGTCCGAGAAAGTAAGATGGCATCCACACAAACTCCACGGACTCATTATGACTGCCCTAGCCCTGGTGGCTGACGGTAATGAGCAGTCCTCAGGGTTGCCTGGCGAGGTGGGGGGTGGAGGGGAATAGACACCACCCACCCGCCAGGTGGGCCCACTCTTAGATATTTTGATTAAGCAGTTTCCGAGTTGATAAGGATAAAAAAGTCTTGTAAACCAGCCATCGAGGTTTGGGAGCTGTGGGATCATGCCATCATTGTGAATTAAAATCATTCTTTACACTGTCTCTGCCTCCCTGGTTTGTGTCCCCGTACCATTCATTAGCTTCTTGTCCCATTGACTGTGTCTTAGGTGACTTTTCTAGGCCTTGGCCACCCCTGTGTAGAACATCTGCTTATTAGAAAGTGCCACGGAGGATGCTGACTGCCTGTCTAATTCTGGCTGCACTTGGACCCGCTAAGATGCAATGATGTGTCGTGTGTTATTTGTGAAGAACCCCACCTTACCTGAGGTGCCCCCCACCTCATTCCATGTTAGAATGGCTCCAAATGAGGCTAGACTTCAGCTCAATAATCAAAGCATAAACCTTGCCTTATACCTTGTCCAGTCACTGCCGACGGCCACCATGGACCTCTGGACTGTTGTGATGCTGAGTACCCTTAATTGTCCATGCCCCACCTGACAGAAAACAAGGACTTTGGGTCGCTTTCCCCCAACTTTACCCTCTCTCAGCGCGAAGTAGCTTGGAGATGTCACCCCCCACTTCTCCATAGAGGTGGAAGGTGGAAGTTGACAGTGGGGAAATGTAACAGTGGTCCCTTTGCCTTCTGAATGTGGCCCTCATTGCTCTAAGGTTTATTTAAAAAAAAAAAAAAAGTTTTTTTTCTCTCTTCTCTATAATAAACAAGTTTATTTATTTATTTTTTAATTTTTAGTTATTGACAGACCTTTATTTTATTCATTTATTTCTATGTGGTGCTGAGAATCGAACCCAGTGCCTCACATATGCAAGGCAAGTGCTCTGCCACTGAGCCCAACCCCAGCCCTTCCCCCAGCCAGTTTATGGAGTCAGTGTCATCTTCCCCCCCTAGTTAACTGCCCTGGAACACCCCCACTAGAGGAAGGAGGGCTGGGAAGTGAGTATCTCCCAAATTAACAAGTGAATCCTAACAGCCTTCAGGGCGCCCTGGGACCTCCCTGTTGGAATGTAACCCTAGAAAAATTCTGCGTCCCTCCTGATCCAGAGAGTCACGGTCTTTGGGACAGGAGTTCCCTCTATTTCTCCTTTGCAGGCAACGCAGTAGAACTTCTTTTTCCTTTTTCTCGAAAAGGGACCCTTTTTTGCGGGGACCCCTGTGTCAGAGTAGAAAGGGATTTTCAGATCATGCTCCCCCATTTCCTGCTGTAGGCCTGGGTGCAGAGCGGGGAAGAGATTGCCCAGTGAAGGTGCAGAGTAATGGGCCCAGTTAGTGGCGGTGCTGGGCCTGGAAAATAGGTCTCTAGACCCCCACTGTACTGTCCCAGGTCACAGGAATAAAATTTTTTTTTTGGGGGGGGTACTAGGGATTGAACCCAGGGATGCTTTGCCACTGAGTTACACCTCAGCCCTGTTTTATTTTTAATTTTGAGACAGGGCCTCACTAAGTTGCTGAGGCTGGCCTCCAACTTGTGATCCTCCTGCCTCAGCTTCCTGAGTCCCTGGAATGAAAGCCACCACACCTGGCCCATATGGTCATCATTTCAAGAGAAGGAGGGAGGCAGGTCTGGGACCCAGTTTTGTGTGAGAGGAAGTTCTGCCCTTCTGTGGCCGTACCTTAGCTTCCCTGACCTGAAGCTAGCTCAGGGCCAGGACTGGGGAATGGTAGGCAGGGTAAAGAACGGCGAATTCCACGTTTTGGTCACTGGATTTTTTTGTTTATTAGTGATGGGCTCGTTTTGCTTTGTCTCCTCTTTCCTACTAGTTGCCTCAGTAGCTCTGGTGGAAAAATTTCCTTAGCAGAAAATAATTCAGTGTTCTCCCACAGACCAGGGAGGCAGAGATGATAGATGTGGGAGAGGGATGTGTCCTGCCTTGGGGATCCTGCGGGACCTGCCCTTCGCTGTTAGTCTAGAGTCACTTTCGCTGGTTGTGTTCAGGCCACATACCTAACCAGGAGAAAACCAGGAGAGGTAGGAAGGGGTGGGGGGTGGCCGAACCCTGGGCACTGGGCTGCCACCTCAGGCAGGCCGTATCCTGCTCCACTGACCTCAGTTTTTTCCTTGCTGGACGGTTAGTTCTACTTTCTACTCACTGATTTCATAGAGTTAATGCTCTCAAAATATGAAGTGATACTGTCAGGGCCCTTTAGATCCTTATGATGAAAAAGGCTTATGAGAAAAAAGGTTAATATGGTATTTCACTTAAAACTTAGAATGAGAGACCCTGAAGACAGGATGAGGCCATTCAATTGTTTTACCCAATTACCTGATCCCACCACCCACCCCCACCCTGCCACCATATTCTTTTTATATGAGAAATAGGATAGGGACTTTAAGGGCAACTTTTTCTGGATTCCTATACATCGTGCTTTCTTTAAGAAAAAAAAAAACAAAAAAAACAAAAATAAGCAGCACCTAACCCTTAGATCATACTAATCCCCCCCTACCCCCACCCTCCACCCCATGTTTTTTTGTTCCTGGGTAACTGGTAGTACATACTCTTTTAAGCTAAATTCTAACAACCAGAAATCATATATTCCCTTTTCTAAGCTGCAGTCATGCAACATGGGCAAATAAAGCCTTTTAAAATAGAACCTATCTGGATTTTTCCAAAGAATAATTTTTCTTCTTTGGAGTATATTTTCTCCTAGGACAAGGCAGCCTGGTCTCCTGTACCTTCTGCATCTGCAGGGAGGTTGGTCAGATAGATTTTGTGATGATGCCCCTGAGGATCCTGCCGGACTCTGAAAGGACTTTTGCAATAGTGCCACATAGTTTCAGCATTAGTATATTTGATCAGTGCTAACTTTTGGAAAGAGAGTAGAACAGAATATTAAATCGACTACAATTCCTTAATCTATTGTGTATAAGTTGGGTTTTTCATGATCCCTGAGAGCAAAACTACTTGTTTATAAGGAGATGGGCTGGATTTTCTGTGTCCTGTTTCTGAGAAATGAAGTTGGTTCAGAAAGAGACGGGCCTGTTCCCTACAGTCTGTGAGTGTGCTGTCTCTTGGGTGCTCCTCCCATCAGAGGTCCCAGCATGTGTGACTGCTCTTGGGTTGGGTACGTGAGCACACTATTTTCTTACTTTTTCCTCCCTGCAGTGAGTGGCTTCTTCTCGTGCCCTGCGTTAGGTGCTGTGGAGTAATGTGAAAAGTGTAATCTGGTTCTTCCCTCTGTGCTGGGTATTTGAACCACGTAATCTGGTTCTTCCCTCTGTGCTGGGTATTTGAACCAGAGTTGGTGTGAGTGGCCCTCAGTGCGGCAGGAACAAGCCAACTCAAAGGGGAAAGAAACCCAAGGACTGGACACGGTGGGCCATGGCTAGGTGTATAGGCAGAGGCTTGACTTCCCCTGTTATTAGAAATGAAGCAACTTTCTGGCACTAGTGCGTTAGGAAGACTCAGTGGTGGAAATCCATCATGAGGATGCATCCAAGTAATTTGATTTCCTGTAAAATGAATTTTCCTAGGAAAAAGCACCCCGGTCAGAAACAGCGGGTGGAAGAGGCACTGATGTTTGTCCTTGGCAGGCTAGGAGCTCACTGACCCTGGCTGGGAGGCTGCCTGGAGGACCTGGTTTTCTGGAAGAGACCAGCCCTACCTGCATCGAATAGTCTGTTCAGACCCCATGCTGTCCCTCTTCCCACCTGGAACTCTGCTTGCCTTTGGCCGCGAGCCCTTGGCCGATGCCCTGTGTGGGTGGCTGACTTTAACCCAGCCTGTCGGAGAGTTCTGGAGGGAGGCGCTTCTGAGCCTAGATAGTTGGTCCCACAACTCTGGGGTCGCTTCCCCCGAGACTTGAGGAAGTCCGGTTTGCCATTGTTTTGGGGTGATCTGATGTCATGTCACCACTGTCTCCTGGGAAAGTGGGTGAGAGCTGTTGAACACGTGAACCTTTCCAGTCAGGATTGCTCAGGGGTTTCTAAAACTTCCATTTTGGAAAGGAGGGGTAGTTATTTCGGTGAGATTGTGGTCTAGTGGTTAGACCTTGTGACTGGGAGTCTCGGCCAGAGGGCTTGGAATCTTCCAGGCTATTCCCCCAAACCTTTTTGCCAGGGGTGGTTGAGTCCAAAAAGTTGCTTTCAGGCCGTTGAACCCACTTTCCTACTCATTTGGGTTCGGCTGTCTGAACGGAAGGCCCAGCGAGGGCCGCAGCCCCTCTGGCAGGACTCCTTCTCTAAGCCAGGGATGGCCAGCCCCAGCCCACAGGCCAGAGCCGGCTGGCCACCTGTTTTTGCATGGCCTACGAGGGAAGAGCGATTTTTATTACTTTAAAAATGGTTGAAGAAATCAAGTGAGGCATAGTATTTCCTGACACAGGAAAATTATATGCAATTCAGATATCAGTGTCCTTAAGTACGTTGATTGGAGCACAGCCACCACACAGCGCACCCACGCCTTGCCTGGGGGTGCATTTGAGTTACCAGTGGCAGAGCCTAGTGGTCATGGCAGAGGTGGCGTGGACCTCAAAACCCAAGATATGGACTATCGGCGCTTCACAGGAGAAGTGTGCCAGCCCAGCCCTGAGCAAACACAGGGCAGTCCCCACTGGCCTGTCCATCTGTGGAACGGAGTGACTGAAAGGGTAGTGCCGGGAAGCCTTGCTGATGTTCAGTTCAATCACGTTTCCCGGCAGCCTTGTCATTGTCATTGCCACCGCCATCCGTGTTCTTTGAGTTCTTCTGTTTGTTTAGAGAAGAAATTTGCACGAAAGCCCGAAACCCTCAGTAGCACCCGCAGGTGGCAGGTTCCAGGAATGGAGGATTCCAAAGGACACAGGTGCCGTGTGGGGACAGGCTGGGTCAGGCAGCCCGAGTCGGCACTGACTGCTGCTAACCTTTTTCCTCATTGAGCCTCCATTCTGAAGGCTGGCCTCCTCTGCCTTCACTTTCCCTTTCACTGGGGGAGGTGGCGGGGAAGAAATCAGACGCTCACCTTTTTTCTTTTGCTGACAGTTTAACAGGCTTTCCCACCACTTTGATTCTTGTCAGGCCCTGGGTGTTGTATATATTTGGAGACTTTGCCCACAGGTCCAAAGCTTACCTTAAGCTCCCTGAGACATATCATAAAATATGATTTGGGGAAAAACCCTAATGGGCTATGATCAGAACATGATTATTAAACAAAGGATGAAATGCTTAAGCCAGGATGGCCTTTAAAAAAAAAAGAAAGAAATGAAAGCCGAGCAGACTCCATTTCAACAGTTTTCAATGTCAGAATTCCCACGGCCCCGTTTGATTGCCGTTTGTTGAAAAGCTTAATGTTTTTGTAGGCAATTCATAATTTCCACGTTGAGCAGCCTAAGAGAAAGAGCGCTGGAGCCCGGTGTTGTTTTTATAGTGGGATGGTGGGAACTTTTTTTTCCCCCTTTTTTAAAAAACCTTCCAAAAGGATGTAAAACTGAAGCCGAGCTGTGGGGAAAATGTAGCATAACGTTCCAGTCCTTTTGTAAATCTGAGATGCCTCCTCCTCCAGGTCTTCCTCTAGGACCCAACAGAATAGAATTTCCTGCTGTTTAATGTCTCCAGGAAGGAAGAGATTTTCCTCTAGGCTGTAATCGTACCTAATTTCCTTTCTCTTCCCTTTATTTATTTATTTTCCCCATTAATAAGGACCAATTGTAGAAGATGAAGGAACCTGGGGAACCCATTCCTTTTGGAGGAGGTTAATAATAACTTCCTTTAAAGACTCCTGTTGTACCCCTTACTTCCCCAAAAGGAGCATTGTCAGCCCGAATGCCAGTTAAGAGTCAAGGGAGGATCAGGGATTTGTGGGTGCCCAGCTGTTCGGTGGCATCAGATTGCACCGGGTAGGAGAGTTTGGGGCTGTCATTGTGGAGTCCCTGCAAGTCGGCGGGACCAGGGCTGTCTTCCTCCACCATCTGGATTCGGTTAGCTCTCTCTGGGCAGCAGGGCCGAGTCTCATTTCCTCCAACCAGTAATGTTATATAGGCAGTGATCCTGGGCTGCCCTAACATAATTGAAAATTATGTGTGTTGTAGGCTCAGAGCGCTGAAATGCAGGCTCATAAAAATATGTGGTGCAGGTAGCCTATGGAGATTGGATATGGCACACAATGAAGCTTTTATGTAAAATAAGAATTGTAAGTCTCCGAGTTAATATTGCATTATGGGCATGACAGTTCCTGGGTGGGGTCTTTGGGGCAGGTCTGTCACCTAATCCAAGCCTGAATTTCCTGATTCTATGGAGCCCGTGTTAGAATGCAGTCTAATCAGTTTTGCAGATGGCGGACCCTGAAGCTTGTCCACCCACTTCACCTTCTCTGTTGGAGAGAAGCAGGAGGTGGGTGTAGGTGGGTCCCCCCAGCTTTGCATTTGGGCTCACGGGCTATTGTGAGATGGAGAGGTGAGTGTTGGCGGGTGTCCATTTTGGTTGGCCTCAAGGAAATGACTCTATTGAGTGGTTTTGACCAGAGCAGCCTGTGTGTTTATGTGGCAAGTGAGAATGGGAAGCAGTGGGGGTGACACAGGGCACAGCAGATTCCCAGAGCCTCTGGCTCCGGAATAGGCTGAAGGACCTCGGGAACATTTGCTTCAGTGGTTCTCTCCTCGGGTGATACTGGTCCCAAAGACACTGGTATGTGGAAATGGTTGGACTGTAAGGACAAGTGGGAGGGTCCTGCTGGGATTCACTGTCTGGGGGACTGGAATCCTACAGTCAGTGTTCAGGGCGGACGTCCACCCACTCTGCCATCACAGACGGGTCAGCCCCTTGCAGACCAACATTAGAGTCCTGTACCAGGGATTTAGTGCAAGGTCTGGGGTCAAGTTACCCACAGAGCCAGGTTCCTTCACAGCCGAGCCTTCTTGGTAGAAGTTGTAGAAGATACAGTCACCCTGTGTAGGTGTCAGCAGGATAAATCAACTGCATTCATGCAGGTGGCTCAAGTCTAGGATCTTCAGCACCAAGGATTACTGGGTTCGGTTTTAATTTGCCACACAGTTGTATCTCTGAGAAGTCTTGGATTGGCCTGTGGATAATTTTTACCCTTCTCTCTCTCTCTTGGGGTTTATGCAGTCCCTTCTTGCTGGACTGTTCTTTGCGGTTCCTTTTCTTATCAAGGTTCGTTCTGGGCAGCCTTCCTATGTCTCAGAAATTCTCTCATTCCTCTTAGTGATGCCCGAGCAGCTTCCCAGTGATCTGCCTTGACTTACCCGTGAGCTGTGGCTCCCTCAGGCAGGATCAGCTCCCTGGGGCAGGCGTCCTTGTATCCCATAATGCCTGGATAAAGGCTGGATTGAACACCAGTCACCAGCGTCATTGAATAAAAGTTGCTGGGTTGGGCTGGGGATGTGGCTCAAGCGGTAACGCGCCTGCCTGGCATGCGCGGGGCGTTGGGTTCGATCCTCAGCACCACATAAAATAAAGATGTTATGTCCACCGAAAACTGAAAAATAAATATTAAAAAATTCTCATTCTCTCTCTCCTCTTTAAAAAAAAAAAAGTTGCTGGGCAGTGAATATTTAAAAATGCTCCTTATTTTTGCTTTGGGTCTGTGAAGTGTTAAAGGTGGCTCATTATATGCTCTCTTAAGTATTATCTGACACATTGGCCAATTGGCCTTTGAACCCTTAGAGGCTGATCCCAATGTCCTTATAAGCATCATGTCCAAGTTTCGTTGGGTTGTCAAGTTTTCCTGAGCGAAACTGTTGAGATGGACAAGTCAAGTGCCTGGGAGTTAGTTAAACATGTGCTAAGTATCTCTGGGCCTGGGCAGGCACCTCACTTTGTTTCCCTTACTGTAAAACAAATCCAGGAATGGAGCCAGTTGATCACTCAGGTCACCCTGACAGAAATGGTTTGCTTGTGCAGTATATTTATCCGTTTCATAGTTCAGAAAAAGGCAGGGAGGGACATAATGGGCTCATCACTTTATTTTTCTCTCTGGTGAACCTGTGCCTGTTTAGGCAGTCAGTTGAAATGGGCATGTAAAGTACATTGTTCTCTGGGTGTGAATCTGTTGCTGAGAAATATTTTTGTCTTACAAGCTTTTGGATTGGTTGAGGAACTCTGTGTCACTCTTAGGTAAGCAGCTTCTACGACAGGAAGGACAGCTGTACATATGTGCTCAGCTTTGCTTTAAATTGAAGGATGGGGGCCTTTGAATGATGAAGGTCACTGAAAGAATGGATTTGGAATTGAAATGTCCTAGGACATTTCCGGCTTGAGATTTGCTTTTTTCTTCTGGGATAACTCTGTGTTCCTTCCTTTCTTTCCTCTTCCCCTCACCAGCCCCCCAGTTAAGGTGGTATCAGTGGACCCATTTTATCCAAAGCCACCGTGTAGTTTGACTGCAAAGATAAACTCCAGTTGCTTATAGCAGTAGTGATCAGTATTTGAACCTTCAGCTCCAGGGAAGACCTTTCTGATACTGCCTGCTTTTTCTTTTGTTGTAATTTGCATGTGTTTAAAAGTTTCTCAGTTTCTGACCTGTGGAAGAACAGCTATTGCTCGGGTGAGCTGTCTTGCATTTCTTTGTTTTAATTCGTGGTTTCTGGTTTTCCAGTATCTCCAGATGAAATGGCCACTGCTTGATGTCCAGGCAGGGAGCCTTCAGAGCAGACAGGCCCTCAAGGACGCCCGCTCACCGTCACCAGCACACATCGTTGTAAGTAATCCCCCAAAGACAGTTGCCTCCGTTACTGGGGGACAAAGACGAAAAGTCTCTTGGTGGTAACAGGCCTTGTTTGTCAGTTCTTCCTTTAATTTTTTTTTTTTTTTTAATGGCTATGGTTTAAATTTATGAAGTACTTAGTTTTGCTGATGGCTCTTATTGATTGTAACCTACCTGAAAATTTCCCAAGTCCTTTCCCTACCCTTTTCTCCACGTGTTGGGTTAGGATAGTCTCGTGGGCTCCAGTTAGTAGGACACAGTCACCACGGTTGGGGAAACTGGAAATGGCATCAGCAGTCCAAAGGAAGGCCAGTGGGGGAGGCAGGGTAGGTACGAGGGCATCAGGATAGGTACCCTGGGCCTGAGGCTCTCCAATCCCAGCGCCCCACGATTTATCCTAATATTTGTTGAAAAGTAACATTCTGTACTAGCATTAGGAAATTTCAGCTGTCTGGCTGATGGTGACCCTAGAGCAGGAATGAACTTAGGCTAAAATTAAATTTAATTCATGGCTTGGAGAGCGTGAGGGTTTGACATGGAGAACATTTGTTTTTAGTACTAAGAGACTACAACATACAGTGTGTGTCTACATGTATTTTTAATGCACTTTCTTAGAATTTTGTAGGCTCTGAAAGTTTGTAAATTAACCTCTTGAGAAGATAGTGCAGCCTTATTAGAATATTTATTCCCTTCTATGTATTTATATCATGAGCTGGACTTCAGACTTTTGAAATAATTAATGAAAGACATATTTTCGTAATGAATCCACGACAGGTAGAGTTAGGCAAATCGTGAAACAATTCATGTATTTTTTATTAAAGCATTGCAAAATGTTACTCATTACTATATTCTGCCTCTCTATTTCTTGTAATTTCTAAAAATTGCAAAATAATTTTCTTGAGTCGTAGAATCTTACCATGCATTGTGTCAAATTGCCGGCCAACCGCCTCCTTATTTTGTGGCTTGCTGTGCTGGAGTATATTTTATTTAATTAGTTATACCTCTGTGGTGTGGGTGTCCATCACAACAATTTTTTTAAAACTGCATGTTGAGTCACGATTAGTGAGAACGTCAGCTCCTCATGCAGGAAGAAGGATGACATTTGCCAGATTCTTCCTTCTCCCTCCAACAGTGACGGATGCTCCTAGAATGTCCAGATTTGAGGGCTAGAGGAGACCTCGGATCATTTTAGGCCCTGCCTGACCTTAGAAAAGGAAACTGAGGCCAGAGATGCCTTAAGTGAACTGCCCAACGTCACACACACGGAGTTAGGAGCCAGAGCGAGAACCAGATCCAGCTCTCTGCTCCCTTGGCTAGGAGGGAAAAGTCGGTCTCCGTGGCTGGCCCTGTTGCACTTTTCTAAGTTGGATCATCAGCAGGGACAGTGACAGAGGTGTAAAGAAGTCAATGGCTTGGGGTACTGGTGCAGGTTTCTCCTGGAAAATGGAATACCATGTCTTAAGAAAAAAAAAAAAAAAAAAGAATTAAGGTACAGAGATTTCAAAGTGTGACCGTCCTAGAGTCTTAGAGGCGGGGCGAGGAAGCCTGCTCATTTCCCCTCTCCTGCCTCCCTGGGCTTCCCGGGGTGGTGCCAGGCTTTGGAATTTATTTCTCTGCTTTCTGAAATGCTCACTGGAACTTTCCCACCTATTTTAACTTTAGAGAAACGACCTTATCTTTATAATCTCTCCGGGGCCTTTGTGTCTTTCTTAGGAGTGGTTTCAGAGTGGACGCAGCCCCTTGTGGTTGTGTCGCAGGTCCACGGGAAGCTCCCGTGGTGGGCAGCCCACTGTTTGGGAGTGGGGGTGTCTGCTTGGAGAGGGCTGGTGGCCCCCGGTCTCCCCCAGTCCCACAACAGTTGCTGCGGCTTAGGTAGATCCTCAGAGCCCTGTTTTCTCACGTGGAAATTGACCATCTGGACAAGATGGTAGGACATTTTTTCCAGAGCTAATGTAGATTTTGGCAAGGGGAGCAGAGCAGGGACTCGGGTGCCCTTTTCCTGTGCTGTTTAATGCAGGGCACGTTTACCATAGCAACCACTTTGGAGCGCACATCACCTTTGAGATGGGGACCTTCGTCCAAAGGAGCCACAGCTGGCAGCGGGTACAGGATCTTGCATGATTCCTGCTGTGCCCTTGGGGACGTGAGGACCAGCCATTGTGTAGGGAATGCGTTGATGGGGGATGGTATACTCTGGGACCTGGGGAGAGGAGGAAAGCCATAAGTTTGGACAAAAGAAGACGATTGGTGAGACTGTAATGCTTGTTGTGACAGGGAAAGGTGACTATGGCCCCAAGAGTCACCCCTGTTCTCTGTTTGTGCAATCTTCACCCGACAACGGAGGACTAGAAGAGGGAGTTCTAGGCAAGGAGAGTTAGAGGGAGATGGGAAAGCAGGGTGCAGAAGAGACTGGGGGTGTTGGCCTCCGCATCTCTCTGCTTACCTGTAATTTTTGGGATTGGGGAATCCATTTTCCTTGGGACCACGTGATTACATAATTACCTTTTCACTGGACACAGGGGAGGGAGTCATTAGCGTACCTGGGCAGGTACAGAATGTCTGTCTAGGAAGGGAGCTCTCTGAAGCACGGCTCCTGCCGCAGTGGAGTCTTTGTGCAGTTTCAGGTCTGGTTCGTGTTGAGGTTCAGTCATGAACGGCTAAGCTTTCTCCTGACACACAGGGCTTTTCCTCACTTGTTGGGTTCTATTCTGTTAAGCAGAATGTTGTCACATCACAGTGTTTTGCCAGAGTTGTTTCAAAATAATCATCTAAGGGTTGCTTCCTAATTTCTATGAAATTTGGATTTATTGTAACTTTTGAGCCAAGTTGTTTCATAATTATTTCTAATGTTTCTTTTTGAAAATAAGGAAGTGTTCAGGGTTTGTTAGTAATCATTACAGGCTAACAGCTCTCACAGATTGCTAACAAAATAACCTTCTCCAGCACCTGGTATAGGGCAGAATCCTCATGGGAATTCAGAACATTTTGTTGGAATATTTTAATCTGATTGGATTTTTTTCCATGTGATATGTGAGCTACCACATTGTAAAAAGTTGATATGTACAATAAATGTTTACAACTAGTGCAGTTTGCTTGTTTAGCAGACATGGGGATGTGCCCCAGGGCCTTGCGTGTGCTAGGCAAGTACCTTACCACTTGAGCTGCATCCCCAGCCCCATCAACAGTGTTTAAATTAAGAGACAAACTCCACGGATTTTAGTTCCTGCAGCTGAAGCGGCATCCTGGTTGTCGTGATCTGGCGACTGCTGATCTGTGTTCAGGGGAGAGAGGAAATCATTCCCTGGGGATGGATGATGTCTTGATTGGCTGGCTAAGAAAAGAGCATTTACACCGGAAGTCGCCACCCTCTGGCATCACTTTCCAAATCCCTCTTCCCAAGGGGCTGGGGTTGTGGCTCAGAGGTAGAGCACTTTCCTACCATGCGTGAGGCACTGGGTTCCATCCTCAGCACCACTTAAAAAAAAAATAAATAAAGATATTGTGTCCACCAAATTCCTCTTCTTGCCCCATCCCATTTTCTACTTCATATAACTAGCCCATTTCTTTGTGGTATTTTAAAACTTGTGTTTTTAATTCTTGTCCCATTTGCCTCTCACTCACTGAGGGCCAGGCCTGGCTTGTGCTGAGTGGTGGTGGGAACCGGCTGGTAAGCTGCGGGCTAGGAGCTGCTCCCTGAGTACCACCTCTGGTGTCTTTGCTGTACAAAGACTTTTCATTTAACTTCCTTTGTACTTGGCAAAAAAAGATTCTGGACCAAAAATGGTGGTATTTTGGAATAGTATGTATCTTACAAACCAGCAAAAGGCTTCAAAAGTTTTTACAATTTATCTTGGGGGTTTCCTTTTGAAGTTGATGTGAAATTTCACCTTGGGGTGGATTTCTAGAATTTCTGTCTTGGGCGTTTTGTTGTGTAATGAGCATCGAAGTGTGGGATAGGAGAGCAGACCGAATCCTGAGGAAGATAGCCGCAGACGGCGATGGTGCAAGTTTTTTGTTGTTATTGCTTAAATGCTGAACGCCAGGGGAAGGCTCTTAGGAAACAGCTTGCTGAATAGGACCCGGATGGGGCTCCACCGCCTGCTGAGCGTTTTCAAGTAAGCTCAGGGCAGGAGGAACCTCTCATTTTTGTTTCTGAAGAGTTAGATGCATGCAGTGCTGCCCCACTGGATGCTTGTGTGGACCTGTTATGTGCCGGTGGTCTGCTTTAGGGCTGGTGAAGCCAGGGCAGCCCCTCCTGGAGTGGTAGGTGCTGTGCCAGGTGCCATGAAGGAGTAGAAGGTTGTCCAAGGTGACCAGGGAGACTTGATTGTGACCAGGATGTTCGTGGGGATTTTGTGCCTTGGTGGCCACATGAGAAAGGGATGTTTCAGAGAGGGTGGTTGGTGGGTCTTCTGGTGTTCTATGGCAGAGTGGGCTAATGATGATTGACAAGAACTAATTGTATATTTCAAAACAGTTTTCAAAAACAGGGTTGTGGATGTTCCCAACACAAATAGAGGATGAACATTTGAGATGATGGATATGCTGTTCCCATTATCTCATCACCACACATTGTATACATGTGTTGAAATGTCACATTGTACAACATACATATAGATAATTATTATGTGTCAACTAAAAGTTAAAAACAAAAGTCAGAAATGGTATTTGAACAATTGTTGAAGTTGGCCAGAGAAGGGGTAAAAGTGGAAGACTGATCCAGGCCAAATGAAAAATGCATATGAAGGTCCTAAAGGAAAGAGTTGGCTTAGTGATAAGCAGTGTCAGGTGAGATGGCCAGGGTGGGAGAGTGGGTGGAGGTGCAATATGGCAAGGACCTGGCATCTGATCCTAACCACTGGGGAGTCATGGCGGGGATTGGCTGTCAAATCTGCCTTAGTGGCTGTGTTGCACTCCTGGTGGGGTGGGGGGAGGTGAAGGTGAGCACATTGGGGACCATCAGCAGAACCCATGAGTGCTTTAGGTGCGGGCACTGAGGGAGCAAGGCACGTGATGGGACCTGCCATTGCCCAAGGGGACTCCTGGAGGAGGAGTGGGTTTGTGGTATTTGCATGGATCGATTATAGGTTCATTCGTGGATCCTGCAAATAGTGATTCCTTATGGTGTGCAAAACCCCCTCCTGGACATTGAGAGAAAGTGAAGTCAATGACAGGCAGTAATCCCAATGGTAGTGAAGGGGCCTGTTTCATTTCCTCCAAGGCAGGCATTGTTCTGGGGGCTTCACGGATGTTGCATTATTGCCACTCTGCAGAGGAGGAGCTGGGTGCAGTGGAGTTCAGCCTGATGGCTCCTGAGCACCACCTCTTCATCCACTGCCATGATGGCTGGTAGACAGGTAGGTGGGATTCTAGAGCCATGTGTGTGTGGCGTGCCCTGTGCTGCCAGCGGGTCTTCAGAGGGAGTCTCCACCCACCCAGGCCCCGCATGGCTTAAGAAGACCGGTAGCTTCTGGGATATCCCCAAGATTCGCTGGGATTTGGTTTCTGGGTTGTAGGTGTTGTGACTCTACAAATGGCTTAGGGACACATTGTGGGAAGGCAGAGTGTTGTCCTCGGTGAGGGGCAGGGCTTGAGAGTATAAACCTATACTGGACGTCCTAAATGCTGTGCGTGCGTGCATGGCCTGTCTCCATC
Source organism: Callospermophilus lateralis (assembly GCF_048772815.1). Lineage (NCBI taxonomy): Eukaryota > Metazoa > Chordata > Mammalia > Rodentia > Sciuridae > Callospermophilus > Callospermophilus lateralis. The sequence goes on from NC_135319.1 coordinate 77,894,171, forward strand.
CCCACTGCTTCATATGTATGAACTCTCCTTGTTTTTATATATTTCTTTATTTTTTTTTAAAAATTCATTTCTCCGTGACTCAGGCGGACTTTCTCAGCGTGTGTTTCCTGGTGGCAGCTGAGTCAGAACTTTCTTATTTCATGGACAGGGCTGTGGCGAGGTTGTCTGTTTTGTTTAAGGACATAAAGCCAGCCTGTGAGCACTGTGAAAATATTATTACTGTTGTAAGTAGAGCTAGTTGTCCTAATATGGAGAGTCAGTCAACCAGGTTGAGTTTTTTTGGGGGGTGGGGGTGGGGAGAGGAGAAAGTGATGATGGAATCATTGTGTAATGTAAACCCCAAAGTGGACTCTGGACCATTGTGGGGTCCAGGGTCAGTGGTCCAAAGTGTCCTGTCCCCACAGTAGCTCTGTTCTGGTGAGGAACACTGGGGTTCTTGAGGTCTGAGCTCCTGGGGTGGTGGCAGGACTTTGTCAAGAAGGACTGTCACCTTGGTTGTGTCCCCTCTTGATCAGACCCACATCTGCAGGGCCTTAAAGCCCCACACCATCTCTTTTCCCTGCATCCCTCCTATGTCCCGTCACTCTTGGGCAGTTGACCGTCATTCTGGCTGTTCTTGGACCCTTCTAGAACAGGGGAGCCTGTCTCTCTGGAGACCACTGCAGGGTCAGGGGGCGCCGTGTGGATCGTTGGAGTTCTGCCTTTGTAGTGAGCTGAGATGGCGCTCCTGGAAGTGCGCGCTCGTGGGTCGGTGTTCTCTTCTGCCTTTCTGTGTTCCCCTTACATGTCTTGGTTTGAAAGTGGCTATTGTACACCCACCCCTCCATTGCCAAGTTGTCTGCAGAGAGTCATCCTCGATTGTAATACCTGAAACTAGCTCAGCAGTGGAATAGCAGATTTTTTGATTAAGACAATTCTATCTCTAAGGTAGGTGAAACTAATTTTTAAATCAACATGGTGTTCTTCATTCATAAACTTTGTTCATTGTAGACAGTTTGGAAAACAGCCCATAATCTCACTACTCAGATTACATTAGGAATAATTTGGTAAATTTCCTTCTAGGCCTTTTCCTTTGAATATATTAATATTTATTTGTTTTTAACATACTTGAGCTCATAATTGTGCTCAATATTTCTAGTCTTGTATTTATTTAAAATGAAAATCGCTGTAGTTAATAAGCACTTCCCCGAGTCATTAAAATTCTTAAGGCTCTTTAATGACCACTAACAGTCCGTAATGTGATTACACCCCAATTTACTTAATCAATGCCATATTGTTGGCCTTTAGATTATCTGCCTTTGTGCTGTTCTGGATAATCCTGTGCTGATCATCTCTCTGTGCATAAATCTTTCTCTCCCTCTTGCCTTTTGTTATTCTCTTGGGATAGCTTCCCAGGAAGAAAGGTGAAGAACAGAGTCGGATTTTTTTTTTTTTTTTTAAATATATAGTTGCAAACTATTTCCGGAAAGTTCACTCCCATGGTACTAGGGATTGTTCATTCACCGCTGAACTATACCTGCAGTCCTTTTTATTTTTAATTTTGCAAAGGGCCTCACTAAGTTGCTGAGGTTGGCCTCTAACTTGTGATCTTCCTGCCTCAGTTTCCCCAGCCTCTGGGATTACAGGTGTGTGTCTCCACGCATGCCTCTTCCTGCTGAAATGTTTCCATTTTTATAACTGTCGGTAGTATGCGAGATTTACCATGATTGGACTGATTTTAACAAAAGACAGTGAGTTTCTGGGGCAATAACAAGAGAAAAAGATCCAACTTCCCTGGAGAGGTGAGCCCTTAATTCTACTTTGCCCCCGAAAAGAGACCCAACCCATTGCCACCCAGCTGACCTGGTCAGCCTCCTCAGGCCTTTCACCTGCAAGGTAGGCAACGAAATGCTTGTTTCCTAAGTGATTAGCAGGTTTTAAAGTCGGCTGATGTATTGCTGTTTCACAGAATTAACCATATTCAGTTTAGGTAATTCATAGCCTAGCAGCCTGCTTTGGATGTACCCTGGACCCTGAATGTACTCAGTACTTCTAGGGTTATTTTAGATACTGAGTGTACCCTTTGTTTAAAAACTGCAAGTAATTTCAGATAAAAGTTTTTTCAGATGAAATATTTTTTTTCTTATTGTATGTGAGCGAGGTCAGGAATGTGACCCGGATTAGGCGTCTGGGGCAAAGTGCCCACCATGCAGAGAACCACTGGCTCCTTCCTGTGTTGAAGAAGAGACCTCAGCTTCACATCAGCCTCTCTCCACCCTTTCCTGGTGCTTGTCCTGTGTGCCTCGGGGAGCCACTGAGGTTTGTTTCACTGAGTGTTTAATGAGATGCTGGCCCGGAGGGATCTCGCCTAAGGTAGCCTGGGTGGGGCCCAGCAGAGGAGTCCCCCCCTCTGGTTTGCAGCCCTTCCTTTCCCAGGGGAGGAGCAACCTCCCTGCAGTCTTTGCAGCTGGGCGACAATGTTGGACCCCACTTTGGAAAGTTGTTTGAGTTTCAGCACCTGCTCTGTTTACCAAGCGTGGGAGCCTGGTTTAAATTAACATGGATCTACTTAGAGCTAAACTCATGGTTTCCACTGTGTTTATCTTTCCAGTAAATAAAACAAAAGTGTTCCTTCTGTCCTGCTTGTTGTTTCTTGTCTTGCCTGTTAGCTGGCTTTGGGGCTCACTTGTTTCTCCAGCCCGAGTGGAAGTTTCTTGAAGCCAAGGAGCCCCAGTTGATGTCTCTGCATGTGCCCCGCCCGTTTGTGGCAAGGGACTGGAGCTAACTTTGTTGTTTGGAATGAGTGTGACTCCTTGATGACCGTACTGTGCTCTCACTCAGCTTCATCGACGTGAGTCTGTGGACGCGTGTCGGTCCCCTTCTTGCTGTGGTAGAGTGTTTTGGAGAAGCTTGATTTGGGGTTATGACATTGGGCCTGGTTTGCCAATAACCTGATAACCCGCCTTATCCATTCCAGCTCACTGCCCAGCATGCCCAGTCAGGGCAGCAGTGCTGTGTTGTGTGGAGGTGGTCACAGAGACTCTGGGGAGGCCACTGTAGCCTGGTCTTTGGGACTTCTGGGATGAGACCTCTGGAGTCTTTGTTTTTTGTACTGGGGATTGAACTCAGGGGCATGTACCCTACTGAGCCACATCCCCAGCCCTTTTTTATATTTTATTTAGAGACAGGGTTTTGCTGAGTTTGCTTAGGTCTTGCTAAGTTGCTGAGGCTGACTTTGAACTCACAATCCTCCTGCCTCAGCCTCCTAAGCATCTCTGGACTCTTTTTAGAGAGGGTACTCAATGGGAAATTCAGAACTTGGTTATTGATTATGGGAAATAGCTATATTTAACCAATGTAGTAGGGTTTATAGAATTATTTTGTATTTGCCTTATCAATGGCTTGAAGGTCAGATTCTCATTTTTTTTTATAAGTTAATATAGAAGGTGAAAACTACTGGATTTCAGGCTTGTTTCTTGGTAAACTGGAAACTACAATGGGAGGGACTTGTGGGTTCTTTTATGGTGAAGTTTATTAATGCCTAACCAGTTGGCCAAGTTGCCCAGGAATCCCCAGGTAAGACTGACTGTATTCTTTTTTTTTTTTTTTTTAATATCTTTATTTGTGGACTGACCGTATTTTGGTAATTACTTGGGTCCTCATTGCAACCACACACTCCTTTGGATGCCAAACAGATGGGAAACTTGGCATGTCCAGAATCAAATTCTTTATGTCCACCTTCTCCACACCTCCAAACCTGTAACCTCCTGTGTTCAACACTTCAGGAAAGAGGAACAGCATTTACCAGTTGCCAGGGCCCCAAACCTTGGAATTCATTTTTTAAAAAAAATATATTTTAGTTTTAGATGGATACAATACCTTTATTTGCTTATTTTTATGTGGTGCTAAGGATGGAACCCAGTGCCTCACGTGTGCGAGGTGAGCGCTTTGCCACCGAGCCCCAGCCCCAGCTCCTTGGAGTTCATTCTTGATCTGACCTTTCACCTCCTCTCTTACTTCTGTGTGGGACTTGGGACTAGATTTCACTGTGGGTCTACTTACAAGGATGAATTCCCACCATTCATCCTTGGTCCCTAGAGTTTGTTCCCTCACTCATGGTGGACCTGGAAAGCCTTAGACAGGTGTTTCGTCTACTGAAATTCTGAGGATAAGTTTTGTCTTGAAAGAGACCCAGAGCAGCTATGAACAGACACTGCCCTGTCACCTGATTGACAGGTGGGACTCTGAGGTTCCAGGGCTGCGATGGAGAGCAGGCAGGTCAGTTAAGTCCAGAAACTGGCCAGGCTTAGAGTTTCGTGTGGGCTGGAGCCCTGCAGACTGCGTGAGATGTGACCAGTGTCTTGGTCATCATACCTTGAGCAGTACCCAGGTGTCCTGAGTGTTCACATCTGAGCCGTCCCCCTGCCCCCACCACTGTCCATCATCAGTGTCCGGCTGCTGCAAGCTCTGGGCGGAGTGATGTAATCTATTTTCCAGCCCAAGCCCGCATAGCGGGTGGATCTGGGCAGTGATTAACTGCGTCACTGCAGCTGTTTAGCAGGCATGAAGGAGATAGGGGTCACCCTGTGTCCAAGTTCAGTGGGGCAAAGGCCTCTTGTCCTCCTTCCTCTGAGAGCACAAGGTACCTGTTGCCCAGGTGCCTTTGAACAGGCTGGAGGAGGAAGGAGCAGGAGAAAGCCTCCAGCACAGTCTTGGGCCTGGCCTGTTCTCTGGTCCCTGGGCCATGTGGGCCCCCTTATCAAGGCCTGTGGCTGGGACCCTTTCTAACTCCTCCCCTTTCTGTGGCTCCTTGGCGTGACTCAGATGCCTTGAGGTCTGAGTGGTGTATTTCCCCAGCCAGTTCAAACTCCTCAGGGATCGGGGTGGAGACAGAAAATAAAATTCAAAAAAATTCTCTAAATGGAAGGAGAATATGGCTGGGCAGAAGGGCTTCTGGGGAAGCCTTTAGGGTGGTTCAGTTGGAACTCATGAAAAAGAAGGGTGTTTTTGAAAGAGGTAACAGCCCCCTTCAACCAAAGCCCACAGATAAGGGAATTTTTAAACGCAGTATCAACAGGACCAAGGCTGAATAGAAGTGACCACTCAGAGGTTGAAAATTTGTCTGGTAGAAGCATTTCTGTTATCACTACACCATTTTTTTTTAACCCCCTGCTAATAGCAACCTCCCCTCCCCCTTTCACTGTGATGGTGGCCCCCCCAATTCTCTTTGGTTCTGATGGGCCTGTGATTGGGCAAGGGGCAGACATATGATATAAACTTACGAGTCTTTATGTGGAGGGGTCTTTTGAACTACCTTCATATGCACACACAGATACGTCTGCTAGTCTCTGTGGACACATGCCCCTCACCCCTCAACGGAGGACCCTCCTTTGCAGAGGATTTAAAAGGAAGCCTTGATAGCATCATTGATCTCTGTGTAGCCAGCTCCTGTCCTGGGCCATCCAGCAAGGAAGCCAATACTGTGAATAGTTGGAAGTGGTTTCTGTCACAACCAAAGGAGTTCTAACTAGTACAGTTTTCCTAGCCTGAGGCTTATATAGTAAAATAAAATTTAAAAAAGAATTGTTTTTTCCCTTTGGATTTTTAATTCTCTTTATCTAAAAGTGCTAAGGCATGAACGGAGTCTTCTGCCACTGTAAATGGGGTCGGCATGGGCAGAAGACACGCACCTTCTTTAAGAATGGGCTCATTCCTGCTAGTCTTGAGAATTTGCTGTAAGGAGGGTACATAGCATATAATCCTCTCCCAGGAATCATCTGTAAAGGGAGGCTTGTGTGAAAAAAGGAGTTTCCATGATTTGCTTCTGCGGTCATGGGGAATTTTGAAAATGAACTTTAGGTATTTTCATGAAATTCCTGTTTTCATATTTTTAGTTTCTTGCAGTTTTCTTTTCTGGATCCCACATAACATACTCGTCTTTGCCCTAAAGCTCTTTTTTTGTTCCTTGGGAACATTTACTTGTATTATTTTAGAAGCGTTGTTTTCTTATCGTGAATAATCAGTGGCAGGCTGAGTTGAAGTCGTTTCTGTTTGACTTCTTATCACCACTTTACTATTCGATGAAGAGTCTACCCGTTTTCCATGAAAGCCCATGTAAATGAGAACGGTCCTGCAACTACAAGGGGCTGCCCGAGGGCTGTGAGCTGATCCAGCCTCTGCACCTAGACTGTACACTGCTTCTTGTCTGCTTGGAGCTGTGTGTGGGGAGAGATTCTGAGGCCTTGTCAGAGCCCCGCAGGAAAGGATGCATCAACAGAGCCATTTCTTCCCAGGGTAAAGGAGGAGCATGAGGGACAGTGGAGGTTTCACAGCTGTCATTTTTGTTTTGGGTTGTTCATCTTTTTTGTGAAAAATGTCAGGAACTGAGCCCCCTACTGGGTCTGTAAGAGTCCTGTCTCATGAAGCCATCCCCGTGAACGAGAGTCGTCACTTGCCATTTTAAAACTTGTCCCAAACAAAGTGCTGAGAAAGAGGAGCCTGGTTCATGAGGAGCCTGGTTCATAAGCAGCAGGATCGAGACATGCGGTCTTGATTTCTCCCTCGGTTCCTCTGGGGCAGGGTGTCTCCTTACTGTCCGTGTGAGATGTGTCTGGGGGACCTGACCTGTGAGCCAGGTGTGACATGCAGTCATAGTCCACTTCGTCGCTCCTGTGGACGCCCGTGGTGTACACATTTCTGCCAGTTCGGGTCTCAGGAGTGATTTCTCCTTTCTTCCCACCCTGCAATTAAAATTCATATATATATATAAAAAAAATTAGGGTGTTTCTAAAGAGGGTGGTGACTTTAATGTTATCTGAACATTTTTAAGTTGGAATGGCAGGGCTTTTTTTTTTTCCCCTCCTATAATAAAAGCCAACTATTTTTTTCCTCCATTGTGTTTGGTACATAAGTGTGGCGATTCTTGACCTGATTTATTTATTTATCACACGATGTGAGACACAAGCGCAGTTCTCATGCCAACAATATCATGGTTAAGTTTCAAGAAAATAATTTAAAACTGCAGCCCGTGGAGAGGCGACGGGGTACACAGTGAGCCAGTGTGTGCTTGGACGTCTGTGTGGAATGAGTGAGTGGGCAGGGAGGACGTTGGTCAGGGAGAGGGAGGGCGGGCCACTGGCCCTGGGGAAGGGCTGGGGCTCCGGGGATGGCCCGCACCGCGTGCGCAGGCCAGCAGGGTTGGGCTTGGCCAGGCGCTCTGGTGTCTGGAGGCCTGTGTGAATTTCCTCCCCAGGTTTTCAGTTGGCAGAGTAGAACCTGCTGGATACGGAGCAAGGGTGTGGACTGTCGGGATCTTGCTGGGCCCAGGCCCGTGATACCAGAGGTCAGAACAGAATCTAAAGGTCTCATAGAATTTTCTGTTGTGCTTTGCCCCGGAGCCTCAGTTACCACCAGATTGCAGATTCAAGACCTGTTCTTGCTTGTGCTAAATCTGCAGTTCCTGATTTTTCCTTTCTATTAGACTTCGTCCCAGAATTTGCGTGTTGGAAGATCTCGAGGTAGAAAGCCCTCATTGTAAATGGTAGCTGAAGTGCTGCACTGAGAAATGAAGAGAGGTAACTGCAAGATCGTGGTCCTGCCGGCTGTTCACTGAGCAGCCCCTGGATCCAGGCTCGTTTCTAAGCAGTTCAAATAACCACCAGCTGAATCCTCACCACACTGAGTTCGCTCCTGTCACTCCCGCTCCACAGATGAGGAGACCCAGGCATAGCTGGGGAGATCCTGCCGGTCACACTGCAGGGAGGCAGAGGCCAGGGCCAGGGCTTCCCGGCACCTTATGGGGAGCACACAGGCATCGAGGGGTACTTCCTGGGCATCACAGCAGACGGGTGGCCCTGGGGCTGCCCATGTTGGAGACCTGCCTTTTGTGATGCTGTTAGTTCCTGTTGAGGGCGTGAGGCTTTGTGGGTTCTTAGGAGGAAAAGGTGTGAACTCCCAGCAATGGACGGGAACAGTGGAGGGAGGTTCTCATCGCTGCAGGCTTCCACTTACCCCAAATTATACCTCCCCCTTCATCTTGTGGGTCCATGCCTGCGGACTTGTGGGCAAGTTACAAATCTTTTTGGTAAGTCACAATGGACTGAGGTTTTGTGAGCTTTTTTCTCAGATCACCAACCATGTGTGCTGTGCCTCTCACTCCTTGACCTGGGAGCGAACAGATTTGGATGCTTGGTGGTTCCCCTTCACAGGGTCTGTATCCTGGTCTCCCCAGCAGCTTTGGTGAGAGAGGTTCAAGGTGGGATTCCTGAGTTTAGTAGGTCGTTATGTTGGCGTGTTCTTTTTATCCTCCTGGACAGGTGAGACTGTTTTCTAGCTCTTTTTAAAATTAAAAAACACAAGAAGGCACCAAGGACAACATAACACATCTCACATAACTAACAATTATTCATCTTCTCCTCAATCCATCCATGATTTTCCTTCCCAAGCAATTATTATGTACAATTTTGGTGTCTCCTCAGTTCAGGTTTTTATTCACATACGTGTTCGTGTGTGTGAGTGGGTGCATGAATGTATAACATATTCTAGTTCATGTTAGTGATGTTTTTATGGCAGAGGGTTCATGTTTTGTATATCCTGCAGCTTGCTTTTCTTCTTCAGTGCTGGTTTACCCACCTAACTGGTATGTACTATTCTGTCATGTGAATAGACCAAGTTTCCAGGTCTGTATTGATGGTTCTTACAAGAGTGCAAACTGTGCTACAGTACCCGTCCCTGGTCAGGTGTGTGTAGGCATGTGTGTTTCTGTAGGATCTGTTCTAGGGAGAGGAATTGGTAGGGCATAGCTTGCAAGTTTTAGCCGCGTCCTCAGAGCTCCGCAGGATGGTTTGATCAACGAGTACTAGTGTTGCCAATGTTTAAACTCTTGCATAGTCACCCCAAAGCTTGGTCCTGCCAGACCTAAGTTTTTTGCCAATCTGATGGTGTGCAGTAGCATCTCATTTACGTTTCTTTGGCCGAAAAAGTTGGAGACATGGTTATATGTGTTGGAAATACTTTCTCCTAGTCTATGATGGTTTTCAACTTTGCATAGATGGGTTTTTGAGTAAAGCAGTTTGGGATTTTAATGAACTCAAAACCATCAGTATTTTCCTCTGTGCTTTCATTTGGTACCTACTCTGAGTGGCTCCAGATTCTGCAAACAGCTGGTGTAGGAACCTGACTTTGTACATCTGTTCTGTAATAGCCACATGTGTAGATTGGTTTTCTTTGGTAGAAATTGAAGCTAGGGTGTTAGTTTTTTTTTTAAAGAGAGAGTGAGAGAGGAGAGAGAGAGAATTTTTAATATTTATTTTTTAGTTATCGGCGGATACAACATCTTTGTTTGTATGTGGTGCTGAGGGTCGAACCCGGGCCGCATGCATGCCAGGCGAGCGCACTACCGCTTGAGCCACATCCCCAGCCCCTAGGGTGTTAGTTTTAAACTAGGATTTAAATATGTTTATAAACAATCCACCTAGAGTAAGATGCAGAAATAGAGCTAGAAAATTTGGAAATGCAGGGATCATACATCACTCCTGGATGTTACGGAAGAGGTACTGAGCCCCGCCTCGGGGACAGTTTTCTGTGTTTTATCTCATCATTCTTTCCAGCAGTCCCTCTTGAAGTAAGTGACTTTATCCCCATTTTAGAGATAAGAAAACCAGAGCTTAACGAAGCCAGATATAACTTAGGAGGCAACTGGCAGAGCCAAGATAGAAATCCGTGTCTTTTGACCACAAAGCCCATGTGCTTAGAACCAGGCCCCAGATCCTTCTTGAAAGTTATTTGGAATTTGAGTCCAACATCTTTCTCTGTTAATTATAATTCAAATCTAATTGGCAAGGAAGAGAGGTGAGGGTGGAGGACAAGGAGAAGGGGAAGGGCCTGAGTTTGAGATTCAAAAATAGAAACCAAAGACCCATCACTAGGAGGGTGGTTCAAAGGAGCGGTTCTATATTCCACGGAACTAGAACGTTAAAAGCACAAATAATTGCATCATGCGGGTCTGATGCTGAGTAATCAGCCTCCTCTGTGTCACTGACAGGGAGGCAAGGAGCCTGGGGAGCTGCTTTTGCCTAAGGAGTTACATTCCAGGGGACTCCGAGGATTTAGGTAACCACAAAAGCCATTTATTTTGAGTACACGGAGATTTCTACCACTTTGATCCCTAATCCATGGCATAATTAATAAATGAAATGTGCTGTAGCTCGGGTTTTTTACGAAGTGTACTTTAAAATGGCTTTTGGTCTGACATGATTCATTTGCCACTTGGCAGAGCGTCGTCACTTCAGATGGGCAGGCCAGGAGAGGACGCTTGGTGGGCAGGCAGGGGCTGTTTGCCTGGCCGCGGTTCCCAGTATCTCCCCAACTCTGCAGCCTCCAGGAAGGAGGTCACCAGGGCTGCAGAGGCCCTGCTCCAAGGACCACAGAGCACTCCTTGCAGTGCACATCTGTTTTATTGGTCTTCTGAGGAAGGCTGCTGTGACGGGTGATCACAGTGGAGGGATTATATTGGTCACCCCAAATGCAAAGCCAGCATTCCCCTTGGCCTCCCGCCCTCCTCCCCAGGAGGAGTCAGGATGGGAGTAGATGAGTGGGCAAAGAAACATTCTTGTCCTTATGGAGTTTCCATTCTTTGGGAGGCAAAGAGGGGAAGGATGGTACTGAGATCGAAACCAGCAAGCAGATAAATAACATGAAAAAACTCATAAATTAATACATAATAAAGTAAAAGTAATGTTTTGACCACTGACACGTGCTGGATTCTACGTAGAGCCGTTAATCCTTCTGCTCTTTAGAGTGTAGGCATCATTCCCATTTTAGAGACAAAGAAACTGAGGCCCAGAAAGATAGAGGTGGAAAGTTAGACCTTGGCTGTATGGTTCAGTGAGTGGCCTGTGTTCTCTGCCACCAGAAAGTAGACAAGGCCATTTTAGATATGATAGGAGCAACTGAGAAAAGAGTGGGACAGTAAGACGAGGGATGCTGGCCCGGGGTCTGTTTTACTTGGCCAGTTAGGTAGGGTCGCCTGAGAAGCCAGTTGTCCATGGCAGGTGCCTGAGGTGTGATGTGACCCTCAGTGAAGGGGACACTTGCAGGAAGGAGCTGATGCTCCAGTGAGCCCCCCGCTGGCTTGTTAGGGACTTGAAGGGGGGAAGAAGGCCCGGGCTGTATTGTTCCAGTCTTAGCTTTGGTCCTCAGATTCCTTCCAGTCCGGGTCAGGAACAACTTCTGCCTGCCCAACAGGGCTTCCTTTTAGGAAAGGGAAGAGAATGCCTGGGTGCATTCAAATATGGCATAAAAGTATCGCTATTTGTGTCAGAGTCTGAGGGCCTGGGCTGGGGGAGCCTGAGGAGGTTCTGAGGGGTCAGAGGGGGTGGAGGGATCCTAAGTCCCAAACAAAGACAGTGGGAAGGGGCCAAGCACCGAGGTTCTCGGAGCGGGCGAGGGGGAAGAAAGGTGGAGATGGCTGGCTGGAAAACAGGGCTTACAGTTTGGCTGTAAGTCCTGGCGAGGCATGGACTTGAATCTGGTCCTCCGGGGCAGCGGAGTACTGCTGCATCCTTTGGCGCGCTGGCCGGGTCATGTGAAAGGGCTGGACCGCATGGCTTTCAAGTCCTCTTACCTGTGAGAGTCCCAGGTGTTAGATGTGGGGCACTTTGGGAAGAGCCCATCAGTCCTCCCTCCGTCCCTCCCTCCCTTCCTCTCTGCGTCCGTCCCTCCCTTCCTTCCTTGAGGTGGGCTCGACCAGTGGGAGGAGAGACCCCAAGCACAGAGGGACAGGGCTGGACAGGAGCAGCGGGAGCGCACTGCTGCCTGTCCCTCAGGTGCTCGCTTGCAGGGGCCTTTGCCCGTGGACGCCACCGAGGGTGTGATTTAGTTAACGCCCACTCTGCAGAGGACTCTGCTCACCCCTGGAGACACTTTTCATGGAGGTGAAATGTCAGAGCGGGGCCCCAAACCTGCAAAGTCATGCTGCTGCCCACACCCAAAAAGGGTGTGTGTGTGTGGGGGGGGTGGGCGATGGCGAGGAATGGGGAAACAGGATGTGGAGGGAGCTTTGGGGCTGTGGTCCATACGGGTCATCGGGCAGTGGCATCACTGGGAGGAAAATATTGATGTGCCCTTTTTGTTTTTAATCCTGAAGTTTGGATTTTTTTTTGGAGTCAGCTGTGGATTTTGAAATGCTTCCCGAGTGCCAGAGTTTGGACATTCGGTCACCGTAGGTGACCACTCGCCTATATGCTTTTCAGAGGAATATTTTCGAGACTCTGTAAAAACACACGACTTTCAAGGCTGGGCCACTTGTCCAGGACCTCCTCCCACCCCCCACCCTTTTTGGCTGAACCATGCAAACATTGGTATTCAAAAATATTTTGTTACTTTTCTTGGCAACCCGTTCCAAGAAGGAATTGCAACACAGTCTCAGAGTTAGGAGGCAACTTTCCGGGGAAAAGGCGGGGGCGGGGAGGTTTGGAGTTTGAATCAAAAACAGACACCGAAGCTTTAATAAAATAAATGAAGCGGAGCCCTTTCAGCTCACGGTGGACCGTGTTGGTGCGGGTCAGGCTTTAACGTGCCTGGTGGAAATTGACAGTCTGAGAACTGGGACATAAACAAAAATGTCAGTCCCTGGGAGTCTTGTTCACTGGACAATGTCTCAATTGTTTCCTTGGTTTTCAAGGCAGCAGGGGAGAGTGGAATATTAACTGTTTACTGCCCGAGGCTGGCTGGGAAATTGCTTCAAGAGGGAAAAAGAAAGACAGAAAATTGCATTTTTTTGTTTTTAAATTCAGACACTATTAAACATGTCTGTGAGTGATAAGAGAAGAGCAGATTGCTTGCTCCTTAATTATGTTCTATAAACTCCCTGTTCCTGGACACTGTTTCTGGGGTGTGTATGTGAGTGTAAGGGGCGGCAAGACATTGCTTTTGAAATTTGGATGTTAGCTTTGCATTTCGTCAGTTTTTAAAGATCGCTGTGCATGGGTCATCTGGCCCTGGTGGATAGGACACTGGGGCTTAGGAAAGGAAGTGGGGAGGGGGGAGGTCGGATAACACTTTTAAGTTTTAGCTTGAGCTGATGAATCCCGCTAGTGTTTGTTCCTTTGAAAAAATGCCCCAATGGAATGAAAATCAAGTGGCTGGAATTTTACGAAACAGAACAGGGTTCTGCTCCGCCTGTAGAGAGACACTTGGTGCTAAGGGAAGGGGGAAGAGCAACTTTGTCTTAGAGGGAACTGGGGGCACAAAGGAAGGCCAGGACTCTATTCACACTTGAACTTGGTTGATTAGAGAAACAAACAGCACAGCCTGCTCTATCAGCCTTTATCTGGGCAAAGTTCAAAACTCAACTGGTAATTATGTCCTTAGAAGCTTTAAAAGGGCTGTGTTGTTTCAAAAGCAGAGACCAGACTTACTTCTTCAGGACAGAATGCACTTGGGTTGTTTGTTAGATAAACTCGTTTTAATAAATAGGGGTCAGGGGAGAGGTTGGCTTCTTGGAAGACTTGGGCTTTGGCTCCCTGATAAAGAACTGTCTTCTCTCGGGGAACTCAGGCTTTCTCTCCGTTTAGCTTTTAAGCAGGAGGTTTGCAGGCAGCTGAAGTCAGCTTTGGCTCCTGCTTCCTGTCAGACAGGAAGTCACTTCCTTAGCCAAAATTACAAGCTATGGCAGAACTCCCCAGCCATACCAAAAAGAGCATGTTTTTCCCAGAAGACCGTGTTTCTAGATGCGGAAGCGTAAATTGGTACGCTGTGTGATCACAAAGTACCCAAAATACACAGGGAAGAGTGTCACCGGAAAGGAGCTGAGTCCCCAGGCAAATCCGCCACCCAGAATGGCCGGGTCCGGCTGCTCCTGGCCCTGTGCTGGGCGGTTGCTGCTTGCTGTTCTGTGAAGATGGTATAGTACTGCCCTTGGGGAGCCCATGGCTTGGCGGGGTCTCCCCTTGCTTGGGAGGCCTGAGGTCTCGATGGCGGCAGCCTGAAGCTCCTTGGTTGCTTCACAAACTCTAGAGGTCTTGGGCTCGGTTGTCAGCTCTATTACCTATTTGCCCTTCTTCTCCATTTCTTTTACCCACTCCACTTCAGCATTCAATCCCCCCACCCCCACCCCCCGCCACCTTGTCTTTGCTTTATCTCCACCTTCATCCTTCTGGAAAGTTCTCTACCTCATGGCTTCTTTTTGGGAGACAGAGTGACTTTTGGGAGCCAAATTCTTAACCTGGTTGAAGCTTGGCATGGTCCCCAGTGGAGTAGGGGCTTGTGACTGTCAGTCATTTCATAGAGGACTCTTGGGTTACAGAAGTGTTGTCCGCCCCTCCGGGACGGAGTGTGCCCTGGGGTCCTCTTTGCGCCGAAGCCTGCTCCTTCTCTCTGTGGGTTGCTCAGCAGAAAAACGACTGCTTTCCCGTGTTGCTCCCTCATCTCAGGGAGCAGCAGGCACTTTGCCAACACGGTGGGTCAGCCCCAGGACTTGTCCAACTCAGTCTCCTGTTTCCCTCTTGTACCTAGGAGCTAATGGTTATGTTCGTAATATCTCAGGTATTAGGGAGAAGGGGTCCAAGTCGTAAATGTTTCACGCTTTCGTAGATGGACAAGACTGTGGAGGAGCAGGAAGGCTGTGCCACTAGAAAATTTGCTCTTCTTTGGAGATGAAAGGGCAGTGAATTAAGTGCCTGCTTTTTCTCCCTTTTTCCCTCTGACGGTTATTGATCCTCCCCTGGAACTGCACAGTTCACGTTCTGATCTTTCTCTCGGCAAAGGGAATCCCCAGTTTGTTAGCTGGCGCTCGCACTAGCTGCTCAGGAGTTAAAAGTTGGCCGTGCTCGCCCTCTCGAGAGTCCCAGTGTTTCCAGTCTCTCCCTCACAAGAGCAAGAAGATGCTTCTCAAAGACTCTTTGGTGACTTAGAAGTGGAGAGAGCTTCAGAAGCATGACATGAGGAAATAAGAGGGAGAAGGCAAACACTGTCCTTCTACATCTGTCTGTTTTGTTGCTAACAAAAGGTGACGAGATTTCTCTTAGCAAACTTTTGCTAGGGAGAGAGGAGGGCGTGGAGACGGGAGTTTAAATGAACGCCACTGCTGAAACGGAGCTGGGACGGACAGGGAAGAAGGCAGGGACTGACACCAAGCCTCTCGGTCATTATTTATTGCCTCTTTCAAGGCTGAAGTCCAGAGCCATCACCCGGAGGCCCTGCTGGGCTCATGTGCTGGCCCAGCCCTCCTCCCTCACGTGTGCCACATCTTGAAACTGGCTGCCTCCCCTCTGGACCAGAAGCCGGGCCGGCCTGCGGAGCGCTGTGCTCAGCTAGTTTCGACCTGCCTCTCTGCTCTGAAGGGCTTACCAGTGCCTAGTGTTAGGTTCAGGAAGGAGCACATGTGTTTCCCTACAAACCTCAGCCTGCGCCAGACCCAGCAGAATCACAGCGGACAGTGTCCTGATGGGGGGCTTCTTTCGATGCCCCAGCCACAGTCCTCCGGGTGTGGCGCTCTCTTGGCCGAAGCGCTTTGTTTTATGGTCATTCATCTCCCCTTTCTTTGGGGGAGGTATGTGAGTGGGGAGGAAGTGACAACAGCAGATAATGGTTCAGAAAGTCCAATTTTTCCAGGCCAGGTTATGTCGTTTTTGCCATCTAGTAAAACTCAACCCAGTGCAGCGCACATTAGGTGTGTGTAGAAGACGGGGAAGGAGTCGAACCGAGGCCCGGAGGCCAGGCCATTGTTGTCTGTATGGCCCCCCGGAACCTCTGCCTGGGACAGTTTGGGGTCTTAATAAATGAATGGGGGTTTCATGCTTAGTCTTTACTGAGTAATAAACTGTATGTGATGCTTTTTTTCCTGAGCACCAGCAGCCACAAAGGTAGAGAAAGAATGTGTGTGTGTTTGTAGATAGACACTTGTCAGCCATGCGTAACTCGTTAGGGACTTTGCATAAAATTTCTCATTGACCGCCAGGAAGACGGGTGCTCCCGCAAACTCTGACCTGTGAACTTTGCATCTCTGGCCTCTCCCCTCCTCCACCATGGAGCCTGCAGACAGGACAGTGTTTCATGGTAAAGACAGTTCTCTTCTCTCTCTAGAGGTGGCCTTCCTAAGTTGTACTTCAAGATGAGGCTCTAAGCTCATGACTCCGTTCTCTACCCCATCAGGGGTCTACCTGTCTTATGTTAGGGTGGTAGTTTTTGTGGGTGTAAATTCAACCTTAGATGATAAGCTTAGTGCTTATATTCACTAATAATCCTTCTGTTTGACAGTCATTGGCGTCAGGGGCCCAGACCAAGCTAATTGACTGCTTTCGTGTTGAGCCAAAAAACATGCTCCTCGTTTCCTCCCGGTTTCTTTCTTCAACAGTGAGGCAACAGCATTTTCGAGTGCTGTGTGTGTTGGTGAATGGATTGCTATAGCCCTGGGAGCGGCATTGCTCTGGCTGGAGGGAGTGAGGGACAGAGGACGAGGTGGGAGCCCTGGGTGAGGCGGGAAGCACTGGCTCGGGCTAAAGGACACTCGACCCTGGGTGGGGCATCGTTTGGGTAATGTCATTTGAAGCCATTGAGTTTGCCCCCCAGCCCCACCCCCCACCTTCTCCCGGGTGGCTTCTCAGGAGACCCCTCAGTTGGCTGATTCTGATTCTCTTCCAAGGGGCCAGAGGGTGGAGAAAGAAATAGGAAGAAAAAGTTGCCAAGAAAAGAGCAATGAAAGAGTTTTTATTTAGGAAAAGGGAAACATGCCAGGAGATTTGGTAAATATTAAGTAGAAGGGTTGAGCATTAGAGATGAGAGTGGAGGAAAAGCGTGGGGGGGGTGTCCCTGCATGAGTGTGCATATGAGCCCACCTCTGCATGAGTGGATACCTGAGGGTAGGTGTGTCCCTTCATGGGCGCACGTGTGTGTGTGCACTCTTGCATGTGCATGTGTTTTGTTGGATGGGGGCAGGTGTGTCAGTCATCCAGGCAGGTTAGAGGGGTTCAGGTTCCTGAAAGGCCGGGGGGCTCCTGGAATAGACAAATCTAGGGAACACCTGGGAGGAAGGGGAGGTGTTTATTGCTATATGGGGAGATTGTTAAGGGCTTATTGGAGTCTGGCTGGGCCTGTCCCTTTTTGCTTTGCAAGAGGGACTGTGTCCCTTGGAATGTGTAGCGGGCTTCTAATTAAGACACTAAGATTTTTGTACTTGAGGTTTTTTTGTTCTTTGGTTGCTGGCTGCAAGGACTCTAATACCTGTCAGAAATGGGCCTCTTCAGTGAGAAAAAGGGCCCAGACCAGGGCTGGCTCTGAAGGGTGGCCGCAGAGGTAGTTTCCAGCCTGTTCCACTCTTTGCAGGAGGTTGGTGAATATTTAAATGGGGGCAGTAGGCTCACATCTGCTTCTATTTTTCCCCTTTCTGCAGGCCAGACTGAAAACTTAATAAATTGTATGAAACCCAAGTAAGCATGGATGTTAAAGAACATTAAATAAATTACATAAGTATGCCTACCTGTAACACTTTTATAAGGTAAATGCACGTGGGTTATTTTGCCATAAATGTGCACACGGACCAAGATTTAGTCTAAAGCCCCCTTGTTTCAGCCCTGCCGTCAGTGAAGGTACTACTGTTCCTCTGCTCTCTCCTGTCTCTGGCACACACTGTAGCTGGGCTTGGAAAATGCGATAATGATGCTGTAAGTACCCTTGTGCAAAAGTTGTTTTTTGTTCCAAAACATTGCCAGTTCACGGCGTATAAAACTACCATGGATGCTTCAGCCAGTTTTCTTTTTCCCCAAATAAGGCAAGCATTAATGAAGCAGCTGAGGGCCTGGGAAAATATTTTGTCATTCCTTAAAATGAAATTTCTTCTCCTCCCGAGGCAGGCGCATGGATTGTTCTGCTGAGGTGCCAGTGTGTAGCCAGACTTGCTGAGCAGCAGGCCCCGCCATACAGCATGGCTCTTGCCACTGCTCTGCCTTCGTATGTCCTCACATGTTCATGCAGTGACTGGAGGGGCTTTTGGAAAGATGGCCTCATCATCCCATTCTACAGAAAGAAAAGTCCAGCAGATTCCCTGACCTGCTGCTTAGAAGGGGCAGAGCTTTAGCTTCTAGATGCCGCGGCCACCTTGGTACCAGATACTCCTTCTAGAACTGCTTTTCACTTTGCTTTGCTCAATGTTTAAGGAGGGGTTTGCTGTGAATACTTGGAGTGCTTTGCAGAGATATGTCTTTTGCACCAACAGAAGGCTATGATCATTCTTATTTAGTTTGTTTCAGTACATAAAGGCAAGAAGCAGCCAGGGGTGTAAAAACACTACATTTTCTTAATATCATGAGCTGTACAATATTCCTTTAATCCGATAACAATTTTTTAGGGAGAAAACAACCCTACTGCAATGTCAAATTTTATCCACTTCTGCATCTAAATTTAAGAAAGGTAAGTTCATAGAGGCAATGTGAGTCTTGGAATGGCAGAGGTAATGCTTGTGTGAACGCAGACTTTGATTAAAAGCCATGTTGTTTGGAGCTTTAGATTTCAAAAGGATGCTACGCAAGAAGCTCCCAAACTCACTTTGGAGCACACATGGGATCAGGATCCAAATGGACCAGATTCTTCAGCTCTCGAAAGTGGAATAGCAAACCAGAGCCAGTAGGCATGGTCTGGTTAGATGTGAGCACTGAGATCACACTGACCGACTTTTCAGCCCGAGATTCTTCTGCCAGTCCAATTTTCACATTGTTTTCGACCCTTCAGAAGATTGCTGGTCCTGGTGGATGCACACCATTGAAAACATGCCCCATTGCAGCCTCTCCTTAGCCCATCTCCCATCAGGAGAAGCTAGGCCGCTGGTGAATGGGAACAATGAATACAGCGTCTTCACTGGAAGGCGATATTTGAGCATTTAATGAACTGCTATTCCTGTGTATTCTGTTGGGAAGAATGGGCACCACACATTAACCTCACTGTAAAGCATGATGCATTTGAACTTCAACTCCATAGTTGAAGACTGTCCAAAGAATTGCATTCCTGCTATGAGCGGTTTTGAATAAATCAACATAATAGCATATGGTTATTAACGCATTATATGAATTGGACAATGATATATACTTTGGGGACCTTGAACTAAATCCACCAGCTAAGAGCCTGTAGGATGGTTTCCAGAGGACTGGGATTCTGGGCATTGAGGCTGTCATAGGAAGAAATGAACTGCAGACCACTCACTGGCAGAATTTTCTAGTAATACTCAACCCAAGTAAGTTTTCAAATGCTTGGACTGCAGCACAGAATTGACTGATGTCAGATTAATTGGATCTGGACTTCTAAATGTGGGTCAGTTTGGGTTGGAAGTGATTTTATTATCCACAGACCTCTTGGTACCTCCTTCCCCCTAGAAACACTCAGCCATAATTTTTTCTCTGTTGCCAAGGCTCTCTGGTGCAGCTTCTGAGAAGCAGTGTGTTTTTCTATTAGATTTCATGAGGAATAGTGCTAGCCTTTGATATAACTATGTTTAGATTTTACAAAAACTTTCGGTGTCTTGGAAGTTGAATTCCAGGGCAAAAAGGAGTGAGTCCTGGGCTCAGACCCCAAGAGCCAGAGCCCTTGTTAGAGCTGTTGGAAACACCGTGTGACCTTGGACAAGTCTTGGCATGTTTCCCCTCAGGAGAAAAAAATATTTTGAAAAGGGAAGAAGGCACTGTATGATCTTTTTTGGTCCCTTAGAACTTAGAGAAATTTTCACCCTTGTTTTTGGGCAATGACCATAAGATGGAAGATAGAATGAACAGAGCATTAAAATTGTTGAGTGTGATTTTCTTAAGAGAAGGATATCCATTAAAAATTACCTCTTGAACTGGGTACAGTCTTCCTCCGTGACATTTAATATATCTTTATGAACTTCAGTTGGACCCTGAAGTCCCTTTCAAGAGGTTGTTGTTTTTTAAAGAATTAAGTTCCTTGTTAGACCTTTTTTTTTTTTTTTTAAATCTCCCATGTGGAAACATTCTAGATATAGCCATCCTTTAAATAAAAAGATGCCTCGTGAAGCTCATGCCAGCTCCCATATTGGCCTAAGTGCTTTGACCGGACGATACGTAACAACTCTTGTACATAAGGACTTTGGCTTCTCTGTCCACTCGTTTGCTTCTTGCAGACACCCCACTCAGGGAATTAATTAGCCAAAAGATGGCCCACTTGAAAGGTGGTTACCCAGAAGCCTCCGCAAATGATCCAGGATTCTGGGAAAGGGGATGCAAGATGGGCCTTTGGGAGAGAGGGATCTAAATCAGTTCCTGATGGTCACGTGGAGTTTATCATACGGTGCATAGGAATCGGGGAAAGAGACACTCAGCCACGGTGCTAGTCCTCTCAGAGACAGATGCAGGTAGAATTCAGAGCAGGGGCCATGGCACGTTGGCCCAGAGGCAGGGACTGTGCCTGCAGCAGGAGAAGGCAATTACTTCTCACTCTCCCATCCATGCCTGACTGGGTTTTGCTGGGCTCTTCACTTCTTGCCTTCTCTGCTTGCCACCTCCCTGCCTGCAGGTCACCCACTCTGCTCTGTCCTCACTTCCTGTCTCTGTGCACCCTTGTGGCCACTCATGCTCTGCCTTGGTTCTTTTAACCTCATGGACTCCCTCGAGATATCTCTTACCTTGGGCTTGCAATTTTTTTCTGTAGTTTCTAATATAAAAAATGTTTCTAATATAAAAAAGTTTCTAATATAAAAAATAAACTAAGGATTAGAATTTGGTCACCCTCATCTCTGTTGGCCAGGCAGGGTCACAACCACCGGGAAGCCTTGGGCTGGCTTTCCTTGGATAAGGTCCTGTGAGCACGTAGGGCTGTCACCTGGTTGTGAAAGGAACCCTAGGCTGACTGCTTCTTGGAGGGCCCCAGGTGGGCAGATCGCCCTTAGAAAGGGGTCGGGGTTCTGTGTGCACTAGGAACAGCGTGTGCAGCTCAGGGGCAGGCATTTCTGCGTTAGTGAACCTTGCATCACTCTGACCAAAACTTGAATGAAGGAGGAAAAGTTTTACTTGTCTCATGGTTTCAGAGATTTCATTCCAGGGTGAATGGAGGCCATCATGGTGGAATGGTGTGGCAGAGGAGAGTTGCTTAGTACATGGCAGCTAAGAAGCCAAAGAGACGTTGGGACAGCGTGACCCATCTGCACATGGCCCCAGTACCTACGTCCCGCTACTCCCCACCTGCTTATAGTTTCCATCTAGTAGTCAATTTAGATTTTTAATCCATCAAATGAATTAACTCACCGTTGAGGTTACAACTCTCATCATTGCCTAAAACCTGGCCTCTGGACCTTGCTGCATTAGGAACCATGCTTTTAACACATGAGCTTTTCAGGGGACATTCCTAGCTTTAAACCATAACCGTGTCTAGAACAGAAAGTATTTCTTTCTGCTTGCCTCAGTCAAGCCCTCCAGGAGGATATGAACAGCCACCAACATCCAGATGTTATTTAAAGACCGAGTTAGGAAATGTTCAGAAGAGGTCGACATGCAGCGGGCGCGGAGTCCGTTCACTGGGGGCGGTGGGCCATGGTGTTGGCGGCCACTCGTCCCTGCGGGGTCTCATGCCTATTTGTTCACTCTGCAAGGGCCAGTTGGTCAGCCCAGTGAGATTCCCTTATTAAACCAGGTCTTTCTGAACTCCAGATGGGATGCGCTGGTGACCTTCCTTGTGCTGGAGAGGTCTGTTTGCTGGGTGGTCACTTAGGTTCTGAGCTTGAACCCTGCTGAAGTGAAAGGGCGTGGTATTCCCTTGTCTTTGGCATTCAGTTCCACAGTGTAGAGACTGTGTTCCATTGCATCTACTGAAAAAAGCATATGTGAGGAGCCTGGTTGGGGGAGATAGGTACATCCATTGTCACATAGGCCACAAGGAGTCCATGCTCCCTTGTTTTGGTGCTTACGGGGCCGTGTTTGCAGTTGACTTGCTTGAATCTGCACCAGCGTATTTTGGGGACATCTGTGCAGTCTTGTGAGAGGCCAGCTTAGGGTCTCACTGAATGCCCCGGGTCCTGTCCTGGGGCAGAGGGTTTTAGTAGGAGTGGTGGGTTAGTGTAGAATAGTGGAATGGACCAGCCAAGGCTTTGGAGGTATAGGAAGGTCAAGGGTTTTGGCCCCCATTGCTCATTTCCTGTATGACAAGAAATAGTTACTGTATGTGGCGGCCCCTCCGCTCTTCTTTAAAAACCTGAAAAAAAAAACCTCTTCTAATGAAACTATGGCGCCAGGAGTCGGAAACCCAACCTGGGCAAGGTTAAACAGAACAGGGGAGTTTATTGCTTCTGATAGCTAGCTACTGGGAAGGGTAGAGACAGGTGGATGTTCCCTCAGGGTCACTTGAAATGCTGTCCCCTTTAGGGACATCAGGCCTGGTAGTGGCTAAGTCTGTGTCCTCTCTCTCCATGTTGTCCTCATTTTCTCTTAGTAGAGCTCTGAGGTAGGGTCATGGGCTACCTCAGCTGGGAGTTGGCAGAAACCAACATTTGTTCACTCCGCAAAAAATTCCAGGGCAGAATTCTAATTGGCCCTGCTTGCTGAGTTGGGTGCCATTTCTGCCTGGACCAGTGAGGCTAGGAGGGAGGGATCCAGTAGGAGGCAGGGATCCTATTGACTCACATAACAGGGTGGTGCCCAGGAGATCAGTAGGGAAGTTAGCAGGAATCCAGTTGATTCAGTGGTCATCAGTGAGTTTGTCCGTTCACTGGTGATGTAGAGTTCTGGGCCTTCCTCTGGTGTGATTGATTCTCAGTATTTCCTTCCTCATCATGAACACCGCTTTCCCCTGGGTCTGATGCAGTTCTGGGCATCTTCCTCCAGCTGCTTGCTCTGACCCACCTGCAGAACAAGGCCCCTGACCCAGGGCAGCACCCCAGGGATGGTTATGTGGCATATTTTCAGGACGGTCCCTTGAAGAGGCAGCTTCTGTAATGTTCCCAAATCCTTTTTTTTTTTTTTTTTTTTAATAATCTGTCAAACTTCTGATCAGAGTTTTAATATTGAAGGTGAGGAAGGATGCCGAAAGGAGCAGCAGGGTTCAGTTGGACAGTGGTAGTCTGTCAGTCCTGCTGCCTGGTGGAGGGAGATCTGTGCTCCGCAGCACCTGCTGTGGGCTGGGCTCATTATGTGTGTCCTTCAGGGTAATCCTGGGACATCTTGGAGTAGATACTACTATCTCTCTGTGCCCTGGAGTCTCCTACTTACCCAGTTACCTTCTAGGTGATCTTTACTATAGTCCAAGAGATAATATTTAAAGGTGACTCAGCCTTTGGGAGGGTGAAAGTGCTATGTACTGTGGCTAAAGCTGGATGTGGCTTTAAAAATGTACATGAATGAATAAACAACAGATTTATTGATATGATTCACATGCTGTACAGTTTACCGGTTGGAAGCATGCAATTTGCTGGCTATAGTACTTGGGAGGTGCAACCTCAATGCTAGAACATTCCATCCTCCCACAAGCCCTGCTGTGTCCATTAGCACTCATTTCCGCATCCTGACACCCCCAGTCCTAGGCACTGCTAACAGTTTCTGTCCCCTTGGCTTTGTGTGTCCTTATCTTACCTATCAACAGAACCACAGGTGTGTGGCCTACAGGGTGTGGCTTCTTTCTCTTAGCACAGTGAGGGACTTTTGAGGGAATTCTGACCAAGCTGTCTTCTTTGTTTGGCCTTCTGGGGCTCAGTGTCCTTTTGCTTCCTTTTACTGCCCTGGTTGCTACAAGAAGCCAGAAGATGGAACCCCCCTCCCCCATGCTGGCCCTCTGAGGAGCCGCGAGCCCTGTGAGCATGGGTAGCAGGATGCATGGTGGATTGGACCCAGCACTGGGCGGAGGGCTTACGCCTGGTGCCCCGTGTTGGTAGGGAGAGTGTTAAGGGATGTTCACCCCATGGGAACTTCCTGCTGTGGGGGTGCATTAGGGCAGCTTGGCACTGCTGTTTCCTTGGTGCTGACAGCCATGCCAGGGGAGCTCCAGTCCTTGGCTTTATTCTCGCTGGCTGCCCACTGTCCCTGGCTCACTCACCGGAGGAAGGAGCATCTCACTTTCCTCATCCAGGGCCCCAGTAGTCAAGAACGGAATCAGTGTTGGAAGTGGGCACAGGACCAGACCCTGCTGGTGCCTGGACTTAAACTGAACTGGGCCCAAGACAGCCAGATGGATCGTGAGTGAGCTGGCTGCCACCAAGCTTATTGGCTCACCCTATGGAGCTGTCCTGGTCAGCCTGGCACCCCGGGGACCCTGACAACGGGGCTGGGTCACCCCAGGGCAGACCCAACATGTGTGGGTTCCTCTGGGTCAGGGGGCAGACTGGGGCTGAGGACGCTGGAGGAGGTGGAGTCTTCTTCAGAAACCTTCTCCAAGGAGGACGAGTGTTCAGAGGACCCGCTGTGAATAAACGCGGGGAGTGCTTCCCCGTTACGCGCTTGCTTCTGCACTCCTTAAGCAGAAGGTACCAACACACATCCTGGCCTTGGGATATAGGAGAAGTCTCCCCGGGGGCCAGAGCAGGTGACTCAGTGCCACCTGGCTTGGTTCTTGTCTTGGTCTCTTGCTATCTTGTTTCCTGCTTGACTTTTGAGAAAACAGAAAGAAGCAGTGTGATTCCGTGGGTGCACAATACCAATGCCGCACAGGGCCGAGACACTGCTGGGGTCTAGGCAGAAACGCCAAGGCCATGCTTCTTGTGGTTTCTTAATAAAGTTCAGGTGTTAAGTACTCTGTGATGGGCCTGGCCCCTGAACCGGGTAATGACACTGTTCCTGGCCCCAGGAGTGAAAGCAGCACCCAGGAATGCTGGTGGCCCCCTGCCACACTTGTATTGAGCAGAGCCAGGTGCTGTTGTGTGAGAGATGGAGTTGAGGCTCCCTTCCTGCGTGGATGGAGTGGTCTTGGTGGTGGCCCTACAAGGCCAGGTCTTGGTGATCACAAGTGTTTGGGCATTCTTGATGCTACATCTGGAATTGCGTCCCTCCCGACTGTGTTCGCTCCCCAACCTGTTGGCCTCAGTGTGAGTCACTTTGCCAGACTGCCAGGCCCCGCCGCCCTTCCTTGTGGCCTGGACGACTCCCTGCACAAGTTGCTGGCACGGCGTCTAGAAAACAAACCACACCCAGGGCTGATGATATGTTACGGCATTTCTCTGCTGGAAAGGAGGTCCTGGGGTCGTGCGCGGGGTCTAGGGTTTGTCCGCCCCACAGCTGCGGCTGCTTGACCCTCGTGCTCCTCTGGCTGATCGGCCTTGCAGCCAGACGAGGAGCGCTCACCCCTGGCGGTTGGTTGGAGAGGTGGTCAGGCTGACTCACGCACCAAAGGTCAGCGAGACTGCTGGTGCCAGCACCTCTCCTCCTTGGTCACACACAGCACCTTGGGTTTTTTTTTGGTGCTTGATGCAGAACATTTCTGAATTTATGAGCTAGACTTGGGCTCGGTTTATTATCTTGTACTTTGGATTCTTTCTGTAAGGAGATCAGAGATAAAAATAGGAAAGATTGGCCATCTTTATCTCACCAGTCTCCCCTCCTTCCACCAAGGGGGTAGTTGGCATTTTCCTGGAGTGACTGGGGCTGGTACTGATGAGCATACTCCTAAAGCTGATGGCTCTAAGAGACCTTCACACGCCTGGAACCGCCCCCCCCCCCCCCCCATGCCTGGCTTTAGCCATCCTAATCTTACTAGTGCTAATCCTGTTGCTTCCTACCTTGTAACCTATGGTATTAGGGACACTTAGATTTGTGGGGCCGCGTGGAACCTGCTCTGAAGGCCGCACGCGGGTTACTTCACTGCTCTGAAGGCCGCACGCGGGTTACTGAGGAGTGGTGGCACCTGGTACCACCTCTGGTTTGGGTTTCCTGATCTCCACCGAGGCTTTGGATTTGAATTTGTTGGCTGCTCCTGACTCTGAGTGATCTGAGGAGTTTTTGTCAAGCCAGTGTATGTATCAGCCCATGTCATAAGAAAAACTTTAGACCAGATCCTTAACTTAGTGGTTTTTGACTGGGTGACTTTGTTGCCTGGGAGACATCTGGATTCAATTTTGGTTGTCACAGCTGGGCAGGGGTGCTGCCTCATCTAGTGGGTAGAGGCCAAGGATACTGCTAGGGCAGCCCCCCACCACAAAGAAGCATCTATGTGTCAGCAGGGCCGTGGTTGAAAAGCCCTGCCTTAATGTCTGTTTATTGAGCAACTGAAAAGAAGACTAGGGTACAGGAAGGAATGTTTTAAAATACAGAATGCCAACCCAATCTGCACTTGTACATTTTAACTTGTCTTTTTTTTTTTCCAAGTTGCCATTTACTTTATGTGTTTAAAAATATCTTAGTAGTTTACTAGAGTATTCAAGAAAACACAAGCAATTAAAACTACATAAACAGAGTGATATAAGAGCTGGTAGCATCTCATGCTGTGTTGGTTTGAGATGCAGAGAATAGCTCCCTTGGGCTAGTCCAACAGCGGGTTTGGATCCTTCTTGGTTAGTAGAAGAGATAATGTGAAGTCATTACTTAGCATTTTTCAAAACCCTACTTTTCCATTTACCTGAGTCTTAAAGAGAGAGAGACCTGAAATCTCCAGGCTTCTCTCAAGAATACTGTTTTTTTTTTTTTTTTTTTTTTTAAAGGTATAGTTCCAGATTACCTCCTAGGATTCACATTTTGTTTTCTAAATCCTGTTCTTAAAAGGACCTGTCTATTGACAGAACATCATATATTTCATGGCTGTTCCGTGACATTTCTGGGGAAGTAAATGAAAGGTGTAAATTAAGAAAAGCAAGTGTTTGTGGTTCCCACTTTAACCTTCTGTTATGTTAAATGGCTTTGTTGAAGAGGGCTGTCACTGCTCTTGAAAACTTGGGAAAATCCTCAGCAAGCTGTGCCATTAGTTGCCTTTGGGAGCACAGGATGTTTGATGTGAAAATTATATGGACACATCTAATTGGGTGTATTTTCACCCCACCAGATACCAACTGGAGGGGTGACTCTTTCCCTCCCCTGCTTTTTAAGCTAAATTGTTTAACCTGAGTTTTATGCTATTCAGAATTGCAGTTCGATAATCCAAGTGCCATTTTCAACGTCCTTTGTTTAGGAGCATTGTCTGTTCAACTGACCATATAAATTTCGAGGCATCTGGAAAGAGCTGTCTGTCAGTCCCTCCCTGATTTGGTGGACGATAAGACCTATAACCTCCATTCTTCCCCCATAATTTATAGTCTTCTTCCCTGTGTCCTGCAGAAGCCCAGCTGGCCAGTGAAAGAAAACAGGAGCTGTCTGGACCTCCGCTTCCTGTAAAATGGGAATAATAATTCTTGCCTTGCCTGGGTCCCAGAGTCTGTGTTCATCTCCAGTAAAATGTGCTCAGAGTTAAAATACAGAGCAGCCACTCAGAGATAATTTAATTCTGCCAATTTAAACTTTAGAATTAAAAAAAAAAAAATCAGTTTATTAGACACCGTAGAGCTCACCCATTTCAAGTGTAACATCAAAGTGTTTTTAGTATATTTACAGAGAGGTACAACCAATCGCCACAATGTTCAAATATTTTATTACCCACCCCAAATCTGTTTACTCACACCTGTTCTCCCCTCCCCTTGCCCAGACAGCCAGCAACATTTTCTATAGATTTGCCATTCTGGGCATTCAGCGTCTATGTGAAATCATATCATTTGTGGTCCCTCAAAACCCTACTTTTCTTTCACTGGGCAGTTTTTTCAGTGTTCGTTCGTGTTGTGCCGAAGTAACGTCAGTACTTCTTTCTTTTTATGGCTGACTAATTCCATTTTCACCTTTTATTGATGTGTTCAGAGTTGATGGCAAGCTTCAGGATTGGAAAAAAATTAAGGTAGTTCATGTTTGTTTTAATTTTCAAAACGATTCCTTCCCTTTCTGGATGTTAAGTGTTCT
This sequence comes from Callospermophilus lateralis, assembly GCF_048772815.1. Taxonomy (NCBI): domain Eukaryota; kingdom Metazoa; phylum Chordata; class Mammalia; order Rodentia; family Sciuridae; genus Callospermophilus; species Callospermophilus lateralis. The sequence goes on from NC_135319.1 coordinate 77,922,040, forward strand.
TAGGGTGATGGCTGTTGGGGACAAGGCTTTCCACGTTAGTGAGTGGTCCACAACTTCAAGTCCTCAGGACTCACCCCAGTCTATGTAACATTGGAGCCAGGTGACTTCAGAGTTTGTGGTCCCTGAAGCACCAAAGGCTTTCAATCAATAGGGACTTCTCTAGTACTTTCTCTGTAGTCAGCTCAGGATTAGAACGTCGTCGTCTTTAGTGATTCCAGCATGTATATGGTAGGGGCTGTCTCTGGGCCCCTTTTTCTCCTGGTGCTGATCCTTGAGGCCATCTGACTATGGCCACCAACAGATGTGGTCAGGTGAGTTTATTTGCAGCCTTGGGGAGTCTTGTTTTGTGTTTGGTTTTCTTCTTGGTTACGGTTTAGGCTGTTGTTTTGACCTGTTGTAAATATTAAGAAGCTCAGGTATGTTTACATGTCTACAGATAGGAGGAACATTCCTTTTGTTCGATTTGCCTTGTGGTGGATGTGGCTGAAGGCAGGATCTCTTTGCTCAGGGTGGACCTGCCCTGGCCAGCTGCTTTCTCATCTGTTCTGATCACTGCCCTCCAGGGCTGGTTTTGGCATTAACGTCCCTAAGTACTATGAGGGAAAACTTTTGAAGGAAAACAAGAATTTCTGATTCATTGGCTGTGCATGTTAGTTGAAGATGATTTTCACTTTTCAAAGTAGGAATAGTCTTTAGGAGACACCCCCCCCCCACACACACACACAAATGCTGGCTATCTCTGGACTGAGAGTATGAGGCCTATTTTCTCATCAGTGGGCCTGTTCATTTACTGGTGGTAGAAAGTGGGAGATGCTGGGGCCAACCCTTCCAGGTCACATGTGCTGTCTCTGATGCCTTCTGTACCTGATGCCCATGCACCACACACATGCCTGACCTTTACTAATAAAGGTATAAATGTCTGGCTCAGAAGGAGGTAGCCCAAGGCCTCAGGACTCATACCCCTTGTGCCATGATTCCTATTTCTCCTTTTAAGCTGGGAAACATCAAATACCGTAGTTCTGAGAGAACTAATTACAAAGCCACAGTCTCAAGCTGAGTCTGTCCTAAGTCAAGAAACTCTATCTTGTACCACACCACCACAGCCCAGGCGAGAGCCACTGTGGCTGTCCCTGGCAGGGGCTCATTCACACATGGTCAAGTGATTGCCCAGTGGTCGATTTGGCAATCGTGTGGTTCTGGGTCATGTGTTGAAACAGGTGTCTTTCTCCCCACCCCCACCCCCGTTTGGCAGTCCTGGGGATTGAACCCACCAGGGCCTTGCATATGCTGAGCAAGTGTTCTGCGCCCCGGGTCCTGCAGGTGTCATTTGAAGGCGGGGTGATTGGGTGATGATCGGGCTGGTAGTCCTCTTGAAATTTTCTTGTATGCTCACTTTCTGAACAACATGGTGTCAAGATCTGTACTGTCTATGGGAATCCATTTTTTTTTGAGTATTTACATCTTTATATCCTATTAATGTGATTTCTCCATACATAACATCTTGAGAAAACCTTTTTTTTTTTTAAAAAAAAACCATTTCAATTTAATACATTTTTATGCAATTAGTGTCTGTGGTGTGTCTCAACTAAAATGGGTTGTTTTCATAAACACCTGAGAAGGTTTAAATAACATTTTCTCATAAATTAGCCCTTGTTTGCACAGTTATTCAGTTATTGCACCATGAAGACCCTCTGGAGTTTGATGCTGTCAGGAAACATATTAGCAGAAAATAGTATGTTATTATCTAATGCTAATAATTGGTTAGTAGAATTGAGAAAAGAGGACATGTAATTGGGGTTCCCGTGGCTAACAAGATGTGAATTATGAACACATTTCCAGGAAAAATTCCAGGGTAGTTCTAGAAACCTGCTATTTGCATTTTAAAACACTGGATTCCCAGCAAGAGGGAGCAGGGTGCTGTTCATTGAGGCTGATTTCTTGAGCAAAACAATCTAAATATCCTGAGCAGTACCCGAGGTTCCCCATGCACCTCAGTGTTTTGAGCACCTTGCACCCTCTATTTTAGGCTGTGGTCTATAGGAAATACGTTGGTTTTTAAAGAGAGGATTGCCTAGAGGATACCATAGATCCTAGAAACCCCTCTGTCCCCTCTGGCCCCAGGGTTCTGCCCAGCTGTTCATGGCATGCAACATGGGCCACATTCTTGCCTGGGACAAGTGTTGGCCTCACTGGCTGGCCTCGCAGAGCTTTCTGCAGCCTGTGGTGCTTAAACGCCAGTGCCTGCCCCACATTCTCCCATCCTAGGACAGGCATGGCATTGGTGCTGGACTGGAGGCATCGGCCCTGTTCTTTCCACGTCCTTGATGGGCCTGGGTTTTCCTGAGCTCGCTGGCAGTTTGCTCATCTGGAGAGATTACTGTGTTAAGGACAGGACTCTCGATTCTTCTCTGTGAAAGCAGTGGCTGTAAATGTGTAGGGAGAAGCTTCGCTTTATTTGCTTGAGGTCACACAGAACCATTACATCCCATGCACAACCTCTGGAGAGAACTGAGGGGGACATTCTGATGTCATCCGGTGTGCAGGTGTGCAGCAATCAGGATCGCCTCCCGAGGACTTCCTTTGGTGTCCAGCCACGCCTGATAGAACTTCATTCATTATTTTTTGCACGCCTTGGCTAACCTCCCAGGTCGGATGACCTTATGGTTAACCCCTTCACCTTTTATCCTTGGCCTTCATGTTTCGAGCTAACTTAGTGTTGATGGCAGCTACAAAAGTGAAGGCATCTTCTTTGCTTGGTATTGCTCCAGTACCTTCCTCCTCCACCTCCTCCTCTTGACTTTCTCCCAAACTCTTTCACAAAAAACTATTTTGTTCCTCCTTACCTTCATTACGAACAGAGTGTATCTTGTTTCCAGCTTCTCAGTGCTTGTTAGGTAGAATTTTTTTTCCCACCCAAGGTGTCAGGGTGGGGAGAAGTTATCAAAACTTTTGAAAAGATGAAAACTACCATTCATGATGCCTTGCTTGTAAAATTTTTAAAATTTTGATGTTGTGGAGCTTCCCTTGCCAGATAAATATTTATTACTGGTGTCACCTTTTCTCCTTAAATATCATGTACTTCAATAAATATACTCCCTTATCATATAATGGTCATGCCCAGGTGGTGGGGGGCGGGGGGCGGGGGGCGGTGCACATTGCTTCTGAATGTGCAGGCTTGAGGACCCCCTGTTCCTCTCATGCCAGTGAGCTCAGGAAACCTGCTCTTCTGTTTGCCACAGCAGCCGGTAGAATAGGAGCCTGATGGAGGTGGGCAGCCCCTGAGGTGTACAGCAGCCAGCTGCCTTGGGTGGCAGGACAGGGCTAAGCTGGGGGCAAATGGTAGTTAGTGTGGGTGGCCCCACATCTGTGTCTGTGCTGAGGTTGAAGGGGTGCAGAGTGCTTCTAAGGGGAACATACCTTAGGACTTAGAATTAGTACCAATTATGTCCATTCTGTTTTGCCTTCTCTTTTGGGTCTGGGTCTCCTCCTCTCCAAGGCCATGTCCTCAAGAGCCCCTGATAGCAGGGATGGTGATTCCGCGCTAGCTCATGCCAGCTCCAGCCAGAGTGGTTGAGTGACCTGGGTACAGAAAGAGGAAGCGACTGCATGTGACCTGGACATGTGCTGTTCCTGGCTTCACATGCTTGTACACACTCACACCAGGTCATTTTCTTGTGCTCACATTAAAAAAAAAAAAAAAAAATGGTGTCCTGATTTGGGGGAAAACTGGGCCTGTTGCTAATGGTGCTCATGGTGGCTTGTCTGCAGCCCTGGTTGCAGTTTCTCTGCTTCTGCTGTAAGTTGTTAGACAACATGTTTCAATGTAATTAGTCCCCATCAAAGTTACCTCGCCTTTGGAGGTGAGAATTATCGATGGTGCCAGAAGCCGCAGCGGCCTGACCCACCAAGACCTTAACCCTCTACAAGGTGATACTTGTGGGGGTGTTGCTTGTTTTTTTGAATGACTACTATTGCTTATTTGTTTTTTAGTGCCCTTATTTGTACAAAGATTTGTATATAAAGTAAATAATTACAGGTTTTATCCCCTGACCGGTTAAAATTGCCTTTTACTAGTTTTTGCTTTTCTAACTACCATGGTGCTTGCCAGGGCCTTTCATTCAAATGGAGTCCTGATTCCTCCAAAGATGCAGCATTTTATAAAGAAAACTCTTCCATGGTGCACACAGATCCCCGAGTTCTTGTTTTGTAAAATCAAGGTGTTGGTTTCCGTTCAGTTCCAGCTGTATGGACCTGGGTGTGTCCTTTTACACCTAGACTTAAGAAGATTGAGGTTAGGGGAATGAGGTTGGGGCGGATGTGGTGCATACCTGTAATCTTGGTGATTTGGGGGGCTGAGAGGCAGGAGCATCACAAATTCAAGACCAGCCTCAGCAACTTAGGGAAATCCTGTCTCATAATGAAAAATAAAAAGGGCCAGGGATGTAGCTCAGTGGTAAAGTACCCCTTGGTTCAATTCCCAGTACAAAAAACGACCCTCCCCCCCCAAAAAAAAAAAAAAAGAAAAGAAAAAAGGAGAAAAGAATTAAGTGATTTCTAAGATTCATTCCATTTTAAAATTCTGATTTCAGAATTTTCATGCATCATCTTTTCCCTCTGCTTTAGATGAGAGAACACACAACCAACCCAAAGTATGCGTCAGGTTTCTCCAGAGACAGAGCAACAGGGTGGATGGGTGGTTATGCTGAAAGGGGCCTAGCCTGAGGGATAGGCTTGCCCAGCTGTGCAGGCTGAGAAGTCCCAGGATCTGCCTGGCCTGTGGGAGACCCAGGAGAGTGGTTAAGTTGGAGCCAAGGCCTGAGAACTAGGAGAGCTGGGGAGAGAGATGGTGTCTCAGTCAGGTTCAAAGGCAGGAAGAAACTGATGTTCCTCTCCATTATGGCATCAGCCTTGAAGGTCTCTTCGGGCGTTCAATTGATTGGATGGGGCCCATCCACATAGGGAGGCCAGTCTGCTTTACTCAGTTCATTCAAATGTTAAACTCATCCAAAACACCCTCCCAGTAACATACACATTAAGGACCCTCTTTGTTTTTGTTGTTGGGACTGAACCTAGAGCCACACTATTGGCAGAGCCACAACCTCAGCCCTTTATATTTATTTAGTTTTATTTTGAGACTAAGTCTCTAAGTTGCTCAGAGCCTCACTAAGTTGCTGAGGCTGGCTTTGAACTTGGAATCCTTCTGCCTCAGCCTCCCTAGTCTCTGGGATTACAGGTGGGCACCACCGCTCCCGGCTGCACCTACTTTTTGAACTAGGGCAAGTGCTGCCAGTTCTTTGATAGCTTTCAGGGTAGTTCCAGCAGGTCTGTGGATACCAAGTCCCTCTCCCCCATTTCTAGAGCCTGGTCGCAAGGTATATTCATTCTTCACGAAGTACCAAATGTCTGCTGCAGTCCTGCCATTGGGCCAGGAGCAGGACCTCTGTGGCCTTCCTTCTCTGGAACATCTCCAGTATTTTCCACATTACCACTTGGCTCACAGATGGACAGTTACTGAGGCCAGTCAGACGAAGGTGACTGGACTAATTTACTCCTAATTCTTCTATCTCATATCAAACTAGTCTGAGAAAACAAGTGTGTTGATCCATAACTGGGAGGAAGAAGGTAGGAGACCTGTCAGGCATGACCAGGCCCAGGGCCTTCTGTACCAGGACCACTTTCTACCAGCTCTTGGCTCTGATGTCCTCCACGTTGGCTTCATTGCATAGAGGTTTGCTCCAGTCCAGAGAGATCTTATCTCCCGCCATGTCCGTGACCTTGATTCTGGACTAGTGCCTTTGATAAGAGGCTGCAGTGTGCCACATGTCCTTGGACCAAGTTAGCTTCTCTATAGCTAGAGCTGGGGGAGATGTCTACACCCACCTCAGCCCAGGAGTCAGGGTGGGGCCTCCTAAATAATGAGGAATTTCCAGAATAGTCATGAATGGTTGCTGAGAAGACTCCGACGTGAACCTCTCAATCTTCAGAATCTCATGTACAATTTCATGTTCTTCAGAGGAGACTTAGTTATAGCTCTCATGGTGTAAACTGATTTTTTTATTCATGTATACATTCAAATAATTTATATAAGACCTTTTATACACCCTGAAGTTTAATGTTTTTTAAGACTTTGCGTTCTGCAGTAGGATTAGAAATGAATAATTACAGATATCAAAATACAGAGAAAAGCAGGGTAGGCCTATTAGAGAAGATGGGGATAAGGCAAATCCTTCAAGTTCAAAGCTGGTAGGGTTACTGATTGTGACCTAAAAATTGGGCTCTGAGGTTCCCAGGTTCCTAGATAAGAGTATCTAGGTCTCTACTGAGGCATGCGTACATGCCCATTTCCTCAAAAGGCACAGGTCCTGGTAAGAGTGCAGGTCATGAGGACGTAGCTTGGGATGGTCAAGATGAGGTGGTCCCCCGCGATCCTTGCACTTATCCTTGGAAGCCGTTCTTTGCTCCCCCAGCACTGTGTTAGAACACAGAGCAGGTAGGCAAAGATTGAACCCTGGTGTCCCTGCTTCCTTTTAGAAACAGTAGGAGGGTAAATCATGTTGCCTTGAAGGTGAGTCACTGCTGTGACTAGGCGGGGTGGGATCACCTTTGTCATAAAGTGGGCTGGTCCCTACACGGACTCATGACTCAAGTCTGGGTACCAGTGAGTGCTGTGCAGAGAGGCGGGCGGGGGTCTGTGCGTCCCAGATGGGGGTGAGAGCCCATGGAGCAGGGTGCCTTCTCCCTCTGGTGCTCAGCTGCAGCCTGGCCCTGAGAGGTCCAGTTCTCAGGCAGAGCAGCCCCTTCTCAATTGGGAAGCTCAGTTTGCCTATGGATGGTTTTAATTCACCTGGAAAAACTCAGGGCACACTGGAAACTGTCCCAGAATTGTGCCTGCTATTTTAGAGATCTGTCCTTTGTTTTCTTTGATTTCCTATCTTCCAGAATCATCTGTACCCACCACATTAATTCTGATAGTGAATATCAGAGCATGGAAGTTGTTAAGCATTATACTCCACCTTATATTCCTAGTCCTGAATTATTATTATTATTATTGAGTATTAAGGAGTTTGAAAAAAAAATTGTTGATGGGATTTTCCTTCATGTAAAAATCATAAAAAGCATAAAAGAGAAGGCATGTATCTTTTATGAAGAGCATCCAGGGCATAGACATTGGCTTCTTAAAAAAGAAAATTAGAATACTATTTCTTGTTTGTGAAGGAGCCCTACTCGGGCCCCAGGTTGTTCTTTGCACCCCTAAATCATACCCCTGAATTCTCTGCCCTGCCTATGCAATCAACATCTGTAAAGCAGACGGTGCACACAGCTGTCATACCCGAGTTGATGGAAACATGGTCCTTGTGCTCCCTCTGCCATTTACTAGCTCTGTGACCTTGGGCATGCTCCTTAACGTCTCTGAATCAGTTTCCCCCTCTGTAAGATGGGCACCACACTCTTTTCTAGAGCAGTGGCTGAGGACTGATGGAAAGCCCGTGGAGGGCTCTAGGTAGAGGAGGCAGGAGAGCACATGGAGGCGCCTGGGCTGGTCTCCAGTGGGTGGAAATTTGAGGACTCCAGGCACAGGCTGCCTGATCTTGTGAGGGGTCCAGGGATGGCGGTGCCGTTGCTTCTTTCCAGAGACTAAGTCTGGCAGAGGAATAGGTGTTAAGACAGGGTGTCGAATGCAGCCATTTGTAAATTACTGTGTTTGGGGGGCAGAAATATCAGCGTATCACATAGTTCAGACTAACAGAAGAATCAGGAAGGTAAGTTAAGGGGGCTGCAGCCGGGAGGCTCCCTGAGGCCCCAGGAGGGAGTGGCCCTGTCTGACGGGGTGGGTGGGCTGGGGATGGTGGGAAGGCTGCATGGAGGAGGCCGTATTGGTCCTCGGTGGGACCTCCGTCCGAATGGCAGGGAGGTGGAAGAGTTTTGGGTTCACACTGGGAACTATCGTCCTGGTCATTAGGAGCTTCTAGAGAGTCGTGGGTAGGGTAGGCGGTCAGGCTGGGGCTGTGCTGCGGGGACCGCGTCCCCTCCCTCCCGAGCCTTACTCTGTTCCCCTTTCTTCCTGGCAGCAGAGCCCCCTCCCTTGCTGCACTCAGGGACATGACTGTCAGCACTTCTGCCCCCCCTCAGACTTCACTGTCAGCACTCAAGTCTTCAGGGACATGAAAAGGAGCCACTCCTTACAAAAGGTTGGGGAGCCCTGGTGTTTGGAGGTACGTCTCGGAGCAGAATGACGGTATGAGATGAGCCAGCTCTGAAATGAAACTGCCCCTCTAGAGTTCACCTGCACTAGGGCAGGGCCATCCGCCACCGGCCCGGGTCACTGTCATGTCAGGAGCCATGATGTCTGGTGTGCTGTCTGCTGATAGGGATGTTGTTCCGTAAAAATGCCGGTTTACAAGAGCGGGGTGAGGGTGGTGCCACCGCGAGCTCAGGGTGCCTGCTCCATAAAGGCACGTGACAGGACGTAGCGTCCCCGAGGGCTTTGGGAATGATGAGCGCACTGTCCCATGAAACCTGGCCCCCAGGAAGGGATTTCCTGGGCTCCTCCCAGCTGCCAGGAGAAGGGAGCTCTCACCTGAGCGTTGCCTTTGTTATTAGTAATTTAGAAATTATGGATTTCCTTTTAAAATTCAGGGTGCTGAGAAATGCTCACTCCTCCGCAAGGATTCCTACTGGAGGCGGATGTGAGTGGCGCTTCTCACAGATGTTGCTCTCCAAGGACAGGAAGCATTGTGAATTTCCTTTAAATAATTCAATACAGCGTCAATACCCCACACTGTTCTGTGCTTGGGAGTGACAGTTCTCTTCAAATTAGTAGTCCCAAAGAAAAGAACATCTAGAACATGCTTTTATCTTCAGGAAAGCAAAAGTCAATGCAGATAAAAAATTTTAAAGTAACCCTGAAACAGAAAATGACTTAGTACTAATGTTAGTTTTTCTTTTAAAGAAAAGTGAATATTCATGAGCCAATTAGTGAAGTGTCTATCCTTTAAAAACAGTTATTGTGGGCTGTGGATACAGCTCAGTTGGTAGAGTACTCGCCTCTTACACACAAGGCCCTGGGTTCTAATCCCCAGCACCACACACACACACACACACACACACACACACAAGTAAAAACAGTTATTATATCCCTACTCAGTGCCGGGTGCTGTGCTATGTGTTAAGGCTACTGGGACAGTCATTGTGTTTTCTCCGGTAGGTAGTGTGCATATGTCTTACCTTCAGAGAGAGGTGTGCAGTCAATTGTCTTAAGAGCTTGCTGTAGTTTGAGTCTTAAGTATTCAAGAGAACTTCAAAGCATGAAAAAAACAAAGAAAATGTAAGCATCCATGCCCTTACTTATTATCTATTGGTAATCTATTGATAAATGGGTGCATTTTCCCCCTTATCATTCATGTGTGTAAACTTTAAAAACTCTAAAAGTGGGATTGTAACTTAATAGTGTTGCAGTTTTTTCATCATCTGGTTGCCATGGCACCGAGAACGCTTTTCTGATACCAGAATGGGTATCAATTCTGGTCAGTAATTCTATGCATTGGTGTCCTGTGGAAATCCTTCGTTCTAACCCTTCCCTAACCTTAATCCCTCCAGATGGGGATCTAGCAGGAGATGGCAGGGTGCTGTCTCACCCCTGCCCTGCCCTTGGACCATGCCTGTGCCCTGCTGACCCTGGGTACATGTACATATTCAGCCCTTGTGCAGTAGCCGTGGTCAGTGGACGGCTTTTCTTGGGCGGCCTGCCCCTGGTCAGCCTTTAGTGAGCATTGACAGCTGAGGCTATGGCTCTCCCTCCACCAGGACCTGGCAAGTGGTCACTCATTAATCTTTGGTCAGAGTTAGGAGGTAGATAAAGGAGAACCAGGCGCCCATGTCGAGTTTGAGGAAACCGAAACAGAAAGCCTGCTTTCTTCCTTATAACTCCAGATCTACAGGGGCCGATTAGATCCCTGGCGCCAGTGGCCACGAGCATTTATCAGTCTTGTCCTTGGAACAGAGAAACATCTCCCAGGCAGGTGCCAGAATGCCATGTTTCCAGGATTAGGTCTAAATCCATGGAACTGTGAGTAGGCCAGGCACAGAAGTCATGCACAGACCCGACCAGCTTGGCCAAGGTACCGGACTGCCCCGTGCCTCAGTTTCCCCCCTCTCATGGGCTGCACAGAAAGTGGGTGCTTGGGGACAGAGCCAGTGTGGACCATCAGGGTTCTCAGGGAATCCCACACATGGGGTGGGCGATCGCCTGTGTGTTTCTGTCCATATGGTTTCCAGGGGATTCAGATCTAGCATTCCTAGTACTTTTGCTGGAGTGTGAAATTCCCAGTCTGTAGCATGAGTGGGCTGGAAGAGGCTCTGGGACAGCCACATGGGATTGGCGCTCAGGAGAACCAGGTGTGAGCGCAGTGTCTGCTGCCTCTGCGGCAAGGAGCTTGCTTCGCAATGCAGTGCCCTATGTGTAAGAGGGGTGGCAGTGGCATCCCAGCCAGGCCTGCTCTACCCGGTACCTCAGCCAGGCTCTCCTATAAACTGTTCATAACCTGACAACGGCCCCAGGAAGGGGAGGCTCTGTAATTATTCCTTTTGCAAACAAGATAACCGAGCCACGGAGGGATTAAGCAACTTGCCTAAGATCACACAGTCAGAGAATGCAGACCATAAAATGCTGTTAATGAAAGACCATGGCTGTTGTCCATGGTCCAGGGCCTTCCCCTCAGCCAGCCATCCTGCACTTGCTGATGGAGAATACCTTTGTTCTCCTTGGCACCTGACCCCCTTGGGAGCTGGGGGAGAACTTTTGATTTGGGACATCCAAGTTTGTAGTTTCCAATCTCACGCTGGGAGATACCTTGTGCCCATCCCTGTTTGAAATTCCTTGTCCCTAGTCCCTCTTTCTTTGTAGTTCAGCTTGGTCCTAACCCTGCAGCAGGTTATGGACTAGTCTAGTAAATATGACTAAGAAAGTCAACACCCACCTGGGCAGGCATGAGTCACCTCTTTTTAGTTAGCTATTCATGTACATTTTAAAGCTAGCCACACAAAGTCATTGCATTGGGGCTATTAACGTGCTGAATAGTGACAATAATAGGGTGTGACCCATGGCATAGCTACATTCAGATAAGAAAGAAAATGTTTTTTTCCTGTAATTGCTTAGTCAATACCATTTCCACTGAAATACTTGCAAACAAACTTTTAAAAAGTTCTTTGTCCAGCCCTTCCCTTATTCCCTGCTTCCTTCCTCTTTGGGGGTTCTGTGAACTTTTCCTGAGCAGGGGCTGGGGATTAGCAAGATGGCACCCTGCCCCTTTGGAGTTTTTGGTTGTTGCCGTCGATCTGCCCCTTTGCCAGTGTTGGGGACGGGGGTGTGTGTGCGCCAACACGAGCGTGTTCAGAAGGGGGCGCGTTATTGCTGCTACTTGCTCATTAACCGCTCAGCCTATAAATTTAAGGGGAAAAAGAGACTTCTGCTAAATTTGCAAAGCTAGTCACATAGACAGGGAGTTAACCAGTTTGGTGAGAGGAAATGAAACTTTTCTTAGGTTTATTAGACCACATCCTATAAATCTGTGGCTTATTATATGTCTGATTTCTAAAAAGCATGGTATTATGGCCAGAGTTTTATTTTTGCTTGTTAGTCATTTGAAACAAATATAGATATTACTTCATTTCCTGGTTACTTTATTTCTCAGTACATGTTATGTATGGAAAATCTGGATTTACACAACATAGTGCATAATAAAGGAAGTTTTTGCTAATGTGTAAATCCCTGCATTATGGCTCTGGGTTAGCCAGGGTTCCACCAAGTTAAAACTTTCAGCTTGTCACCACCCCCAATAGAGAAGTAGGGTGAGCACAGCAAGAGCACCTCTGAAGGGCAAAGTCAATGTTTTAACCTAACTTCCTCCCACTTTTCCAAAAATGTGCTTTAAAAGTCATAGGTAGGCTCCTGTAGTGTACTTGTTTTCCATCTCTCTCTAACAGAAACACGTTCCCCCGTAAGCCAGGAGGACTCTTCCTGAAGCTTCAGTGGTTGTCCACTCTAGAATTGGTCACCCCTTAAGGCGCTTGGCCCTTGCCCCAAAGCAAACAGACCATCTTCCACGTTCTGCTGTCACAGTGTCGTGGCCAGAGGGTGTAAGTTGAAAATAGGGAAGACAGTGTGCTCTGGAACTTTCTATAATGCTCTCATGATGTATGTGGTCCAGGGCTTCCTTGGGTCGTTCTGGAAAAAGTGGACCAGCAAAAACCCCCCCTCCCGCCTGTGCTCATTGTGGGGGACGGCCAGCGGGACATTCTCTGTTTGCAAAGCTTCTTTACTTGTAAGTTTAAGTGAGCGTGTGGGTTTTCTCCAGCTGCTCCAGTGGTGTAAGTGTCCTACAGGACCCAGCTGTGTGCTTCCAAGGCCCCAGTGAGTTCACGTTCCCCGTGACTGGGGAGCACCCCGTAGTTCCACCCGACTTATCAGGCACGGACCAGACAGGGAGGGGATCCGAGGCCTGTTTCTGTGTTTGCCATTCCGCGGACTGAAGAGAGGCCACTGTGAGTGCTGGTCATCTCGCTCTGTGCACTAGGTAGGAGACGCAGCGCGTGGAGGGGTCTTCTGAGCACTGTCAGTGGGGAGATGGCGATGCTGTCCCGGCCTGAGTGCAGGCCTGGTGGGCCCACCCAGGACCTGCCACGGGCGGTATCCTTGGCTCTTATCTCAGCCGTGTCCATGTTCCCCATTCTTTGTGAGTCACATATTTTTCTTTGCATCCATGTGACAAAGGTCATCAGGAGAGAAGCCTTAGGCCTTAGGCCTCTGGTGTGTGGCATGTTGTCATTCACACAACCTACTGTTTTGCATCCTCCCCTTTTGTAAATCCCATAAGGGGGTATTTACTCTCCCCGGTCCGGCCCCCAGTGTGAAGAAGTGAGGTCAGGACCTGGGGCCGGTGTGCACTTTCCACAGGTGGTTCTCATGCCGTCCTGTTGGTTGGCCTCTCTGGAGTGGCAGCTCTAGGCAGCCCTGACCTATTACTGATCCCTTCAATCATGTCAGAGAGGTTGGCATTCAGGATTTGGAAACAGGGAACCATATCTCAGCCCAGACTCTGGTATCTAGTTAATTCATTTTTATTAAGGGCAGTTGTTGTTATTACATGAGCAACGCAATGTGGAGGTCCTAGTCTTTAATCTTTCCTCATCCGTGTGTCCTGTGAACCTTAACGGCATCAACTAGTGCTAGTTTAGCAAGAGACCATACAGGGAGATACATCCCCTTTCACGCTTTATCGATACGTTCCAGTTTTTCCTGTCATTTATTTCTCTGAAAGGCTATTTCAAACCTGTTTGCATTAAAAAAATTTTTCTTCCCCCCCCGGTTTAGGAAGCATGGCGGTAGAATACAGTCCCCACGATGGCCGTCCTTCCTCATCAACATCTGATCCCCTGTACTTGGGCTGACAATGAGGAAAGAGGTGACCTTTGGACAGCCACACAATTTTAACTTCTCAGGACCTTCTGGTGGGGGGTGTGCTCCTCTGAGTGCCCCTCTGCCCCTGGCCAGGCCACTCTGAGTGAGCTCAAGTCAGCCTCGGTGGCCAGAGCCGTAGGAGACCAGAGCCGTTCCTGGGAAGGTCCACATTAGGCCCCTTTGTGCTCAGAGAGAAAGTTTCTGTTTCGGAAAAGGGAAAAGCTAGTTCCTTTCAGAACCTTGGGTGGGGACAAGGAAGGAACAAAGGACAACAGAGAAAGAAGAAATGAGAGTCAAGGGGAGTGGGAAGAACTCTGGGGTAACTGAAGGACACATGGTTAGCCCACTGTCACCCGGCCTGTCAGGCTTCTCTGGCCTCCCCCATGGCCTCCCCGTCCTTGGTGGCAGCCGCTTAGGAGTTGGTGTGAGATGGCGCTAGATTGAACTTGATCTACTGGGTGGGTCCAGTGGGACTGTGGAGGCTCTTGGTCAGTACTGCTCGGCCCTGCTCCTGCCCCTTGGGTTTCTGGTAGGCCCCTGTTTTGTCTGGTGCCAGGGTGACAGGTGAGAAGTAGAAGAAACTTGTAACCACTCAGAGGGACGTCCAGGTCATTGCTTGTCACAGCCCTGACTGTTGGACAAGTTTCTTTGCTGTTGCCAGTTTCACAAGAGCCCGTGAGAAAGGTGGGCCGAGGTGAGAGGGAGGCTGGCGGGAGGCTGGCTTATGGCCTCTTTCGTGGAACTCCTAGATGTGTCATTCCAGAGGGGAGGTGCGTCATCTCCTGCTCTGCCTCTTGGTGTGGACCGTGGTGTCTGCCATGGGCTTTGGCCCACACTGCGTATGGATGTGTTTGTGTGGAAGAGGATACCAGTTTCTCCTGGGCTGTGAACTGCTTAGGACAGCAGAATACACTCCCCCCAGGTTCTGTGGGTCTTGGATTGGCGTCTGCAGCTGTGTGCTTGTTGGATTTACACTCATTACATACACTCATTTACGGTTTGAGGACAAGGTTTCTTTTGAGATGTGGGATTTTTTAAAAAAAAAATATCATTTTAAGATATACCTTACAGTAAAAGTGGCTTTTGCTTTACATTTCTATGAATTTTCACATGCGTTTGTGTAACTATCTCCTGCGCCATACGCAGGACACAGAACAGCGACACCTCCCTACACTCTGCTGTTTGGGCTGCCAGCTAGTCAGCTACGGACAATTCTTGGTGGGATTTTCCAAGCCTCATTCTGAGCTGTTCTTGCCTCTATGCCTGGAATGCTCTGGGCCACCTTGTGGATTTCGGAGAATTAAACCTCATTCTGCAATTAGCTTTGCTGATGGTGGCCAACTAAAAACATAATTGGTGAAGGTGATATGTGATTGCTGACCCTAGAGGCAGCAGGGGACGTGAAATGTGGTTTGGAGCACTCTGCTTTGAATTATCTAGATTATTCTTCAGAGATTCAGGGCAGGTCACCCGGGTTTGGGCATGGTGGCTACAACAATGATGGAGTGTAATCTGTAGATTTTGTTGACCCAGCTTGGTTCTCCCAGGCTGTACTCACTTGTCCCATCACTTAGATGAAACCAGGAGTTAGGAGATTAGGAGCACTGGAGTCGCTCTCCCAATCCTGGTGCATTCCATCCCCGCCCAGACTCTGGAACAAGCTGGCACGTGCTTGGGAGGCCAGAGTCTCCGTTTCCCGGCCTGTTGATCAGAACTTGGGCCTTGCTAGAGAAAAGGGAAATGCAGGAATGCATGTTTGGGGGAGGATCCTACATGTGCGCTTGTCATCCTCTTGGGAAATGATGAGAGGTAACCTGCATGGTCCCCAGCTCAAGAGTGTCACACTCAAGTGAACTGAAGATGATGTTTCTGCCATGCGTTTTGCTGTACAAGGTAACAGTAGTCACACACATGTAAATTCT
Source organism: Callospermophilus lateralis (assembly GCF_048772815.1). NCBI lineage: Eukaryota > Metazoa > Chordata > Mammalia > Rodentia > Sciuridae > Callospermophilus > Callospermophilus lateralis. Next base: position 77,937,418 of record NC_135319.1, read on the forward strand.
TGTGCAATCTAATCCCTGTCTTTGTAATTGCTTGGAGACCTGCCATTGCAGCCAGTTGAGAAGTAAGAGCGGTGACCCAGGCAGAGATTGTGGGGGTGGGGAGTTGTAGGAGAGGGGAGCAGAGGTGGCCTCCAGATCACAGTGTCAGCTCTCCTGCTTGCTTGGTGGCATCTAAATCACTAGGAAGCAGGAGAAAGCATTCTCACCCAGCTTTCCCACCTGGGCCCCAGGGGCCTGCCTCACCCTTGCTGGGCTGAGAGAATCTGGCATGTGGTTCAGGGAGAGCATTCCTGGTTACCTGGAGAAGGACAGTTGATGATAGGAAACGGCCGTTGTCTGGCAACAGGTTTCTGTTGGGGGGTGTCCTCCAGGTGGGCGAAGAATGGCTCTCATTTAAACACACACACACACACACACACACACATTAAATGAAGCTTCCCAAGCCCGGCCACCTAGCAGGACAGAGCTGCCCAGTGGTGGCCTTCTCCCCGTACGCAGAGCAGGTGTGACTGTGGGGTCTTGATTCTTTCAGAGGCGCCTCTAGAAGGCAGAATGCAAAATGATCAGCTCCACTCCGAACACATTCGCCATTTGTCTGATTGACATCGAAAACGTGATATCATTTCTACAAACACCCGCATGAGAAGGTGTTTTTTTGTTTTTGTTTTCTTTCTTATTTTGGTGACAGATTGCATGTTAGGGCACTAAAAGATGAAAGCACTAAATATTTGCTTTAGAAAAACACAGTGAAAGATTCTCTCATCCTACCAGCTGAAAACTGATGGGCTTAGAATTCCATTAACAAAAAACGACTGTCTGCAGTTCGAGTTATTGCCACCCTCAGGGCGTGATTAGCAAGGTGGGTAGCAAATAAGGCTTGGTCAGTGGAGGGGTACTGGAATTTTTTTTTTTTTAATGTGATTTGGAATGGAGCCATGGAGTCGCCGATGAAGTGTCCAGAGAAAGTCCTGCATTCTCTGAGACTTTTAAATGACACTGTCAATGGGTTTTCTTTCTCTCCATTTTGGTATTCCCTCTTTCAGAATTGGTGATGAAGTCATAGATCTTGTGAGTCCTTTTTTGAAAGGAAATATCTTCCCCCATGGAAAGTCAGTTACGGTTGGGGTCTGTCCAAGGGGACAGTTGGGAGCATGGGATCTGCACGCCAGGCGTTCAGCCTCAGTTTCACAGCTGCTGAGTGACAGCTTATGGAGCCAGCTCAGGCCTGAGTGTTCCATCTGCAAAACCCGGAAATTACTGTACCTGCCTTCATTTATCAGGAGCACCTACAGCAGATGGAGTACCTGCAAACTGGCTGGCATCTGGACCTTTAATTCACCTCAGCGGGAGGAGAGAAACCTGAGCCCTGTGCTGGTGGCTGTGATCAGGTTTAATGTTAATCGTGCCCTCCGCCTATTAAAACCCCTGGCTCTGTGGTCCCAGCTACTTGGGAGGCTGAGGCAGGAGGATCACTCGAGCCCCAGAGTTTGAGGACAACCTGGACAACACACGGAGACCTTGTCTCTTTAAAACAAAACAACCCAGTCTGTTATCCCTCAGCTGCTGGGTGAAGCTTGTCATTAGTTCTCTTATTTCACCCTTATTGCTCCACCATGAGGGAACCACGGATTATTCTAATTCTTCTTCTTCTTTTTCTGGGAGTGGGGGGTACCGGGGATTGAACTCAGGGGCACTCAAGCACTAAGCCACATCCCCAGCCCTATTTTGAGACAGGATCTCACTGAGTTGCTTAGTGCCTCGCCATTGCTGAGGCTGGCTTTCAACTCACAATCCTCCTGTCTCAGCCTCCCAAGCCGCTGGGATTACAGGTGGGTGCCACCGTGCGCGGATATTCTAATTATTCTTATAAAAAAGGAAGTAGCTAATATTTACCGAGTGTTTACTGTGTACCAGGCTTTACTTGAAGAGGTTTTGTCTTATCTGATAGCACCTGCTTTCAGAGAGGGACAACATGGCTGGCTTCCTCCCTCCCTTCCTTCTCTGTCCTTGGCTCCACTGAGAGCAGTTGTTGGGACCAGGATGTGAAGCCTGGGGCTCTAAATGTCTTCTAAAGCCAGAGGGGACCCCCCCCCCCCCGCTTGTTGTGCCACCCTGAGTTTGGGGGCATGTGAGTGGCCCAGCTGTGGGAGAAGCTCTGCGCACACGTGTGCTCCAGACCTCGGGCTCATGATCACTGGGGGGACGTCCTGGTTACCGGAAGTTGTGGCTTCTGAGTCTCTCAGCAGTTGGCAATGTTGAGTTTTGTTTTGTTTTGTGTGTGTGGTTTTGTTTTTTAAATAATTAGAAACAGTTCAACTCTTGTTACCACCCACAGCAAAAATTGCTTGGATCCCACAAATTACGAAAGGAAAGACAAAATTGGGCCACTTGGTAGAACCACAAAAACTTAGAACTCAGAGTCCACTTTGAGGGGCAGAGCTCCTGTGGGCAGTTGCCTGGGACCCTCGACTTGCACTTCTCTCTTTGCCCAAATTCAGAACCAACCCATGTTCGGGGCAGTTGCCAGTGAAGCGGGTGGGGATTGCCACGCTCAAGACGGCTGCGGGGAGAGCCGTGCATTTTTTTGTACTTATTAATGGATGTCTCTTGTGCGAGTGGGTGTGAGTACTGAGAGGATGAGCGTGTATTTGCAGTGTGTGGTCCTTGAGGGTGCATTCCGTGGCCCATGGTGGTGGCTCACTGGAGGAGGAGGAGGAGGGGAAGGGAAGTGGGAGGGCAGGGGAGGAGGAGGCCTTGCAGTGCCACAGCCATTCCCATTGTGTGGATTGAGTCACGGAGGTAGGAGCAAGCCCCGTCTCTTTTGACCTGGGGGCTGGGCCTTGGTTTCCTGGGACTGTGCTCTGATGCCCAAAGCGGCCCCCACTGGTGTGCTGATAAAATCAGGGCCCTTGCATACTTGTGGCTCCCTCACCCTTGCCCCTCTGAAAACTGAGGATGGCTGGGGTCTGAGCTGGATGCCTCTGGTCAAGCCAGATGTGCTGTCCCTGCGACAGTCCCCTCCCCACCCAGGTGCTGCATGGCTGAAAGTGGTCACATGAGCACAGAGGTCTGGGAGTCTGTGGGGCGCGTCTGGTCTGGGGAGGGACGTGGCGCTGGAGGTGCTGCTGGCTGCGGCCCATTTCCAGCCACCCTGCTTTTGACTTTTCTGAGATGCTTCCCAGGCAGCCTCCTCTTGCCATCCTGACTTGTTTAAATTTATGGGTTGTTGGCAAGCAATTTTTTGATGCTATTCTTCTCATAGCCAGAGGCCAAGATCCCTTGTGGAGCAGTGCCTGAACTTAATAGATGTCATCTGGACCCTGGGGAGGGGCGCTGTGAAGCTCTGGGGGCAGAGCCTCAGAAGTGAGATTTACCCCTCCCACATCTGCCAGCCGCCTATTGTCCTTCCCTTTCAGGGCGATTGGAGCGATTTTTTTGGGGGGTGGGGTGGGGAGGATGCTGTGTACCACAGTGTTGTTTACCATACCCTACTTCCAGGACAGAAGAATACAGTGCCCCAGTGGTCTTGCAGGTGGCCGAAAATGTAGATGCGAGCTGCCGGTGGAGCTGGATCTGGAATGTCTCCGCAGCACTGGGCTTTCCCCTGGTTGCTCGCTGGGTGACCCTCTGATTCCTTGTTCTGCTTCTCTGACTGGCTGGGGCCTGGTTCCTAGACCAGGTGCTCTGGCAAGCGAGGTGGCATCATTTCACGAGCTTGGCAGATGAGGAGTGAAGGGACACTCAAGGTGTGGTGCAAAGCGGGCCACAGTTGGGTCCTCAAACCCTGCTTCTCCATCTGACTTCTGACTGGTCACCTCCCACAGTGTTGGCAAGAGCCTGGGAATAGGAGGGAAAGGCAGGGGGAGCAAGGTCATGAAAATAACTCACAAAGGCCATGAACTTGACCCTATATGTAGGTTCTCTTGACCATTTCTGGAAAGAAGTTATGTAAGTATGCCTGCGGACCTGGCCCAGTGCTCCTCTGCTAGGGAAAGGGCGTGAGCGGAAGAGAGCCTTCTAGCTGGAAGTCGTGAACTGTACCCTGCTGCTAGTGGGTCTCCCACAGAGGCCTGCCCTTCTGTGAGGCAGTCCCCAGAAGGAACTACCTGCAGAGCTTCTGGTTTCAGACCTCTCTCCATGGTGGTGTGAGTGAGTTGGTTTTGAGGCTGCCAAGGAAAGCCATTAGTAATTCATTAAGTCCCAGATTTGAAGTCTGCAAATAGAACATTTCAGTGAAATTGACACAGGTGCCTTAACACAGGTTGGGAATCCTGACCTGGAGTTTATGTGTCCTTTATTATCATTAAAAACAAAATCTAAGTTGTCCTATTAGTAAGACACCTATCTTCTACATATTTAAAATGGTCTTATAAAGAGGACATTGTTCAAATGTCCTCAAATGGATCTGGGATGGTCGGACAAAATGGGTCTGTGGCCAATTCCACCTTCGAAGTTTGGGAGTTCCTCTGAAGAGGGTTCTGCACACAGCCTGATGCTGTGAGGCCCATTTCTCTGCCTCTGTACTCTGTGCTTCTGCTTGGCCACCAGTGTCCCTTTGGTCCTATCCCCTACCCCCCTAGGGTTTCTCACTGCATTCTTGCTCTTTCAACATCAAGTTTTTGCTCTGTCCCTCTTCCTATCCGGAGATCTACCATACATACCTGACTGCCAGAAGCATCCCATCCAGGTTGCCGGCAGCTCAGGGTCTGTGAACATTCCAGCCTCTTAGAGTTTAGAAAGAGAGAACAAAATAATTTAAGAAGCGTTGTGAATTAGAGTTATTCAGCATGGAGTCCCTTAGAATTTAGGCAGTACCTGTTTGCAATTAGAATCCTGATTTGTTAATAAAAGTTTCCCATCTCCAGGATTGGGGGAAAAAAAAAAGATTGTCTAGGGTGATTAACTGGAACTGTCTTCTGGTTACGTAGATAGCTGGGAGATAGCAATGAATTGAATGTTACCTAATAGGTAAGGTCATTGTGCAAGTGGGCTGAGGTATTCCCTTGGGCCTGAGCTTCTGTTGCAGGACAAGTAGAATAATTTGGCCACCAGGCAAGTGGACATGTCTGAGTGAAATATAAATATTAATGCACACAGTCCCTGGAGCAGCTGTCCCTGGCCAGGGCCATTTCTTCACTGTGGTTGAGGTGGGTGGGTGGGTTGGTAGAATCAGTTTTCAAATCTGGAAAATCTGAGAATTGACTCTGCCCTGCCCCTCCTCAGTTTTTCTCTCCAACCCTGGGAAACTGAGGCTCAGGGAGAGCGGAGTGCTATGCTGAGACCCTGCGGTTGCATAGCCACATAGCAAGAGCTTCAAGATGAGAACCTGCACCTCTTGGTTTTTCTCTTCCATTGGTTTTTCTCTGCCACTCCTGGTGTATGGCAGAGTTTAATTTTGTAAACTATTCATGTTAAGTGCCATTAATTTTAAGCTCTTTCTTGGATTAGAGTGTGAAAATCAGTGCGCTCAGTATGAATTCACTTATATTCCGCTTGAAATCCTGATTTTTCTCGGGTGTCCTGGATGTTGATGTGATCTGGAGGCTCTTGGTGCCACTGAGGAGGATTACCATGGTCATCTCCACTGCAGGAGCTGGTCCTCGGACGTAAAGTGTACTGGGAACTTTTCAAGCAATGACTGTGCTTTTAGTGATATACAGAAAACCCAACCATAATCATTGAAATACGTATTTTGAAGGATAAACTTGTACCCCATCTTTGGCAGGGAATTTTGTTCTCTTACCCACCATCTTCTTTCCCAGAGGACTGGTATCTGGGGATGCTTTTACAGTGTTGCTCTCTGGGCTTTTGTTAATAATGCCAACATAGAAACGTGTGGAAACGATCCTTGGAGAACAGGTTTGATACCGACACTGTGTGTGATAAAGCTCTGGATCACCACTACTTGAAGTCAGAGCAGTCCTGACAGAGGTGACCACAATGAGAACAGGTACAAGAATTCATGTAATATTCCACTTTCAAAAAACAAAAACAAAAAAACGAAGAGCTCTGGTCTGCTGCTAGCAGTCAGTCCCAGGTCCTGTAACCAGGAAACAAGCTTGTGCCCTGGGTTGAGTTCAGCAAGTTTGTTTTGACTTGCAGCCCGAGATGGGAGCAGGCGCTCATTATGTAATGCTAAACTGGACCTGGAATGACAGCTGGGCTGGGCCTGCCAAAGCCTGAAGAGTTGGTCAGGAATGGGCTGTGTTTGGGATGACTGGTCCCACTTGGCGGGGTGAAGGGGTGGGCGGATGTCCCTCTGAGGAGGGAGGGATGACTTCTCTCTCCAGTCTTAGTGCTTCCTATAAACTTTGCAGTCCCCCACCCCAAACACACACACTGGAGCCTTATTGACCAGCTAGAGCTCTCGGGGGCTTTGGACTGTTACTCCAACCTTGAAAGGCATGGTCGGACATCATGGTATTTCATTTCTAATTGGGGAGTAGCAAGGCTTTCCATCACATGATAGAAAGTAGCCTACATTGGTCAAGTGTTGCTGGCCTGGGTACTTAGTAATTAAAACAGTTCTACAAAATAAATATTGGATTTATTAATAAACATAGCAGTGAACCCCAATAAAAAATTTTAAAGAAAGAGGTGGCTTCCTTTCCTAATAAAGTGTCGCTTAGGACCGTCTGTTGGCCTTTTGGGTCTTTACTTGAGAGCCTTTCTCTCCTTTGCCCCCGTCCCACTCCCCCCTAGAATGTTTCCCTTGGCTCTTCTTGGGGAACAAAAGCCTGCCGTTTTTATGCAGATATCTTTAGTTGGAGGTAAAAATAATCAGGAACCATGTTTGCACAACCATCCCTGAACATCGGGTGGTCCCCCCAACCCAGGAAAAGTTCATTTGGTGGGGATGGTGGAGCCCCCAGCCTCTGCCCTGCCCGAGGTGAAGTGGGGAATTGCTTTTGTCCCTTCTCTGATGAATGGATGCAAAGTGTTCACTGAACCTGGAAACACCTCCTTTTATGCCCAGTGCCCCCCTAACACAGGCTGTTAAACTTGGGGCAATCGCTCATGGTGGGGGATTGAATGGGGCCATTGTGGGGGGGAGGGGCTCACACTGAAGCCATTGTGAGCATAGAGATGCCATTGTTTTCTAAGTATTAAGAAAGGAGTAAGACTCTGGGGACCTCCAGGCATCAGTGTGCCTGGACACTGCAGTGTCTGCATGCCTGGCTTTGCCATATCCTTAGGTTGGGCCCGGTCCGCCTGGACAGGAAGCGCATGCAGCGCCCCCTGCAGGACAGACGTGGCGTTCCCTGCGAGCGGGGCTTTTCCTGCCGCCCCACAGGCAGGACGCTCTCCTCCTTCCCAAGCCTGCCCGCCTTGGTCCCAGCCATCATTTCTGCAGGGAGGTTGCTGTTCTCCTCCAGGCATCAGAGTTCAAAACATTTAAAAATCACTTCTTCCACGTTAGGAATAACAAACTCCCCTCATTCCCTGCTGGTGACTTTTTCATTTAACTTCCCTTTTGCCATATGGTCCTTCAGAGGCACTTCTGATCTTAATTACAGCATTCAGCCTTTGTTTATTTAAAAATCAGAAGGCAGATAGGCTATTGAGGGTTTATCTATACTAATTGTGCCGCTATACTTGCCAACTGTCCCTTCAGTTAGCAAAGGGAACCGCTACAATCCCTGCCCCTGCAGTGTGTACACACACACACACACACACACACACACAAACACACGCCTAATGTTACGTGTTAAGCAGAGGCAGGACTATTTTATTTTTTATTTTTTTAAGGTTCAGAATTGCTGTGCAGGCATTTTCCACCCTAAATTTCTACCATGTAGTCTCGACTTGAAGGACTGGGAGGAGCAAGGCTAGGGTCAGAAGACTCGAGTACAAACTCTGACCCTGGATAAGTTAGACCCCTTAACCCCAGGAGCCTCAGTTTTGCCATCTGTAAAATAGGGCCAGTGGTGTCAACATCCCAGGAATGATGATGTGTTAGGTATCCTTGCAGAGGGCCGTGTGAGGTTCAAGGGCATAAACTTTCTACCCAGCCTTCGGAAACAAAAGAGGCTTAGATACACTGGCATGGACTGTCTTTTGAAAGAATGTGTGTAGCTCATTCTGCTTCTACCTGTGTCTTTCTGATAGTTTTTACTATCCTAATTAAACCATGGTGTAGATCAGAGTGTATATTTTTATAGAGTTTTAAAAAGTGACTCTTCCTTGAAGATTACAACAAATCATTTCACACAGAAAATAGCTTTTCTATGCTTACATTTTGAAAATCCCTAACTTGTTGATGGCAATCAAAAGGCATGTTTAGAAAACGTTAAAAACGTTAGTCAGCCTCATCTTAACAAGCATGGTAATTCTTGGCTTCTTCCTCTGAATTTAAGAGGCTCTTCTCTTAGAGAAATCAATTCTTATAGATCTGGATCAGATTAAAAATATGTTTTTAGGAAGTAGTAACTTTTTAGATAATAAAATGAATATTTTTTAGTTATATAGTAGGTTCGAATACCTTTTTTCATTAACACATCACAGTCTGAATAGCTTTTTAATAATTTTGGGAACTATACTTGAATTTCTGATTGTAGTATTTTCTTTGAGATATTTTGAGATTGTCTACTGTAGACAATTTTTTTCTTTAAAGATGTGTTCTCCCAAAAATGTCCCCCCTCCATACTGTAAGTATCCTAATAGTAGTAGTGTTTTGATATATATATATTTGCAGCCCACATTTATTGTGCACTTTCCTAATGCTTAATTGGTTCTGTGTGTTTACACTTAGGACACAGCAGTAATTTACCATGTAATATATACACATCTTTGGTAGAGGTAGCACTGGCTCGAAATTATAGGGGAGGACCAAGTAGATTCTTGACCCTTATATCTATATATTTTACCTAATTTATAGTTGGAAAACCAGCTAAAAAAGTTAAAGAGTTCGATCCAGTAGTTTGACATATCATTTTTTAAAGCTCTAGAATCAAATATGGAAGTACCAGAAAGCCTGTAGTAAGCATTGAGTCAAAGAGGAGAAATCCAAATTAACATGTTAATTGGTATTCGTGCTTACTCCTTGAGTGCTAGGAACGTTTCTGTCCCAATCATGGACTAATTTGGTCAATGCATGGGTCACACAAAATTAACCAGAAGCTCTCTAAGTTTCGGGTGGTATCAAGATAAATAAGGGCACCTGATTGCTAACCCCAGGTTCCCCAAGTCCGTAATGTCCTAATCTGGGAAAGCAGCAGTTCGTGGTTAGGTGATTTGAAAGCATAATTTAGTATTTGAGATTCTTTAAAAAAAAAAAAGTGGGAATTAAAATTTGTGCTTCTACTCTAGCATATAAGTGAAACAAGCTTTTCAGTTCTATTTTCTAGGGAACAGAAGAATCAAAGTGAGTTGAACAGGAGGCTGAGTAGTCATGGAACTGGTTTCGGTTCTCTGTTAGTTGACTTTAAGTAAATGACACCATCCAGGTACTCCGTGTGAGCTCGTCGACAGTCCTAGGTAGTTGAGTCCCTTTCAGGCTCTCTGCGGGCAGAGCCTTCTTCATTTGGGTCTCTGATCTAACCCTAATACCAGAACAGTGCCGGGGTGTAATAAGTACGGATAGAATCAGGGAATGATGTCCTGGCGCTCTCAGGAGAGGATGCCGGAAGGTTCCACCGTGTGCACCACACAGGGTCCCATTAGTCCTCCTCTTCCTCCTATTCGTTAGCTCAAAGTCCCGACCAACCAGCCTAGGGTCAGTTCTTCCAGATCCTCCAGGGTTGTTTTTCTGTCTATCAAGCGGGTTGTCATGTGAGGCTTTATTTGATTAGGAGAAGTAGAGTCTCTCTTAAACTTCCTTGAAGAGACGTGCTTGACAAAAACAAGACGGTTTTGAAAAAATAACACGGCAGTCCAGCCTGCGAAGATGCTTGGTCGCATTTGGAACCAGCCTCACCGTCTGCTCTGGGCGTGCGATTGCCACATGCTTTCCTCCTGGGCCTGGGCCGAGCGCGTCCCTGGCTCCACACTGGCAGCACTCTCCCCAAGTGCGCCAGTGGGCGTGGCTGTGGCAAGGCATGACATAATTTGGTTTTACTTGATTATTCACTGGTTGTGCCCATCATGTTAGCCTCTGGGTGTGTTTACAAGGACTTGGGAAAGAGGTAGAGGCTGTCATGTTTATAAAGGCTGCTTTGTCATCCTGAGAGTCAGGCATGTTCACACACGTGCACGCACGCTCATGCACGTGTGCACACACCCCGTTCTTGCCTGGCATTGAGTACCGGTCCTGGACCTTGGTGAAATCTCCCTCTAGCCAGTGTCTGACCAGGCTCAGAAGGAACCTGCCATCCAAAAAGCCCCCTTCCCTTAGTCCTGGAATTCCCTGTGGCAGTCTGGGGCATGGGCATGCGTGTGTCTGATTTCCCTGAGAACACACACATGTCGCAGTCTGCAGGCTTGCTCAGTAGAGTGTAAGCCAGCTTGCTGGATTCGGTGACTGTCCTGGCGGCCTTCCTGAACTTCCTGTGAAACACAACTGCTCAAAGTCCACAAAATGAGAATCAAGGAATTTCAGGATGGGGTCCATCTTTTTGTGCTGTCCCCTTGACCCTGGCCTTTGGCAGAGTGTGCTGCTTCTCCACTGGCGAGTAGTGATGCATTCTAAGCATCCGAGGCAGGAGGGGCAGGTGAATTTGACCGGTATCCACATGTTCAGGTCCCCTTCCTTATAGGAAGTAGAAGTGTTTCCCCTTCCTGCATTCCGTTTGTCATGGTTGTTCCTCCTGCCCCTTGCAGTTCACTTGTGAATTTTAACTCTTGGTTCAGGCAGAATCACAGTGACCTGAAAAGTACATGCCCTTGTTTTTGTCATAGTGCTGCAGCCGTTGCAGCAATACTTAATTAGAGGCCTCGTGAGTGACAGGAGTCTTTTGGTTCAATAACCAACAACCAGCCCCAAACACTGGCCATCCAGTCAGGGAAATCCGGGCAGCCTGCAGGTGCCTAAATGTCCCTTCTCGCACGGAGATACACAGTAATAGTCCTGATTCACATATTCCCCCCACCACCCCCATCAGCATGCTATTTTGCAGTACTTTTCCTATTAACATCAGGTCAACAACTTCTAAAGCAACTTGATGACATTATTTAATCTTCCCTCCCCTCCATACTGATTGACTGGTCAGTGGCATCCCAGGGCCTGAGCCTGCCCACTCCCCAGGAGGGCTGGCCTGGGCAGGCTGCACTGCCTGGTGGGTGAGTTCCCTTGAGGGATCCTCTGCGTGGCCAGCACCTTCATCCTGAAGGAGGTGTGAGACGTTTCCTGGAGCAGCCATTTACCCGCTTTAGAAACTGCAACTCCCTGGCCTTTTCTCAGACTTCTCTAAAGCCCGGGAACTCTGTGGCTTCTCTCCTTTACCACCAGCATTTAAAGAAATTAAGTGAATTCCTTTGTTCCTCACTAGAGATCAGTGTCATTGTGGATCTCACAAACAAAAGGATTTTTGTGCTAGATGGCCCAAAGATTTTTTTTTTTTTTTTTTAAAGAGGGAGAGGGGAACTAAGCATTTGAGTCAGATGAGTCTAAAAGCCAACCTCCTCAGAATCAGCTGTGAAAGCCAGCCAGTTACCTTCAAACTTCCCACTGCATTTCTGCTTTTCAAAACCTGGGCTGAGACCAGGAAGGTGTGTTTAGTTTGACCATTGGTTGTCACAGGTCAAACCTGGCCTTGTGGTTGTTAAAATCTTAAGAATGCCCTACGTAATCCTATGAGTTTTGAAAAGGAAATCCTGGAATTGCTTCGCGTGGTAATGTCTTATTTATCAACAGCCTCCCAGCTGAGCTCTTGGCTAATATGTTTGTTGTGGCATAATTGTTTCTGTTTAATCAGAAATGCTTATCAGGGGGTTATGTGGTTGGGGTAAATGGCAATCCATTTTGTAGCATTTTCCCAAAAAGCATTTCCAGGATTTTTCTAATACTAGATAGATTATGTTTGGACAAGTCCAGTTGATACTCTTTGGCATCCTGAAGAGAAGCCCTAACTCTTTGGTCCTTAGCAGAGAACACCTCTCTTGAGATCTTGTAGGCCCCTGGTGCAGGCAGTGGTGTGTGGTCGTGGGAGAAGTCGGAGCATTAGCAGGTCTGTTTTTTTCCTGCAGCGTGGAGTTTTGTCATTTCTAATGATGACAATCCATCAGTCCACACAGTTCAAAATGAAGATAAATTGAATTAATATATGTGAGTTAAATGACTCATTGATATAATTATACTGTGAAGATTTCTTTAGTGTAACCTAACACATTTAGTAGTGTTAATTCCAACGGCTTTGCATGGGAGCATTTAATTTCATAAGCAAACAGAATAATTTATTAATTCTCAAAAAGCTATTTCAAAGGCCTCGACTCAGAAAGAATATGCATTTAACGGTGGCATTAGTATGCATTGGCTTATCAAATTGGAAACTGTTAAGAATCTCCTTCTTTTCAATCCCAACTTTTATTGGTACATATGTGCCCAATTCAATCTTGTATCGAAATGAAAGTAGGAAACAGTTTCCGTCCAGTAAATCTTAATAAGTTATTGAAAATTGAAGAGCACTGAATAATAAAGCAGTTCTAATTGCAGTTAAAACTGTATTGGCGGCAGATATGCCTGAACAAGGACGATGAAACGGTCAAGGAAAAGCATCGGATGGCAGAATCGAAGAAGGGCAGAATCATACAGATTAAGTGCACAACTCAATTCAAATATTTTGTGAAATGGAGGCATGCTGTGTATACCCATTTTTTGCTGAAAAGCATGTTTTCTCTCATGTCAGAAATGATCACAGGAATCCTTTTAATATTCATTTAAATAGTTTTTAATTGGCTTCAGAGAGTTTAAAGTTCAGCATGAAGGTGAGATCTAAGCTTACTAATTAGATCGAATGCAGTTCGACTTAAAGAGCAGATGCGATAATTAAAGAATTTCATACCAAATGTACGTTTTGAAAACATTCCCTTCCCATCCTTGAGGTGAAGTCTCTTCCATTCTTACAGAACCATGGCAAAACCTTGCGTCGCCTGCTGGAGAGTGACAGTCAGATCTGCAGCGCAAACCTCTCCTGTGTTTGTCCTTAGCTGACATTCTGTGTTCTGGTTATTCTCCATTTTTCCTCCATCCAAGTAGGATTTGACTTGCCTGGGACGTTAGGATGAACACAAGTTGTTGTGTCTTGTGTTTTCCCCCCACCAGGTTGTTTGATGCTGTTGAGATGGAAGGCTGAAGTAGACGGGGGCACTTAGGCAGTGAAGGGTTTTTCTTTGTAAATAATAGATCAAGAGCACTGGATGGGTATCTAATGGAGCTGTGTGCGGCCTCCGTTTCAAGGACAGCGCGCGGTTTTAAAAACCACAACCACCGACCATCCCGCCCGCAACCTGTGGTCAGTTCTGTGAACGTGTGTGTGTGTGTGTGTGTGTGTGTCTGCACCTGTGAGTCCTTCCTGCCCTGCCCCTGGGAATGGTTTGCTTGGGCACCGTATTTTGCTTCCTGAGCTAAAGCTAAACAGTATTAAACTGTGTGATCTCTCTGCACCTATAGCTCCCTCCTGTCTTCTGTGCTGCAGAATGACTTTAGCACGTCGGGTCTGTTCACTACAATGTTTGAGAGAGCCTGCCTGATCATGGTACGTGCTCTGCCATGAACACACAGATACCCGGAGCTGACATTAATGCAGAAATTAGTTGGTCAGCAGCAGAAAAATCGTCTTGGTTAAGTCATGTTAAAAATTTGGTGAAAATCTTGATTTGCCACTCACTACTCCCTCTCATTTGGAGTGTACACATTTGCTGTTTTGTGCCCATATTTACATGTCAGGGTGATTTCCTACAGTTGTTGAAAGCCTCACGTTGCTTTGTTCCCCCTGAATTTGAATTATTTTATTACTTAGGTTCTAAATATTATATGTAATTGATATTTTCCCTTGCATTGTGAAAATCCAAACATGCCCCAGTATCTTTAATGTTTAGTCTGTTAGAAGCATAATTGGAAATAGAAAAGTAAACATTAAATGTTGGATGTCAAGTAGGAGTCTTTGTAAATATAATGGACATAAAAATACAGAGTAAATCTGGAGAGCCTTTGCTTAGTTCCCAAATAGTTGTTTATAAATTATGAGGTGGTAAAAATTGAAACAGCTCTTTCTGTTGTCTTTTTTTTCCCCCTCCCTACATGCACCCGTCTCATTTGGGCCCTCTTCTTAAAAGAGTTAAAATAATTTCTTTATTAAACCATTTTCCACAGAAATAAGAGATCTAGGTAAATATGTCGGAAACCAAACATTTTTTATTACATACAAACTATATGTTGAAAAGCAATGCTCCTAACACGCTGCTTCCTTGAAAGAAAATCATTAATCTTCTTAAATGCAAGTGTAAAGTTGATCCAGTTTAGCCTTCTTGTCTATCAATTGTTGATTACTGGTTTTGAAGGAGAACGTACATATGGGTGTGTTTTGAATTTTAACTGAAATCATAGATATACAGCATGTTCATTGCTGTCAAATCACAAGCAGAGAGAACCCATTTGAAACAATTTTTTAAAGCATTCCTGTCAGGGCATTATTTAAGGGGAATGATAAGTTTCAGATTTTAGGTTTTAGAAAGTTGAGGTTGGCTGTACTTCAAATCCACAATTTAACTGCTTTGAAAAAAAAAGGGCTTTGCTTGTCTTCGGGGGGAAACAAATAACTTAGGGGACATCAGTTCATTCTTTTACAGTCTTTCATCCCTAAGTAGAACAAATTGTTTCTTTTATTAATGTGGTACTTGCACTATGCCAGCAGTTCTTAGGGGAAAATGATCAGGAAGATGTGTTTGCCTCTCACAGGCTGCAACCTGAAATATGTTACTACCTTCCTTGAAGGGACTTTCTTCCCCCTCTCTCTCTCCCTCTCTTCTCCTCCCAACAAATCTAGCTAACGTAATAGAAATTACAGAAAAGGATACAATGAGATTTCGTTCCCTTGTCTCGCAGCATGTTGTGGTTGGCTAGGAGAACTCAAGGTACTGGAATATGATTATCCCTATTTAAGGGGGGAAAAATGATATAATTTGTCATCTTACCAGTTCTCGGCTCTTTGTGGCGTGCGCTTAGTCAATGCCGGGAAAGCGGCGGTCTGACAGCTAATAGATATCTCTGCCCTCGATTGTTCAGACATTTTTGTCTTTTGTGACATTGAAGAAAAGACAAGGAAGGGAATGGAGACAACTAAAAAATGTCAAAAGATCAAAAAATCAATGGGCCGCAGGAATGCGATCTGTTTACCAGGGTGTAGCTGCTCTTTCTGCTCCGCCAGGAGTCCAAGGCGGCGTCCAGGCCAGCCACCGAAGTCACATCGCCTCGTCCCTGGGAGACGCCACGCAGCACACAAAGCGGACACGTTAGCTGGCTCTCTCACCACACCTGCCCCCGCCCCCAAGATAAAATAAATTAAAAAAGCTTTTCTCCTAAGACTACAAAAATCAAATATTTTGGTATTGCCTTTTGCTCTGTTTCCCACCACTCCCAGCTTGGCCAGACTCAGCCCAGATGGGTCAGGAGCTTTCCCAGTGTTCTTTTGATTTATCTGGACAGGAGCGAACACTCGACAATTTTGTTATTTATCTGTATGATTTTGGAGGGAAAAAGTCCATAAGGATGCCATGGGTGGAGGTCAGGTAGCTCTCGTGGGGCAGGTGAACTGTGGACAGGCTTACCCACAACATCTTGGGGTGGTCAGTGAGGGGAGTCGGGATTTTATTTGGAGACTTGCTTCTTTAGAGAAGAGACATGGATAGCAAGACATTTTCAGTTTTACAGCGAGGTGTACAGTTGGTTGCTTTCCAAAAAGACCCTTTGAGTTTTGCACTATAGACACGGGTTGTGTTTTTCCTCTTCAAAACTTTTCCACCAACTGGTTGTCTGGTTTTGTTTGTGTGTGTGTGTGTGTGTGTGTGGGCACACACACCATTTGTTCCCCTACACATTTCCCTCGCAGTGACAGCCCAGAAAAATAGATGGACCCTACCCGGCAAGGCTGCAATCTGTTGGGGAAGTTTTTTCTAAGCCTTGTAGTTGCTATTTGATAGTGAGCGTGGTCCAGGCTGCATATTTTATAAACTTTCTATTAAAGTTGTGGCATGTTATCATAAAACTCAATTGCGATACTTTGTATTACGCTCTGGGATTGAGAGATAGACATAGGATTAAAAAAACAATTTCTAGGCATTTCTAGATGATAAATTTAATTTTCTTTGCTATTTGGAGGTCTTCTTTGAAAATGCAATTGTAATGAACGCATTCAGAACTGGAGAATAGATTTACCCTTGGCTTCAAATAGTCGACGTTATCAGGCGCTGTCATTCGTTCCTTCCTATTTTCGGGCTGCTAATTGATGTTTTTGATGTCAGCAAGAAAATTGAAGAAAATGTCATGTGTGAACCAGTGCGGAAGTTAATAAGATTGACTTCGTTGACAGAATTTACAATGAGAGCGGAGACCGCATAATGGGACCACTGCGAATTCGTGTGCTCTCTTTGGAGTCAAAATTGACACCTCACGCTAGGCCAGTGGTCGATAGGAGAGATGGAACATTTGGGAAAGTTCCTAATCTCATTTTTCCCCCCTTACCTTTTTGGTCTCCGATGGTTATTTAGTTTCCCTGGCAGCTGTTTATCCAGGGGGCTATTGCTGCCGACCACGCCAGGCCCTTAGTTCAGGCTCCTGGTGCCACCAACAATGGTTATTTTTTATGCTGTTTTGAGTTTGAAAGCAAAAGAGTTCTTAGAAAGGTTAGATTGAGATGTGTCTTAAGAAAAGATACACTGATATCGCGCAGGGTCATTGCAGATGCTTGGGTCATGTGCAAGAAAGCCGGAGCGCAGATCCGGCCCTGAATAAAGAAGCCGAGTTGGCACTGAGATCAGCCCTGGAGCCTAACAGGAGGCCCCACTGCTAGCACCAGGAACAGGGTTCTGGGACACATAGCCCTGCCCCTGAAAGAAGCATTTTAGCTGTGATGCCCCTTCAAGTTTTTTTTTTTTTTTTTAAGTTATTGAAGGTTTCAATATAATAGTTTAATTTTCCAGTAATGTAGCAAAGTTTATTGGATTTGTGTGTATAATTATGGATTGGATTAGTTGAGTTTGGTTCAGTGCATCTGATTATCTTCTGGCCTTTAGGGAAATGCGCTAAAACCCTAATATGTCCAGTACCCCCAAGCGGTCTCTTTTTGAAGGCGCCGCACAAAATGTGGTCTCGACCAGCGCTCGGCCTCCAAGGATCTCCAGTGAGAGACATTATTCTTGGAATATCCAATTAATTCCACGGGCAGTGATCAGTTAGCGCTTCTTCTTCCTTTCTCGCCATTTGAAATGCTAACACAATGAATATTTTCTCATTGGTCTGTGTCCCTCGGCTAAGCTGTTGCCGCGGGCTGAGAATTTCATCGACTGATGAGACCAGAGGCTCCGCCAATAAAAGGTTACAGTACGTGATTTGCATGCCAAGTGGGGTTTGGTTTCATGAACTTAAAAGTTCTTTAACTTTTATTTGACTTTTTTTCTTTTGTTCAAAGTGGATTGAGGGGTAGTATATTTGTGAGTGTTTAAAGTACGAAAATTACCAGGGACAGTAGGTCACAATGATATTTGGAACCGTCCTCACGGAGAAGACAGCCTTTGTGTTATTAGCTTTTATGGAGAGCAACCATGTCAACTCTAAGATCAGGTCAACGAGAAGTGGTTTTCAAATGTTGCAATTTAGTGTTGAGTCCTTCTAGTAGCCTCCAGTAGCTGGGCATTTGGGAGATTCATACTGCTAGACTATCTTGCAGTACGGATCGTTGGGTACAGCATCTTTTCAGACAAGTTAGGGAGCCATCAAGTAGGGTGTCTGGAGGAGGAAGGAGTGCCCTTTCCTTTGGAGTGGTTGGTCATCTTGGGCACCAAGAAAGTAATACTTCCAGAGGAGCATTCAGAGGCGGGGCATCTGCTATTTTCAAGGGTTCCCTGGAGGTGGCTACGGAATATTGAGTTGCATTGAGCCCAAGAAAATATACCACCAGAAAACGGTTAGCACCACTTTCAATAGAGGATCCGGATGGCAGCATAGGTTATGGTGGTTTAGCTCATCTCTAAAACCCTAGTTTCAGGACCGTTTCTCCCCTGGACAAAGCCTCATGAAGTAGGGGCCATCACTAGTTTTGCATTCAGTTGGCTAAATGCTTGACTCAGAGAAAGAACATCAAATCTTGCCATCAGTATCTCTTTCGTCTTCCAGAACCTTCCAAACATGGACTCTTACTAAGTGGGGGTGCTCCTTGTTGATTTAAAGCCACAGTAGATGTCTTCTGATCTTAGGAGTGTGGGTTGACAATAGCGGGGAGGGACTATGGTGATGTAAAGGTACCCTGATGCCTTTGCAAAATGGGGGAAGAGAGATTGAGGTAAAAGAAGAGCCAGCCTTCAAACCACTGTCGTCCCGGCTTCAGGAAAGGGTAATGTGGCTGGAGACTTGACATGTTTCAACTGAATGAAAAATCATGATACCTTTACCAAAATTGTTAGCAAAAGGGAGCTGGCAGGGAAGTGGATGGAGAGCGGCTCCCCTCTTCTCCCCCTCCCGCCTCTTCCTTCCTTCCTCTCCTAGCTGTCTGTGAGGAGCAAAGCAGGTGGCTCCCTGTGGCTGACTTTTCATGACAACATGCCATTAGAAATTGCCGTCCTGTTGATCAATCCTCTCGACATGACAGATTTGCCGCAAGGCCTGGCTCTTTGAGCGCCAGCACTGTGGCTTTCCCTCCTTTTTTCCTGCACTAATTGGTGAAAGTTTTTTTACTGTGCTAGTGGCAGAGGAAATTCTTTTGAACGTTGTCACAATCAAGTGTTGACTTCTTTAGAATTGCAAGTAGGTTAAGTGAGTATCAACATTGGGGGTGGGCGGGAGGAGGGAAAACACCGACACAAAGTCACTACTCCCTAAATTTTATGATCAGAGTGGCATTGGGAAAGCAGCTAATTGCACCCTCCCCTCCCCCAACACATGCACAAGAACGAAGGCAAGTATTGAAATTGTGGTCCTTTTATTACTTCCATTATGTTTTGCCATAGGCAGGGGCAGCTCTGACATTTGGAATGGCCAAGACACTTTGCCATATTGATGGGGGAAAGTATATCCATTAGTTTCTTCGTATAATTAATAGATTCTGAACCACAGTGACCCCAAATATTACGAGGCGTAGTAGAATCAGAGGGTCACATAAAGTGTCTGTTAGTCAGGTACGTTCTTCTGTCCAAAATCAACATATGGAGAATAACCTTGGCAGAGGGTTCGTTCTCAGGAATTGATTTCTCCGCTCAAGTACCAAGACGCAGTTCTGGGTAAATTTTGCTGTTCCGGTTACACATGAGATTTTTTTTCCAACCTAGAACATGACATCTTTTTATATTATGTAAATCCAAACTTCTTGATGAAACTGATTACTGTGGTTTCTCTTTTCTGTTTAGAGAGAATCCAAACTTGAAACCTATTTTTAATATCTATGATTCAAAATATTTACTGAAGAAATTTGTAAGTGTAATCTACATTTACACATATATTCCTTGGTGATAGGAAAATTGGCTTTGGATTAAAAGTTTCGTTTAGGCAGATCAAGAGAGGATATGTGTATTTAAACACGCTATGCCACAGAATCAGATTCTTGTCTGAATACCACTTTGGATAATTCCTAATTGAAAAAAGTAACAGGGGGCACAAAAATCCTACAACCTCATTACAGGTTTGTGACTGTCAAGAAGAAATTCTACACACAAGAAAAGATTTTATACTGACTATGACATAAACACAGAAACCACACATCAAAAAGAGGCTGCTTCTGTTCAACTGTAGTTATTTACTAGGAAGTGAGAATTATAGGAATAAAAGTTGTGAGGATTATTAGCCACATTTCTAGAAATGACTTTAGATTTAGGTGCACAATGGAAAGGTAAGAGAAGGCAGTAGTAGATCCTTGTCGGGAATTACCTGGACCTGGTATCCACCACAGTTGCTCCAGTTGTTATGGTATAGGGGAGACAAGAGAAGAAACCCCTGTTGCAAGAAACATCAATTCATATCATTAATTTTGCCATTGTAAAAATCATTTGTAAAATTTGCATTATTAACATTATCAAGTCGCTAGTTGGTGAGACATCAGACATGACGAGAGTGAAGGGCAGCTTAGGGAGAACTGGGCTTTAAACCCTCAGTAGATCGGAGTTAGGATCAAAGGCGCTTGCTTTATGTGGCTGTGCTAGACTTTGAAGTCATGACTGCACCTACAGCACTCATTTCATCAAGTTCACTGGTGTCTTAATAGCAGATCAATAAGTTTCAAAGTCGGAGAGTTAATTTGATACTAGTGCTGATGCGGTCGTGCTGGGGAAGCCGAGAGAGAGGCAGAGAAAGCTGCCTATTAACAACTCTGGTAGAGAGCGCACAAAGATGCAGATTAAGGATATGTGCATGGCCCTGAAAAGTCAGGCTCTGGCTAGGAATGGGGAAGCTAGGAATGGATTACTAATGCAAGGGGTCCTTAATTTAGACATCTCAGGCTATCTAGAAGCTAGTCCGTGCTTGAAGAATCTTTAGTTAGATATACATGTGTATGTGTTTGCATGTATCTCAGTTCGGTATAAACAGGTTATAGGGGAAATGCATGCACAGGCCTTTGTGAAATAAAGAGGCATAAGGACTCCCTGTTTTCCTGCATAAGGACCATATGTAGGTTTCATGGGATGATGGGAAGAGTAAAAAGTCTGGGGTTTTTGAAGGGCGCTTTGAACTTCTGTTTATTACATTATGAGAATGAAGTTGATTTGTTTAAAAAGTGGGAATCTCTCTTTCAAGTTAATAATACCTGGACAATGCTAATTTGTTACCATTTTGATCCAAGGAAGTCTTAGTGCCCAATTCCTGGTCTTTAGAACATAACTCGATGTGTGTGCAAACAGATGGGATTCTTTATTGCGCTCCATCTCCATTCCCCTGTAAGATTTTCTCTCTCATCTCCCCACTTAGAAAGTGATACATTTTTATGATCTGTTCCAAAGACTTGTTGGACATAAAGAAACCAGTGGGCAAGTTACTGGTAAATTGAAAGAGAGAAGAAGACAAGTTGGGGACAAGGTGGCATGTTTGTATGTGTGTTTGGGATTTTTCTTTGTTTTCAGTGGTTTTGCTTTGGTCTTTCTTCAGGATAAGTGTAAACATTGTGGGTGTGTGGTAGATGACATCAGTGGCTGTTGCAGGAGGGGGTTTGGGAGGGTGCTTTTTTTTTTTTGGTGTAAGAGGAGGTTGTAAAGATACAGAGTTCAAAGATGCAAATCACAAGAAAGTAGAAACCTTTAAAATTTTTTTAATAAGAAGTTTGCCATCTGTATGTACAGCACAGGCCTCCCAGCATCGAAGGTCAGATTCACACCCTTTTCGAACAAAACTCTAATTTAGAATGTTCATCTAAGGGTTGATAATGGTATTAGAGGGCTGGTGGGGTGGTCAGTGGGTGTTGAAGATTAGCTCAGTGGCCATTTCAGCTTTACCTAGACCCCCGCGATTCATTGGGTAGATTAACCGTCACATCTGTCATTTTATCCCTTTTACCACATTTAAAATACGAAAAGGGGGGTGGAAATATCGTCTCGAAGACAATTTATATGGAGCAAGCCAATGAAGCACGCTATTCCTAAAATGCCTAAGAAATCGCTCTATATTTGTATCTGTGTGTCTATATGTATATTATAGTTATACATGATGTCACTCTGCATGGCAGATAGAGATGTTGAAATGATTTGGGTGTATTCATGTAAGTTGGTTATGCCAGGTAAGCTGCAAGTTTTTAAACTTAAATCTTTTAAATTAGTCTTTTGCCTGTGTAGAGAAAGTCTTCTACTGTAGTCATCTCGTAAATCATTTTCTGCTTCTGGGCTGATTGTTCATTAAGCTGCTGTTGGTTGGTTTAATTCCTGAGAAAAACTTCCATTTCCGCTCTGCGGCACCCTAACTTGGATAGCGTCGGCTCCTTTGGAGGGTACTGGGCACTGTCTCTTAATGTCATTTCGGGATCTGCGGCATGTGCAAGAGGGGCTTTCGTTGAGTTGTGTTGTTTCCTGTGTGTTGATGACAGAAAGATGTCACTGTGAAAGGGAACTTAAGAGTTTCAGTAAATGTAATGGTTCATTCTGAATAAAGTGAGAGAGACAGTGCTTGGAACCTGGGGAATAAGGGTGGAAGGAGCCGAGCTGATGAAGGTGTTTCTTGTCAAATTTGTGTAGGAATTATTTACCGTGCTGTCTTTCCTGAGCCGCCACAGTAAAAGTGAAGACATGGAAAATTATCCCAGATGGGACGAATCGCTCGTTCTCTGTTCTTTTTTTAAAAAGGAAAAGATTTCAGGGAGGGGGAAAAAAAAAGTCGTCTTTTTCTTTAGAAACAGTATGAATAAAATCTGGACAGCTGTCGAAAAAGATATGCCGTCTGCATTTTTAAAAAAATTTCTAGCCGCCACCATAACTAAATAGCTTGAATAGTACATCTTTTCTTTTCTCTTTTTTTTCCCCTTCATACATAATGATCTCTACTTCATTAAAAGCGTATTAATCTGGTTCCCAGTCTCTTGGGAGACACCTTAAGATGATGATATTGTGGGTTTTTTCCCCCCGAATTGTTTAAAAAAAAATTCTAGCAGATTTGGTCCCTGTCAGTCAGAAATAATTGTGTTCTTAATCTTGTCCCTGATGGATGACTTGGAGTTCAGCAACGGACCGGCTCCAATGACAAATACAATATTAATATTCATTAACTGCTTTGACAATGCTAATTTTGATGCAGTAGTAAAGGGCCTTCCAAAGTTAGCGGCCAAAGCATCAGAGCTGCGCAAGGTGGCAAGATAATTTGTGCTGGTTTGCTGAGCTGAAGGCTTTTAAAGTCTATAGCAAAAAGCTAGGTACCACAAACAAAAAAGAGAAAGGGGAAAAAGTTCTGAAGCATTGGAAGGCAGGGCTGCGGAAATAATACGATCACAGTCCGCTAAAAAATTTGACACCTCTGATGCAGTTTCTTTGAGTGAAATTTCTACAAAGTTGCAACAAAAAAGCATAGCATGGTAAGTCAGCACATTCTTGATTTTGTTTAATCTTTTTGATCTTTTCAATTATCGCTATTTGAAGATCAATAGTCATTTTTTCCTACTATGCTTAGAAGACGCGCAGCGGTGGTTTAATATGTGTTAAGACCATTTGCTTTAAAGGAACACATCCACAAGTTTTGGTAGGGTTTTTTTTTTTTTTAAAGTTAGTCATGAGAAAATGTTATACAGTAAATTGTTCTGAATTCTCTGACATATGGGTGTTTTTAATGGTCTATTTTGGTTTTTGTATCCCCCCCGCCCTCCCCAAACAAGAATTCAGCAAGATAATTAAGCTCTGGATGTTGTCAAGAATTTAGAGGGTACTTTCGGCTGGCTAAAAACTTCTTCCGAGTGAAGTGGTCCTCTAACTTTATCTAAATTCAGCCAGTTTCCTCCCCTTCTTTCCCTGAATGGCATCAGATAGCTATTAAAGCTTAATTTCGCTGGAGAACTGCAAAGCATTACTTTCACCAACTTAGGTGAACTCCTTTGGACTATTGAAATTGCCTTTATGTTTGCCAAGTCGGCAAGCAAAATATCAGGCTTTGTTCTTTTGATTGAATGCCGGGTTGGGGGGAAAAAGAGAAGAGTAAGAAAGCCCTGCCTTTTTTTTTTTTTTTTAACGCCCCCTCCCTTTTTTGGGGGGATGGATTGTTGTGGAACCGGGGAGATCCCGGTTATTGTGCGCTTCCCCGTCAAGCGAGATAATTCTGTGAATGGAACTGTGCGTGAGCATCTTGTCTGGCGGCGCTGCTGGTGTGTGCTGCTCCCCTGTGCTGCGGGCGCGCGGCGGCGGCGGCGCGGGCTGCAGGGCGGGTGCTGCCCTCCAGTGGAGCCCGCGGCCGGCGCGGCCCGGCGGCCCTCGGCGCGGCAGCATGCCCGCGAGCCGGCGGCGGGAAGGGGAGCGCCGCGACCCGCTCTAGATGGTAAGCGGCGCCCGCGGGCTGTGCAGGTGCGCGGCGGTGGCCGGCCTGCCGCCACCAGCGCTGCGCAGCCCTCCGCGCCCTCGCATGCTCTGCGCGCAGCCCGTGCGACGTCCGCTGTCACTTCGCAGTAACTTTAAGATTGATGTCCCTTGACTGGTAAGGTGCCTGATGGATGGAGGCTTTTTTTTTTTTTTTTTAAGGTCCTTAAAAAAAAGAGAAAAGGGGATAAAAGAAATGGACAATACCGTTTATTCCGTACTTTCTTACCCCCGTGCAACATGCTTTATGATGATTATTGTCTAACTTGGAAGGGAATATCTGCGCGCACGGGGGTGGGGGGCGCTTCGATGCTTTCCGTTCGCTGAGTTAAAAATCATAGTGCTCCACCCTTCTGGCTCCCCTCCTCCCCAACCCCAAATATTGTCATGAAGTGTCTGCATTTTTCTCCTTTTAGTGTTTATATAGTCTTCCAAGTCCTGTTTCCCCTTCCAGTCATCTCAAACCTCTTTATTTAAAAAAACAAAACTTCGCTGATACTGTGAAGAAAAACAGGAGGATGTAAATAGCACTCCACCCCCCCCTTCCTTTCTCCAACACATGATCATGATTTCCTGCTAGAAGAAATGACTCTCAGGTGTTTTTTTTTGGGGGGGGGGTGTTAGGGTTTTTCCCCTTGTTAATTCCATAGAACTTTGCTGTGCTCCATTTCTTTATGGCAATGTTCAAGGCACTGCATGTGGGTGCCAACAAATTGGGGTGCTCTGAGGATGAATTCAGGACAGTGTGATGGGACAGCAGATTTCTGGAAAGAGTGTCTTTCCAGTCTTTAATTTGAAGAAACTCAAGAGGTTTCCCTTTTCCTTTTAAGGAGGAGGAGGAGGAGGTCTGGAATGTGTTGGTTCTTCTTGCTGTTTCCATTTTCCTTGTCTTTTGAAAAAGCCAGAAAATAAATTCCTAGTCAAAGTTGCCCGTCATGTTTGCAGCACTTTGCTGAGTGTTGCTGCTGTGATTGGGAGCTGTCCATCAGCAGGCAGAGAACTTGCAGTTTACTTAAGAAACTGCATGTGCGACAAAGGCAGCTGCCAGCAGTGTGGTGGTCTGTGTGAATAGAGGGAGGGAAGGCAATTAGGGGGCTGTGTGGCTGGGGCTTTTTACTTGTCAAACTGGAGGCTCATTGCTTTTGTTAGCGCCATGTAAAGGGAAATGGCAGGGTTTTGTTTTGGTATTAAGGGCCTTAAAGATTGCTGCCTGACACTTACACAGGAAGGCCAGATAAGTCCAGAAAGAGGGGCCATGGAGCAATATTTTAAAAAAGAAAATCAAGAATTCTAACTTTTTTGTGATGTTTAAGTCCTTCCAGCCCTTGTTTTTGTTGTTAGGTTTTTTTTTTGGGGGGGGGCAGGGGTTATTAACTTGGCCCATGTATTAACATCGCTTAAAGATCTACGTCATAAACAGCCCTGTGGGGTTGGAGATGAACGGTCGGCAATCAGTGCAGTAAATTAAAACCACCTCCTTTACGTTAGGTGTCCTGCCACCAGAGAAACCAAGTTTTGGCCACTGGTCTTGTTTCCGGTAGGACAGGTGTGAGATGTTTTCTTACCTGCGTGTAAATTGGAGCTGTCGCCTTTGGTTTTTGAAGTGGGTGAAATGACTTAACTCTTGGGGTGGGAAAGGACCAGAAAGGAATTGTGGATGAGTTCTGTCCTCGGGACTTCTGCTCTCTGGCTTAACCCCTCCTTGAGCAGCACCCTCCCGCCCACCCCCCCTCGCTGCATGTAAAAGACGATTTCAGGCCTGTGATGTCTCAGGGTCTCAACTCAAATTAAGTTAAACCCACACGAATGTACCCAGCCCTGGATCCTATGAGAGCCCCGGGAAAAGTAAGTTGGGTTTTATGGGATTCCCTATCTCTGCCTTTGCCTCCCCTCTCCTCTCTCCTCCCTTCTTCTCCTCTGCTTTCCTCTTCCTCCTCCTCCTTCTCTTCCTGCTCTTTCTGGGGACAGCTCACAAAACTCATCAGCCAAGAAAGGAGTTGGTCAAAGGTCCGACTCCCGCAATGCCAGTGAGCGCACGAAGCCTGGTCGCTCCTGCTTCCAGGGAGGTCAGTTGAAAACCTTTCAGGCAGAATCTCTCACTCTGGAAGGAAGAGAGGGTGCGTACGGAGTTGCAGGCGAGGCCCTGCAAAGTGTCACTTCCGTGTCACTGTGACAAGAAAATATACTTTCCTCCTCCCTCCCCCTCTCCCATCGCAGCCCTTTCCCTAAGAAATTTGTTATGAGGGATTTGACAATCTTGCAGATAAAGTGCCTGCCTACCGCATCCGGTTGATCATTTCCCTCATGGCTGACCGTAATTTCTTTGCTACTCTTAGCGGCAGCTCTGTCCCTGCTGCCCAAGGTAACGGGTGAGGGAGGGGGACTTTTCTTAGGTGCCCTGAGCTGGCTGGGGAAAATGGGCCTTCCGCCTTCCTTCATGGATACTGCCCTATTAAAGATTAGGAACTAGAAGGAGTTTAAATTTTTTTTTTTTTTTTTAAATCTGCAACCAGTTGAGTTAGATTATTGGTAGTTTTTTAAATTTTAAAAATTTCTTAGGGATGGGTATGCAGGGGGAAGAGTTAGCAAAGTAATTATAGGCAACATGAGTGGAGAACTTGGAGCATTTTGAGTGTATCTGGCCAGAAATCTGGAGCCTTCTCCATCTTTTAAGATGTTTTTTTCCAGCTCTTTTAGTGAGCGGTATAAAAGGAGGGGAAGCCTGGAGGAGAAAGAAAAGTGAGAAAAGCCAGGAGGGAGGGGGAAAAAAAAAAAAAGCTGGCCCAGGCCCATCGTGAAGGTACAGGGAAAGTTTTTTCAGAGGTGGAGAGAAGGAAACCCGAGCCGTAATGTACCCCAGGGATGCAGTTCTAGTGGGGATGGAGGATTTGAGTGGCAAGGGGGGCACAGTGGCCTCCGGGGTCTCTCTCTTGCAGCAGTTGGGCGGTTGGCACCTCAATTTGAATTGCTGGGTGAGTAGCGGTGTGTGTGTGTGTGTGTGTGTGTGTAGTGTGTCTGTGTGTGTCGCCACACTCATGGTCTTTACTACTAAACTTATGCTTTCTTTTCTTTCTTAAATAAGTTTTTTTTTCTTTAATTAAAAATAAATCCGATGGCAGTGGGGGGCGGGGACGAGAATCCCTGGTCATCTCGGGCTGAGTCCTTGTGTCCTTTTCACAGCACCTTTTTTTGGAGAGGGAGAGAAAGGGTTAAAAAAAAGATGGGGAGGAGAGAGTCTGACTTTCATCGTCCTCCTTCCAGTCTGGCAGGCTGGAGTTTGGGAAGGGGTGGCAGGGCTCGGGATTTCTTCTCCCCCCTTCACCCACCAGAGTGGGCTCCCCTGCAAGAGGGAGCAGGGGAAGCGGCCTGCCTCATCGAGGGGCACGCTTTCGGAGCTCGAAGGTCTCAGGCTCCCGGCTGTCACAGTGGCGGGGCTGCTGTCACGCTGAACGCCCACTTGCCGGGATGGTCTCCGGTTGTATTTATTTTCCATCTCCAAATGTAGACGTCGGCCTTGCCGGGTTCTGGTGATGCTGGTGGTGTCCGTATTTTCTGAACTTAATAAAACAGTGTGTTTGGGAGACCCGAGCACTGCTGGACAGCTCGCTGTACGCTGGTGTTTGGGGAAGGAGGCGCTGCCCAGTCCAGGTTGGGAGTAAAGACGTCGTCCTCTTCCATGGTCAAGTCAAATCATTTGCCTAAAGCAGGAAGGGAATTCTCTTTAATTTAGAGCCAGTTATTTTATTATCTTTATGTGACTGATAAAAGTAAAAAAAATTTTGTTGTTGAACGTCCAAGCAGAAATATTTGCAGTGGTTGACCAGTTCAGATCCACTTTGGCGGGGAGAAGGAATGAAATATATCACAGACTGTGAGAATCCATAATGTTTTCAGAATTGTGAATTAAGTCCTACATGTCATATTAAACATTTTTTAGTATTTATTTTTTAGTTGGACACAGTACCTTTATTTTATTTATTTATTTTTATGTGGTGCTGAGGATCGAACCCAGGGCCTCACACGTGCTAGGCAAGAGCTCTACCGCTGAGCCACAACTGCAGCCCATATTGAACATTTTTAAAGCCCAGAGTGGCAGGTGTAAAGTCTTCCTCTCTGGTTGTGCTCAGCTTTCTAGTTCATTCCGAGTGCAGTGCAGACTGGTTACCGCGGATTTCACACCCAGCATCAGCCCATTTCAAGGTTTCCGAGGGGTCCTAGGCCCTTGTTTAGCGAAATGGCTTTGGGTTACTTACTAGCTGTCCTGCTGCTTTGGGAGGATAAATCTCCATTCTTGACATCTTCCGAGAAGGGAGTTGCTTTCAGTGGGTGAATTCCCGACTCCAGCGATACAGATATCATGATCTTTGTATTGTCACAACAGGCTGCTGCATCTGTGTTTTCTGGAAGCAACAGGGCCTCCCCTTGGTGGTTTGGAGTTGGTGGGGGGCCTGGCTGAGCTATGTAATGGAATTCTTTCCTTCTGCAGTGGAATGTGATGACATCCTGACATGCCCTGCAGATTACGTGTTTCTGCACACATTTGAGTATTCTTAAAAAATTGAACTTTGCCTCGGTCATTCCCTCCTGACCTTGAACTTCCAACAACCACATTCGGCCCTGCTGACCTGGTGGCAACACTGTCATCTTCCCGGAACGCAGATGCCCTTTAACAGATGCCCGTATTTGGGGTCCTCACAGGCAGAGTGCAGCAGTAGAGCACGGTTTACTGACCTCTTGCTGAGATCCCAGGGTTTGGGCATTTGCACTTTTGGGCCCCATAAATGAAATATCTGTTCCTCCTCTGGGTTTACCTGCTCTTGTCTAGAGAGAAAATGCGCTTCATCTCTGAAGGAAATAGCTGTTTCTGGAGCTTGTGTCCGGCTCCACAGAGCAGGCATGATTTCCAAATACAGACTAAGATTGAAAAGTTAGGCCCAGGGTTCAGGAGAACAATAAAAGACATTTTAGCAGCTGTTCTTACGTGTCAGTTAGGAAGGTAGTGTCGGATTCTGCTTAATACTATTTTCCTGAACTCCCAGGATATAAGAACCCTTACCGGCTTAAAATTTCCTCTCAATCAAAATTGGTGATTTCCTTCCATCATACTTAGGAATCTCTAGGTTTGGGGTTGTTGTGTTTGCTGTAGGGTGGGGACTGGAAATCATTATTATTTTTAAAAGTCGTTTCAAATTTGGGCTTTTGGAGTGCTTCATTTGGAATAGGTTAGGTTTATCCCTGGTTCTGTTTTGAAAATCAGATCTCTTAGAAACAGCTGTACCCTCTTACCCAGTTCCCAAACATTTTCTGCAAACCCGGATGCTCAACAAGATTGATTATGCTAACACTAATCATTTAATACCCAAGTAGTAGAGAAATATTTGGAGGGAGGGAGGAGGTTGCAAATTCCTGGGAAATTACTTATGGGTGAAGTGGCTGGTCCTTCATCGCCATGGCCTGGTAGAGGATTAGGCCAGTCAGTGGACCCTGTGGTGCACCCTCTTGCTGACCTCTGGGTTGCAAAGTTTGGTGCAGAGGTATGCCACTGGAGAGAGGCCGGCAGGAAGGAAGCTCTGGAAACCGGCTGGCCAGGGGTGAAACTGGACCAGCGGGCCTAGACTTAAGCTCACAAGTGTTTTAAGAGTTAGTTGGGGAAGGCACAATGGGATGCTTTCTTTTTATTGGAAAATAAATGAGAATGAGTGGAAATAAATTATGTTTAATGAACTTAACTGGAAGTAATTGTTCAAGAGCCTGTGAAAGCACAGCTTGGCTGGTTGGGCCTTGGCTGCCGTCTGCACAAAGCTGAGCAGCTGGAGCACATCTTCCGGATTTGAAGGCCCCCCTCATGTGCCCACCCCGACACCTCCAGCCCTGTTCCACTGCTGTCCACCTCCCTGGTGAGAATTTGGAAAAGGTCGTTAAGAGGAGCTGAACTTGACCTTCTAGGCCCTCATCACTTGGTGGTCTGCTTGGCATGTGCCCAGCTGGGTGACCGTATTTTAGAAGCCCCTGCCCCCAACCCAGGACTTAAGATGGTTCGAGTTAGTTCTCCGTATATGCCTGTGCGTGAGAATTTGGATGAAAACCGACTGCCCGTTTATCCTCTCCTGCCTGCCTGTTCAGTCTATTTCTCCGGAGGAGAATGTTACTGCCTCTGTGAGTCCATGAGAAATTATGAGCCTGCAGAATTTCTCAAATGGCAGGGAGAATTTGCACCCTTCCTCTTCTTGCTGTTGGAATGGATTTGGTCCAGAGAGGCGGGGGAGCCAGCCATAGAAAATTTAAAAACCAAATAGGCAGCACCTTCCTGGCAGGCTCCTGGGTGGTGAAGATGGAACCATGTGGCCTGGACTGGTGGGCACTGTCTGCGGCACCTGGTGGCCAGAGGTGCAGGTGGAGCGCTGCCACGGCAGGGGAACGTTTCATTTCTGCAGCTCATGGTAGATCTCTTCCCACCTTGTTTCTTTAAGTAAAAACTCAAACCTGGAGAAAGCTTTCCTCTTATATATTATTTTCAACAGTAGCTATCAATAGACATTTTGTCATTAAAAAAAAAAAAAGCCCCATTAGCTGAAGCTGTATGTGTTGGGGGCAAGGGGACCCTGCCCTGGGGCAGAGAGGAAAGGGATGGAGGAGGCAGCCCTGTTGAGAGGAAGCCCACCTGGGGCCCGGAAGGAGCCCCTGCCAGCCTTTGCCTCTGTCCATGTAGCAGGCGTGTTGGGAGTATTGGGCGGGTGGTACAGGTTGCTGGCATCCCCCTCACTGTGGTGCTTCCAGTGGCCAAGGGGGTTGCTCAGCATTGGGGGACCCCTTGCTGGGTAGGAGGGCCACCTTGGCTGACCACCCACTGTTGCAGAGCCTGGCCAAAGCAGGACAGGTCGCATCACCAGAGGGCTGTGGATGACTGAGAAGCAGCACCCCTCCTCGGTCACCCCAGCCCCTCCTCCTCCCCAGCCTCTGTGGCTGCAGTGACGTGAGACGTCTATTAACGTTTTACTAGTCGCCATTGGCCTCTGTGCTGCCATAATAGATCGCATCTGGAAAAATGCATGGATAAACTATAAACCCATTTTTTATGTAAACCCGGAGTGAGCAGTGGCCCTTCCCAAAGCCCTTACCAGCCCCTCGTAATTTAAGACCACTGAAGACCTTCCGTATCCACCCGAGGAGGGCAAGAGGCTGACAAATGCTCCTCTGTGTGGCTTTTGTTTTATTGTGCTGGGCTCCAAGGCACTTTCTGGCCCCATTTTTCTTCTGTAGAAAGAGAGAGCCAGGGGGTGGGGTGCTGAGGAGGAGGCCGGTGGAGAGACCCGCTAGCAATGGCTCTATTTGTTTTCAGTGTCCGTTGATTAATAGGTTGCGGAGGTGAAAGGCAAGCTTTCATTCCCTTCAGGTTGCCCCTAGTTATGGGAGGTTGAGGGGCTGGGGTTAGAGGGGGCTGGCAGAGGGATGGGGAAGGGCCTTAATCAATCTTTTACTTGCCAAGTCCCAATTTATGAGTAGCATTTGGACGGGTGTGTGGGCGCTGGGCGATGAGGGTGGCATGGCCAAGTTGCAGAACACTACACTTAAGGGTTCTCAAAAGGTCAAAGGTCAGCCATAGGGGCTGCCCCTCCCACTCCCCCCCACTGTAGTTCTGTGAATACTCCAGTCGAAAGGCTTTGTGTGCTTTGAGGGCCGTTAAAGGACCTTTTCTTTATGATTTAACTATTCAATGCTCAAAACCCATGGAACTTAATGAACAGAGCAGGGGAGGGCTTTGCTTTGGAAATAGCAGTTTCTCCAGGTAGAAAGCAGAAAGCCCTACTAATTTGAAGTCAGGTGAGGATTTAGGGCTTCTTTTAAATAGATATTGTTTGCTTCACTTAATGAGTTCAGTTTTTTGAGTTTTTTTTTTTTTTTTTTTAGTTTCTTGGAAGCTCAGAACTGACCACATATAGAGTTTTTATTATCAGAATCCCGCTGGGTCCTAATACTGCATGTTTGTATTGGGGAAGCAGAAGCATCCTAGTAAATGTCTTAACCCCCACCCCCACCACCCAGCCCGCTGTGCTCCTCCACAGCCAGCCTGATGGTGGTTTTTCCTTTACTCCTGCTAAGGAAAAAAATCTGCACTGTGGCCAGGGTGAGCCTGGAGGAATTGGGGAGTCCTGATCTGCTCCTGATGTTGGGCTTGGGGGTCGGGGTGGGATGGGCACGGAACATTGTTTGGTGAAACTAGGGTAGGCCAGGGGGAGTCACTAGGAGATTTGAGGACTGATTTCCGCTCAGAGCCCTGGAATATCTGCGTCCAATTGGGAAGCCTGTCCCTGGCTGATCTCGTGGGGGTGCCTCTCACTCCAACAGCTTGGCAGCCAACCCCATCCCACTTGGGGTGGCTGCAGTTGCAAGACGTGGAGGTAGGCACGTGGGGCTGCACGGCTTGGAAAAGCCATCTCCCAAGGATGTGACCTGGGAGACGCTTACTGCATGGAGCTAATGCCAACTGCTCCATAGATTTGTCACGAGGTTTCATAGAATAAATATGTCACATGCTCAACATGGAGGCTGACCACAGCCCTGGCTCCCTGAAGCAAGGGCCTCCCTGAACGAGGCTGGGATGGCACTTTGGGTCTGGTGATTGGCCAGTTCCTTTCCTACCCTCAGACTTTCCAGATGAGGGCCTGGGGCGGTGCGCTCCTAGGTGAGCGCCTGGTGCTGATGGTGCTGGTGTGCGCGGGCAGCTCTGGATGGTAGTTTGGTAATATGTGGGGTATTTTATGAGAATTTGTTCTTGTGCTTAGAGAGTCATAAATTTCCTCATTCTGAAAGGGTTAAATACTGGTACCTTGGGTGCTTCCTGAAGCGTCCCTTGGCTGTCACTGATTGTGTACACCCCGGTAGTTCTGAAGGCATGTTGAAGGTAAGGCCTTTCCTAAAAGGCTCAGGTTTGGGGTTGCGGTCGTTTGTGTGGCAGGCGTTACCACCCCGCTGCAGGGACCCCAGCACCGCCTCTTGACTTAGCTTCTGTAGCTTCTGTGCTGCGCATCTGGAGGGTGGCCTGTGTTC
Organism: Callospermophilus lateralis; assembly: GCF_048772815.1. Lineage (NCBI taxonomy): Eukaryota > Metazoa > Chordata > Mammalia > Rodentia > Sciuridae > Callospermophilus > Callospermophilus lateralis. The sequence continues at coordinate 77,970,580 of NC_135319.1, forward strand.
CTCCCCAGCAAAGTCCCTTGTCACATGTGAATTTTCCTAGAGAGGGGGCCGGAGTTTTGAACACAAGACTGCAGACCTTTTTTAAGAAGTAGAAGCTGTTCAGAGAGAAAGGGAATGCTGCAGGGGGGCATCTTGCTATTTGAATTTTTTGTTTTATTTATATTAGCTCTGACTTCTTCAAGGTCCTGATTCTCCAGGGATTTGGTCATCTCCAAGTATCTTCTTCTTTTTTTTTTTTTTTTTTTTTTTGGCCTTTGCTTATTTTCAAAAAAATTTTAGCTCCTCTTTGACAATCTTGTTCATTGGCACAATAAAGCAATGAATTTCTCACCAGAGATATATTTATTAAATATTACATTTTAAGAAGGGCATGTGACTGAGGAAGGTTGGCCACACATCTTCCTGCATAGCTTTGCCTTTGAAATAAAGAGTGCTGTTTATGGCTGCATTTTATTTTCCTGTGAATTTAATTAGAGGAGACTGGAGGGACAGCTGACCTCATCATCATTCATAGCCACTTGATGATGATGATGATGATTAATATTATTATTTTTTGGTACCTAGGATTGAATTCAGGGCCACTCAACCACTGAGCCACATCCCCAGCCCTATTTTTTTGTATTTTATTTAGAGACAGGGTCTCACTGAGTTGCTTAGCCATTGCTGAGGCTGGCTTTGAACTCGCCATCCTCCTGTCTCAGCCTCCCCAGCTGCTGGGAGTATAGGTGTGAGCCACCGTGCCCAGCTTTGATTATTTTTTCATGGTGTGTTTAGCTGTGCACCAGGCACTGTGCTGAGCACCTTACATATGTGATCTCACTCAGCTTTCCACAACAACCTCTCGAGGAAGACACTGTTTTCATGTGCCCTTTAGAGAGATAGGTCATTGTTCCCCTGGTCACACAGTCAGACCACTGGAGCAGAATTTACACCTGGGTTTTCCTCAAGCTCACAGCCCTCATTTTTGGATCCTGTGCAAATCCAGTGGGCTCTGAAAGCATTTTACAGCACTGATTTAACTGAGCTGGTGTCTGTGGGACACTGGGCTGAGTGGTTCTTAAAGGGCCAGCCAGCCGGATCCCTGATTTTAAGTAGGTTGTGTGTGTAAAGCCAGGTGCCCTTGAAGCCGGCATCTTGTGAGTGGCTTCCTGTCCTCTTCCTCCACCACTTGCAGTTTCTGATTCTCAGGCATTTTTTAGATGGTGCTCACGGCTCCCACAGACTGGGCATTGCAGAGGATGCAAAGTTCTAGAAGGCACACTAGTCCTTCCTTAGGAAACAGTTATAGTGGGGCTGTGAAAGATGCATATCCAACCCCTGCCATGGGCAGACTATGATAAGGAAAGGAAAGACTGTGGGGTCTGAGACTAGAGAGACAGGCATTTGCAAGATGAAAATCCTATCATCATAAAAGCCATCCGGTTAGCTGGGTGTTGCACCAGATAGACCCTGGCCTTGGCAGAAATGACCACAGAGTTCTCTGTTCTTGGTTGGGAAGCAGTTGTGGTTATTCTGTGGAGGGGCACCTGGCTCTCCCAGAGCCAGGAGCACCTGGTCCCCTGGTCCCCTGGTCCCCCCTACACACACACACTCCTGCTCCATCACCATGCTCTAGAGTTTTGAATGGATAGTAAAAGACTAGTTGGCTAGGCTCTGGTCTCCGAATCACACAGGGGTGCTGGCAGCCATCCCAGAGCTCAGACTGGGTTAAAATTGCTTTCGTACATGTATTTAAGAGGAAGGGGGAGACTTAAATTTTGAATCTCTACACCCACTTCTCTGTTGCCAAAAAATGTGGTCTTCATCTGTTTCTGTGCGAGTGGAGAAAGAGATCCCCCACATTTCCCATCGGTCCTGTTTGAAAGGTGGCTTGGGACTCGTGCTTCTGAACCGCAGACAGAGCCATGTCGCCAGGCTGCTCCTCCCTAACAGTGACAGTAATAACCAGCCACCATAATTCATAGCCTGACCCGTGCTAGGTCCTGTGCCAGCGCCCCTGTGGGTTCTCAAGAACTGGGGCTTGGTTCATGATTAGAACTCACACCCCGTACCCGCTCTGCTTGCCTGGTCCCTGTGGTTCTCTGGCTGGAGCTTCTCACCATGGCGCTCTGCAGCAGCCCAGGTGCCTGGTCCTGAGTCTAGAACTATGGGCCAGGTTCCCCTTGAGATGCCCAGCCTGGGGACCAGAATTCACAGAAGGCCTCTGAGAGGTGCCAGTCTCCGTCAGCCTTGGCAGCTGCTGGCTTCCCTGCCCCACCACCCACTCCTCCTCCAGTTGCTTCCTTCCATGGTCCCACTCCCTGAGCAGCGCCCCACCGCCAAGTGGCAGCCTTCCCCCCTCGGTATGTGTGGTTCTGCTGGGGTCACTGTTTTTCTACGCTTGCTTTCTTTCATGTCAGTACTTGCCCATCTTTCCAACCAAACTGGAAACTTCTAGAAGACAACCATGGTCATTTCCCTTTCCTTCTGGTGTCCATTTTCTACCATCTCTGTCTTCTGTCTGTTTCTCTCTCTCTTTTTTTAAAGTACTGGGGATTGAACACTAAGCCCCTGCAGCACTAAGCCACCTCCCCAGCTCCTTTTAATGTTTGAGACAGGGTCTCTCAAGTTGCTGAGGCTGGCCTCGAACTTGTGATCCTCCTGCCTCAGCCTCCTGAGACTCTGGGATTGCAGCATGTGCCAGTGCTCCTGGCGATGTCTGTCTGTCTCTCTACTCCCTTCCCTTTCTCTTTTCCCAACACCCAGCACACTGTGGGGAGTCATCTGTTCATTCCTTCTCTAGTTGTTCTGAATGTAAATGTTTCCCTCCAGGTCCCCTCAGTACCTCCACAGGTACTGCCACTGGCCTGGGCACAGGGGCCCTTTGCCTAGTTGTATACCACCTGGCCTTGACCTTACTAGCTCCTGACACTAAGGATATGTTTGTTCTCAAAAGCTCCCTCTGCTTTGATGGCTTTTAACTCAGTTATTTTGATTGCAAGATGGTAACTAGGTTTCTGCAAGCGACAACTAGCCCCTTTCTGCAAGACTCCTGTGGTTTATAGAAATCGCCAAAGCAGGCTGTTTGGAGGTGTTCTTTTTCAGTAGTTCTTTCTGGCTCATCTGGTGAGACATATGTCTTTCTGTGCACGCCCCCCATGGTGCACTGTGGTGAAGTGTTTGTCCTTCCTGCATCCTGTGCCTTCCTCACCCATATTTTAAAAAAAAAAAAAAAAAAAAAAAGGACAAGAAGAAACCTGGTGAGAACAGACTGCTCCGTGGTCCCTGAGCTCAAGAGGCGCTAGTGGGCAGCATGGAACCTGACTCCTTTTCTTTTAATGCAGTTCCTTTTCCTTGATGTTAATGCAAGTTGTGCCTTCCTAAAAGTAATAAAAGGAAATGAAGACACGTTCTGAAATGAAACTTGACTCTAATCCATTCATCATCTAATACTAGCCTCTTTATCTTCGCTGGTACCTAATCTGGTTAAATGTCCCTGTTGTAGGATTTTAGTGAAAATCCTCTATTGGGAATAGGGTTTTTTGCAATTGGATTACTCTCAGTAAATGGCCCAGTAGTTCGCTTGTTTCAGCTTAATTTTTTCTTTGTGATCTTGCTGGGCTGAGTTATAGCGTAGCATAGAGGAGGGGAGTGGACTAGCGTGGGGTGGGGAAGAGGAGAGCCATTGGAGAGAGCTTCAGGATGCACGTAGAAACATACTTTAAATGCTTTTCTTTCTTTTTTTCCCCATTTCTCTCTTCTGACCCACCCTGCCCCCACACAAAAATACTTGTACTTTGTTGGCAAGAGCCGGCTGCCCATTTCTACAATGCATACCTTTTATTAGCCCAATTCATCATCATCCAGTTAATTTATTAGTGGTCCCTGATGACTTCCTAATGAAACTCCTAATGAATCAGTGCTGCGTAATCTGCATAAAATATGCAGGTGCTTGCCAGGCAGTTAGAGCTTTCTGGTAAAGTTCACACTCCCACCCAGAGCCCAAGTGGGGATTTTCATCCCTGAGATCTGTAAAGGCTTATAGAGTGCCCGCCTTCTGAAGGGGGGGGGAGGCAGATAGGGAGGCTCACTGGGTGCATTTGGGTCCTGGCAGTTTTCTTGTAGATGAAGGCTTTCCTTGCTGGTCCCTGCAAAGCCCTGCCTGCCTCGCAGAGTCCTGTGGTGGGGGCCTGAGTGGGAGACTCCTCCCCCGTGGGTAGGAGCACAGTAGGGCTGGGAGATGACAGCCCCCACTTTCGACCCACCTGCCGATGGGAAAAGTGCACTCTCGGCTCTGTGCCGGGTGGGAATGGAGAAGACATTTTAAATGCCAGGCTCAGTGGGGACCTGGGAAGTAGGGGACAGGCAGAGTTGAATGCATCTCACAAAATTGAGGTCTGGGGGCGTTGCAGGGCCCTGCTCTGAAGGCTTGGCTCGACGTGTCACTCTGCTCTCTCCCTCCCCGCAGTCGAACAAAGTGCCGGTGGTGCAGCACCCTCACCATGTCCACCCGCTCACGCCTCTTATCACCTATAGCAACGAACACTTCACCCCGGGAAACCCGCCGCCACACTTACCAGCTGACGTAGACCCCAAAACAGGTAGGCCACGGGCTGCATGCCAAGGCAGAGCACCAGGCGGGTGGCGGAGGTGGCAGACCTGGGAGGCCTGGGAGGGGGCTGGTGGGAGTGGTGGTGGAGGGGCCCCGGTTCCCTCTTGTGAACTGAGCAGGATGCTCTTAGAGAGGCCAAAGCCTGGTGAGGGAATGAGTTTGCCCTCCCCTCTGGACAAGGCCACTTGCAGGGGTACAGACATGACTTCAGAGTCCCTGCCTCTGTGCAGGAGTGGCTCATAACTCCAACAATACTAGAGCCCCAAACAGATGTGGGGGTGGGAGTGGCATTGGCCTCCTTCACAGTTCTGGGAGGAAGAAGCGGGGCTCGTAGGCCCCAGTTCTCTTGGTGGCCAATAGACTCCAGTTGATGGACAGCCTCAGAAGACCCCGGAGTTCTGCCTTCTCTTTGCTGGTTCAGCTGGGCCCTTCTCCCCTACAGTATTGTGGGTATTAGCAAGCCCATTTCACAGATGTGAAAACCCACATCCAGGAACTGTTCCTTATTTTCCCATAGAACAAGCAGTAGGGTCCCGGGCATTTCCTCATTCTGCTTGTTGCTGACTACTTTTTTTTCTTTTCTTTTTGGTACCTGGGATTGAACCCTGGGGGGCTCCTAACCTCCCCCCCCCCCCAGCCCTTTTTAAAATTTTTTAAGTTTATACAGGCTCTTGCCAAGTTGCTGAGGCTGATTTTGAACTTTCGGTCCTCAGCCTCCGAGTCACTGGGATTACAGGCGTGCGCCACCACACTTGGCTTGCTGACTGTGTCTCCCCCCCCCCCTCCCCCGCCAAGGGGAGAGGGCAAGAAGGCAGGGTTACTTGGAGCCCTCCCAAGGACAAGATTCAACGGGGGCGGGCAGCCACAGCTCCCAGGGGGGTGGCCATGGGAGATCAGCTAAGGCGGGGTGCCACTTGCAGGCTGGGGTTCCTTTCCCAGCTCGCCAATCATAAGAGTGGTTTAAAATGGTTGTTCCACCTCACTTGTCAGAGGGAGCAGTTGGTGTTGGGTGAGGAAGGCTGCCCGGCAAGGCGACCTTTACTGGCCCTGAAAGAAGCCACACATGAGCGGGTTTTCACTCCCTTCTGAGCCCTCTTTGTGCTGGTGCAGGACCAGCCTGGTGCTTGCATGGCTTGAGGGGGCTGCCAGCCAGCCCCAGGCTCTGCAAGTGAATGGCAGTGTCAGCGTCTTATTTAAATAATGGTAGTACAGGGAATAGCTTTTAAATGGTTATCGTAAAACATATGATTAACGTCTGTGGACTGTTTACTTTTCTTCTGCGAACATTCTTTCAAGTGTGCAAATGGCTCGGTGTAGGGTCCAAGCCCAGCTAATCTGTTTGAGAGAAAGCAATGTCTGCATGAAAATGTCACCCGGGGAGACTTCATTTACAGATTAAAAGCTTCCTGAATGGTTTTTTTTTTAAAGTGAAATAATTTTTATCCATGATCCCACAGCTCGTTCCCTTCCACGTTCTGTTGTGACTCTGCGATGCTCCGCACTTGGTTTCCCACCTCAACTGTGCAGAGGAGCTCTCTGTCAGAGTTGCTCCCAGCACTCCCGCTTCCTGGGACTTGGTTGCAGGGTGTGCTCCTGTGCAGCCTGGCAGAGTGCTGTGGTGCCCACCTTCAGCACTCACTCTTGTGTGCCTCGGGAGGGCCCTTGGCCTGTGATGCACGGTACCTGGCAGAGTGCTGTGGTGCCCACCTTCAGCACTCACTCTTGTGTGCCTCGGGAGGGCCCTTGGCCTGTGATGCACGGTACCTGGCAGAGTGCTGTGGTGCCCACCTTCAGCACTCACTCTTGTGTGCCTCGGGAGGGCCCTTGGCCTGTGATGCATGGTACCTGTCAGCAGATAGGATGAGGGCCTACAGCCCCTCAGGAGTGAGGCCCAGAGCTGAGCATGCCAGGCCTCCAGCAGCTCTGTCTGTTCAGTTCTGACTCTCCTGGGGACAGGACACCAGTGGCATCTGGTAGTTCCTGCAGCTGATTGTCTCCATAGAGGTGCTGCCATTCTAGAGGGGTGACCTCTTTTAAAAGAAGTCAGTGTAGCCTCTCCTCGCCATAGCTCAAAAGATGCTGTAAATCAGAGGAGTAACTGTCCGCAGGTAGGTCGTCAGAATTAAAAGGGCAAAGGGACCCATTCTGAGGGCAAAGTTAGTGTAACTTTGTTCACCTGCTATGTGCGAGGCTCTTTAGATGTTTTTTTTTTTTAATTGCATGAGTCACATAAGGCTGAAATGATCAAGGTGACATTTGCTAAATCTGATTTGAGCCACTATACCAGTCCCTCTAGAATGAGATAATTGTTTAAACTTAGACTATTAGAAAATGAGACAAATCCCAGTGACGTTTTGCCATCAGAATCATGAATGACCTCATGCTAGGGTTCTGAAGACATGCCACTCTTCATCCTTTTCCTGTCCCCATCCCTAGCTCTTGCTCCTCCCTCCCCTCCCTCTCCTGTACCTAAAACACTGCATCTTCTCTCAGGAATCCCACGGCCTCCGCACCCTCCAGACATATCTCCGTATTACCCGCTATCGCCTGGCACCGTAGGACAAATCCCCCATCCGCTAGGATGGTTAGTACCACAGTAAGGAGTTCCATTTTTTTAATTTCCTTTTTGTTTCTTACATGGGCATGTTGATTATTTAGTCTGTGTGTGTGTGTGTGTGTGTGTGTGTGTGTGTGTTTCAGAAGGACAGGGTTGGTGGGAGGCCATGGGGAAGATGTTCCATGAGAACACAGGAGAATGAGAACCCTTCAGATAGGTTTGTAGAAAAGGGATGTGGAGACTTGACCTTCTGAACCCACAGTCCCCGAAGGCCTTGTGGACGAGGTGCCCTCAGGATACTTGGAATTGCAGGAGGCTGCTAGGGCTTCCAGCTGTTGAAGTCGATTGTAGTCTTCTGCTGGTGGCATCTCAAAGTGTGGGGTCATGTCACTGGGGTGACATGCTGAGTACTCTTTTAGGTATTGCTTCACCCAACTCTGAAGGGTGGCGAGTGGTGGCTCAGTCCTTTCTGCAGTGGGTGGGGTCTGATGTGGGGCGAGAGCGTGGGAACAGAAACAACCTGGGTTGTGAAATCCAGGGGTGGGGTGGGGCTCTTCTTTTATAGTCCCAGTGTCCCCAACCCCTTTGCTCCCGTCACTTCCAAAATCTGACAGTGGAAAGGGTTGTGTGTTGAAGCTCATGTGATTCTTGGCCTGTTGGGAGATTTCCCCCAACTGTGAAGGATGGGGACAGGCCGCTGGAGCACTCAGTGTGACACACAAGGCCCTCCTGAGTGTTCGCCCTCATCCCTGTCACTGCAGAGGTGATTCATCTGCCCTTTGCAGCCTAACATCATAATATTTTAGAATCTGAGCAGAAAGGCCTTTCATGCATACGCCTGCTGTGTGTGTGGTGTACAGTGTGCATGAGCAGGTGTGTCATGTCTTGTTGTGATTGTATGTACGTTGTGTTTCTCCATGTTTATCGGTAACTCCTGCTCTTCAGAAAACATAGGACAATTGTTGAATGCCAAAAGAAATCCTGGAGGCTGGGGTTGTGGCTCAGTGGCAGAGCGCTTGCCTAGCATGTGTGAGGCACTGGCTTCGATTCTCAATGCCACATATAAATAAATAAATAAAGGTCCATCAGTAACTAATGAAAATAAAAATTAAAAAAGAAATCCTGGTGGGACTCTCAAATTTGGACCTAAGGGAGCTAGCCATTCATAGCCTTAGAGAAAGTTTGGGGCTGACTCACTCCCCAGTTCCCCTTTATTTCTCTAGTTGAACAGATTCTGCACTAAAAATAGGTTGGATTATGTATTAGCTATACCAAATACCAGCCCTTGCACAGTTTCTGTTTTGTGTTCTTTTTGTTTGGAATAGAAGTGATTTTGAGATTATGACCCATTTCTTCTTAAATAGGTGTGATCCAATCCTTGATAGTTCTCAGTCATCCTGTGCCTGGTTTGGCTGATGGGAAGATATTGAAAGCTAGATAAAAAGGAATAGCCAACTCAGACAACCCTCTGTCAGGAAAAGTTGTGTGTCTTTCATGAGGATGCTATTTTGCATGTTGCTGTATTTTTTAATTATTGTAATGAGGTGTGATTGTCTATTGGTTACCCACAATTCTTCTTGGGGACTCTCCCCCCGGTAACTCTTGTCAACACTTGTTAATTTGACAAAAGGCTACAAATTAAGCTCTGTTAATTTAATGTTTTCTCACCGAGATCTAAATACCGAAAGAGGCCCAAAGCGCAACTGAAGTCCTTTGATTCACTGTACTTTATTTTGGTATAAATTTACATTCATTATTGTTTTCCTTTGGATGTGTAGCCCTCAATTAGTGTGATGGCTCCATTAAAGGAAGCTAGACTTCGCCTTTAATTATTACAACAAAACACCTAGTCTCAGCTTGGGGAGAGGGTCTCTATTGACATAAGCAGAGGTTATAAAATTTAATTAGCCATTCCTATCAGATTTATGGCATTCAAATTGTTCTGTGTTTCTTCCCTTTGATCCTTGCTGTACAATCCCCAAGATTTTTGTTCTGATCAAATGAGAATAAAGCTGACTGTGCAGAGAGAACTTTCCCCAGTTCTTCTTTCTGTCCCCACCCCCAGCCTGGCTTTCAGTCTCTCATCGTGTACCCCTTCTTTGTAGGCAAGGTCAACCAGTGTACCCTATCACGACAGGAGGATTCAGACACCCTTATCCCACCGCGCTGACCGTCAATGCTTCCATGTCCAGGTGAGTTCCAAGAGCCAGGGCCCTGCGGGACCAACTGCAGGCCAGTGCCCTGACTGGCCACCGTGTGGGTGCATGTGCAGAGCAGGTGTGTAACTAGGCTTCGATCCTAGAAGACACTGAGCCATCGCCTGAACTTCTGGGGGAAGTGATGCCTTTCTGGCTTGAATTTTTGTGACTCAGCCAATGGGAGCTGTGGATATTCAGAAATTTAGAAGGCAGGATAAAACAGTTGGGGCATGTGGAGCTTTTAAAGTTTTCTTTCTCTGTTGTCCTGAACTAGTGAGAAGGGAGGGAATGGAGGTCATTTTATTATGGTACAAAGAAGAGTTTTGCAGAACAGTTATTATTGGTTGTTTCAAAGCTCAAATTCTGATTGAGTCAGCAAGAAAGCCCAGCAAACAGCCCCTGCCCCAACCCCCGCCGCTGCCCCCCAGCTCAAAGCAGCACTGCCCAACAGAAGCTGTGTGAGGCACCGAGTGACTTGGGTGTTTTCTGGTAGTCATATTTTTAAAAAAATTTTTTAAAGTAAAATGATGCTCAATGATATATTTTATTCATCCCAATACAGTATGGCTGAAATATTGTTTAACGTGATCACCATACAGCAACTGTTTATGGAATTTTACCTTTTTTTCCCATATTTAGTTTTTATAATCTGGTCTGTGTACCTGGCCACATTTCTGGTACTCAGTAGCCACATGTACTGGTGGCTACCATATTGGCCCATGCAGCTCTAAATCCTTGAAAGATTTTTAAAAAGACCCAGGGCATGTGTACATTCAGGCCTCTTTCTATTTAAGCATACAACATACATACATATCTCCATGTTCTCATTTTCCTTCCTCTAATTAATTCTGGCTAATTTTTCAGTGACTGCTAGTTTATTTACAAACCGGTTGGCAGCAGTATGTTTAAGTAGTCACTAATTGCTCCTAATGATAGTTTTATTTTCTGTTCATCTGATTTTCAGTCAAGTTAATTAAATCGGTGGAGGTTTAGACTTTCCTGATGGGCTGAAGCAACCAATCCATTTTGATGATGGCATATAATTAAATTAGCATGCATTACATGGCAAGGATGCTGTCCCCAGCCCCTTCCCTTATTCTCAGTGGCTAACATGGGGCACCAGGACCGGAGATAGAAAGCCTGGCCATGATGCCTCTTTTCCTACGTACAGAAGAGAGGATTTTGGTGGGAGAGAGAATGCCAATCAGACCCATTGAGAAAAACCAACAGTAGCCTGTGTAGTGGGTGTGACTGTGCTGTGGGTATGATAACAAGATCATTTCCCACGTGTGATGACATCATCGCAGTGTCGAAATCCATGCCAATAGGCATTAGGCGGGAAGATGCTTTTTGGCGCTCTCTGGACCAGCAAGAGGGGAGACGTCACTCTCGTTAGGGACTGTGGTCCGTGGCCTCACAGAGCGCAGGAGCAGCGCCGGAGCCTCCCAGGAGGGGCGCTGCTTGGGAGCCTCAGCTCCCCTCCCCACTGCCCCGCATTCCCGTTGCACCCGATTGGTTTCCGTGTTTATTTATTCTGTGCGTCCAGAGGTTGAAAGCAGTGATGTCGTAAGACAGGAATCGGGGTTAAGCTTATTGATTGAATTATCATTAGGAGGTTAGTCGATGATTTATAGGTGGGCAGGGGGTGGAGGAGAAGAAGGGAGCGGTGGGAAGAGAGAGGTTAGGGGCTGGAGGTGCGGGGGAAAGCGGCCGATTCCCCAGGTAGGCCGTATGAAAGGTAGCTAGTTAAAAAGCGTATACAGCAAATTAAATACATTATTGTGATAATGGGGTGACAGAAGTATGGGTCTATTATACTTATGGCAGTTATAGCAAATGTAGGCAGCTTGCCCTGTTCCAGAACACCCTTTGATATTCATTCTATTCAGCAGCGGGGCCAGGACTTCTCAGAATTAAGTGATGGGTCATTATACTTTAAACACCATGGAGAAGCCTAGATTGGCAATTAAACAGCTCTTGCTGACACTCACTTGTGCCACCCTGTGACCCCCTTTAGATTGAGATGTTGGAGCTCCGGGCCCTCAGCCTGCTAAATTGGTGCAAGGCTCTCCTCCTGACGAGAGCGGGCTCTGAAATCTGCCGGCTTCAAAGGGAGCGAGATCATGTATAAACCATAATGTGGGTGCACCGTGGCTCACAAAAAATAAGGCAGGAAGAGATGAAATGTTACAAGTGCAAGGGGGAAAATGAGAGAATAATGACAAACCTAATGCAACTCAAAGCAGGAGTGTTGCACGGGAAGATGCATCCCACTGCTTGTGCATAAAATCAAGGCCGGCAGATGACATCCAGTTAACAGAAGCGTGTCAACAGTGAAGTAAAGTGAGAGTGAGTAAGAGAGAAGCCCCTGAGACAGCCAGAAACAAAAATTAGTTGTCCTTAACAAGTTAAGGTTCATCATTATATTCTGGCTTGGAGCCATAAAAGCAGACGGGGGTATATAATGAGCTGCTTAGAATTTTTAGGGTGTTTATTGCATTTCATGAAATAGTTGTCTGCAGAAGGGGATTTCTTGAGCGAAGGAATGCACACGGGCCACATCCACGTCCACACGCAGTTGTTCTTTCTCGATTGTACACTTTCTAGATCTCTGAGTATGTGTTTAGGAAGAGGAACTTAGAAGTGTGTTCTTTATGTCTGCACCCAAAATTTGCCCCCACCCCAAAGTGACCTCATCATGGTGTCTGTCTTCCTCTGGTATTGCGTGTCTGTATGTGCATGTGTGCGCACATATACACACACTGGTGTTCGCTCCCTCATGTGTGTGTGCATGTATTCTCTAGGAAGGGAACGCTTGGTTTGGAGGCATGTCAGTCCTTTAGAACTCACAGTAAAAGCTGCCACTCCACTCACCCCTTCACCCAAAGGGCCTCCAGGAACACAGGAGGACTTCGAGCAGGGGGTAACTTGGGAGCCCAAATACCTCCCAAGAGCTTGCTTTCCCTTTTATGCATTTTTGAGGGGAAGGTGTTAGAGGTGGATTGTCTCTTCATCCCACCTTCCCCTTGCCCTAAAAAGTTCTTAGTTGATCCTATTGAAATAGTCAAGTAGAGTAAATTTCATCCCATGCATGCATGATTATGTCAAAATGAACACCACTATCATGTATGGCTCTGATGCACTAATAAAACGATTAAAAATAAATAAATACATAAAACAATCACGTCATTGATAGCAAACTTCAGCACTAGTTTGAATTTGTAAAGGCAGCTACAGAAGAGGACCATCTCAGGGTGGATTTTCTGAGTCAAGTGTCCACAGTGGTTCTGGGGCCCCTGCAAAAAATCACCACTGTCATTGAGGTCTATGTGTCTGTTGATCTGTGTAGATGCTGTTTGATTTTTAATTTTTCTTATCATTTAATGTTTGTCAGATTAACATTCCATTTTGACTAAATGGAAACTAGCTCTGATCCACCTATGGGAAGAACTTTGTAAATAAAGGTTCTTTTTAAATAAGTGTCATGGTGAAGGACCTCTAGTTCACACAAGAGTTGGCTTTCTGAAGGGGGAGGTTGTTACTCCTTGGGTAGAGATTTCATTGGAAAGCAACCATTGCCAAGGTCTGGGCTCCCCCTCATCTGGACAGCCTCCCTGTCCCTGACTGGCATGGACTTACTGGGTGGGAGCAGGAGCTGCCATTTTATGACCTTCTGGGGGTCTGCCCTGTCCGCCCTTCACCCTGCTTTTGTCTACAACGTGTGCTGCTCTGAAGGCGGGGGAAGGAGGGCTTCTTGCACTCAAACACGTCAGGAATGCTCACAAACCATTTGTCCTGTCCAGTTGTCACTCTACACATGGGCCCCAAGTGCTTTGAAATCCACTCTTCATGTCCTGGCTCATTTGCTTGGTTGGGAAATGGTAATTCAGGGACTAAAATGTGTTCCAGAGTCTTTCTCAGAAATGAATAGTATTAGAGAAGAAAACACAAACTTTCGTCTTTATAATTTTGATTGTTGCAGAAGAGGTTTTTTAATTGTGTACAGATCACATAGTAAGTAAAAATGACTTAGGAATTGTACTTTTGAGAGGAGAAAGGGCAGTCAGTACTCAAAATTACGTGTGTGTGTGTCTGTGTGTCTGTGTGTCGCACCTTTCTGTGAAATGATACAAACATCTTGTGTCCATAACTTATGGGAGCCAAACAGAAAACATTTGAATGTTTCCCTATCTTTCTTCCTCACTCTCTCCCATTCCTGTCAAATGAGGGGCATAGCAACAAAAGAAAAATAAAAATTTCATTGCACTCCATCAACAGAATGAGGTCTAATGAGGCCTGCATAGCATTGTCAGAAATGTATGTATATTTCAACCACGTTAATATTTTATTTAGCTGTCAATATACAACAAAAGAGTTCACCTTTCATTCTACAGCAGATTAGGACTTAGAAAACTGTCTTCTTAGATGCCACTAATAATGTCTCAAAAACAAGTGGACATGCCGTTTCCGGCAGGTAGCCCAAGCCCGCCTTTCCGCCCAAGTACATCAGTTGAATTTGTCTTTTGCTAAAGATGTTAAAAATCATAATGTCTCATGTCAGTAGCAATAATGAAGGGGAAGATTGGCTTTAATGACATTATGAGAATCATTATGTTTAATTTATCACTAATTAACGCTGACAGGTTTCATATGCCGTGGGTGGCTTTCATGTGCATGTTACGTGCTGTTTTTTTCTTTTTTCTCTTTTTAAAAAAATGTGTGTGTACACATCCCTCCTCATTCATTCATTTTGATTCTGACGATTTACACAGCTTCCTGTCTTCTAGGTTCCCTCCCCATATGGTCCCACCACATCACACTCTGCACACCACCGGCATTCCCCATCCGGCCATAGTCACACCAACGGTCAAACAGGAATCCTCCCAGAGTGACGTCGGCTCCCTCCACAGCTCGTAAGTGTCCCTTGCTGTTGCTCTTCTGTGGCCACAGTGTCTAGTGGTTGGTGGCGGATGCTTCGTGTGCTTGGACTGCAGCCCCCAGGCCACCTGGCCCATGTGGGCTCCCCATAAAGAGGGAGAAGTCGCACCGTGGTGGGCTTCACCCCTCGTACCCTGTGGGTCAGCACAGAGCTCTTTTTTGTGTGTGTTTGGATGGCCTGGGATCTCTAGCCACTTCCCTGCCCTCTCACCCCGAAGTGGGACATTTGGAGCTTTGTTCTGCAAGCACCCGAGAAGCAGCGGAGGCGGGGCCGTGCGGGCTGCTTCCCACGCCTCGGGAAAGTGGTCTATTTGTGAAACTCGCAGTGATTACAGAATCTGGCCCCAGCCCCTCCCCTGGCTATTTTCGCTCCATTTTCCGGGGAGGAAGAGACTGAAAGTGGAAGTGTGCCTTCTATTGGAGACAGCGAGGCTTGGGTGTGAGGACTCGGGGCAGCACGCTCTGGAGGAAGTTGGACCACGTGGTTGTTTACTGGGCTCTGTGTCTACTTTGTCTGTATCCAGAAAGCACCAGGACTCCAAAAAAGAGGAAGAGAAGAAGAAGCCCCACATAAAGAAGCCCCTCAACGCATTCATGTTGTATATGAAGGAAATGAGAGCAAAGGTCGTGGCCGAGTGCACGTTGAAGGAGAGCGCGGCCATCAACCAGATCCTCGGGCGCAGGGTAGGCGGCCCCGTCGTGGGGACAAGGGGGAGGAGTAGACACGTTGAGGCCCCAGTGAGTGGAAACCCTGTCCCCCAGCCCCATTTTGAAGTCTTCAGTGGGCTCCACTGAGTCTCGCCCAGGCATTCTGCATTGAATGACATTCAGACAGCTATCACCATAGTCGTCCCCACCCCAGAGAGGGAGACCAGATAGATGGACGGAGGTAATGCTTTGTCTGAACACTCCTGTGAGCGCTGGCTGTGTCTGGCCGGCTCTCTGTGTCTGTACCTGAGGCCATCTCTGGACACACTCGCCTCCCAAGGAAGTGTCAGTCCTTTATAGGCCGTGGTGTGGTTGATGATTTTTTGCATGTCTTTCTCTGTCCCACCCTGTGTCCCCTCCAGTGGCATGCACTGTCCAGAGAAGAGCAGGCGAAGTACTACGAGCTGGCCCGGAAGGAGCGACAGCTTCACATGCAGCTGTACCCTGGCTGGTCCGCGCGGGATAACTATGTAGGTGGATCATTTGCCATAGGGAGACATGTTCTGTGTCCAGTGGGCAGGGAATCGTGACTGTCAGCTTGAATCTGGCTTTAGGACTGTTTATCCTGCCCACTTCTGGGACCGTTACCATCTGGCCTGGTCACTGGAGGTGTGTGTCTTGGCTTCTAGTCTGGCTGTGGCAGCAGGCTGTTTTTCTCCAGAAAAAAGGAGGAAGCTGGTGACCTAGCTCAGGACCCCTGGGGTCCACTGGGGGTTCTGCACATCTCCTGGACCACTTCTTAGAGAGGCGAGCCTCTTAGATGGGTGTGTAGACCTTGGAGAAGGGAGACCACTGGGCTCATTCAGAGGGTGCCCCAGAGGGGGTTCCTCAGCAGCCCTCCGTGGTGTGGCTTTCTAGGGCAGACCCTAGGGGGTCGGGGAGAGAGTTTTACTCCTCACAGATCTTGCAGCAGGGCCTGCAGCCTGAAGGAAAAATGAAACGGTGGCCTTACACCACAGTGTACTAGAAGCAGGAAGCCTGCCTCACCCAGAGAGGGGCATGATGGGAATATCCCTGAAAGTAGCCAATGGAAGTCACCCTTGCCAGGATGGAGGAAATGGTGTGTGTGGTTGAGTGATGCAGGCGTTCCTAGACCCTGGTGGCTGCGCTATTTGCCTCATTTCCTCTCTGGGCTTTTGGGGAACACCCTAGTCGAAGGATCATTTTACTGATTGCACCAACACCCCCATTCCTCTCCCGAAGGCTTGCTGTCCTCTGGAGACTGTCGCTGTCACCATCATCCCCACCCATACATCTTCCCTAGTGGCCCAGGGTCCGGGCTCTCTCCCCCTATATGCCGTCACTTTGCGTGATGCTTGTTCCTTCCATATGATTTGCTCTTCACTCTAAGGGGGACCAAACCATCTTGATGGCAGCATCTTCCCTCCTGTTTCGTGGGACTTGTGGACCAGTCCATGCTCTCCGCTTGGCGTCACCCAGGGTCAGGAAGCTCTCTGAGGTCATTAACTCATTGGTGATAGTAGCCTTACCACACACGCCATGTTGTGGGGATTCGGAATCCAGCCCAACACGTTTGCTCTGAGAACTTGGTTGGCATCCACCAAGGAAACCATGAACATGCACGTGACCGCAAGGCCCTGAGTGCAGGCGACTTTCTGCTTGTCCTGGCCACCTACCTCAAGTTTCCACCCTTGATATTCTTACACCTTTAAGAACGTTCTTGCTCATCTGCTCCTTGCTGTGTAGACCTTGGAGAAGGGAGACCATTGGGCTTAACTGCCACACCCCTGCCCCTCTCCCTCTGTCTCCCACTGGCCATAGCTGGCAGCACAGCACCAGCCTGCATTCCTGATGGGGGCTGAAGCAGGAAGGAGTAGTACTGCTTGGATGGCATGGCTGCTCCACCGAGAGCCCTTGTCGCCTTCGGGTGGGCATAGGGTGACGGCCTGGGACCTCTGCGTGTGCCCTCAGCATGTGTGCCCAGGGGAAGCCTTTCTTCTGGAGCTGAAAGGAAGAGGATGAGAAAGTGCATGCTTCCCGCAGGCTTGCTGTCACCCCGCTTGACCCCCAGGTGGAGCGGGCAGCAGCAGGCAGCGTCCACAGCCTACATGCAGCCATGTGGTTTCAGGACAGCTGCTCTCCTGGTTGTAGGTCGGAAGTCGTTAGAGTTATCCGCAGCTTCTACTTGCTGCACACCCAATTCTTAGAGTAATCTAGAATGGTACCACCCAGTGGAATTCGGCTTTTCTACAGATACCATGGCCCTGCTGGACTTTGGGGTCACAGTAGGGCTTCTTGTACAGCTGTGCAGGCCAGACTCTGCAGTTCAAGGTTGTGCTGTTTATATCAGGGTCTGTGGCAGTGGTGCCCCCTGGAGTTGTGCAGGGTGAACTCTCCACGAAAGGACAAGTTCAGTTTTGTGATAGCTTCATAAGAATGGTGTGTTGGACTTTCTGGGAGTCACTTAGAGTGTTCCCCAAGACTTTCTAGGTTTTAGAAGGTCCCAAAGTTACTTGATGTGACTTCTGCTCAGTAACACATTTGGAATGTGGCTTAATGTGATAGGGAGCTCCCCGGGGACTTGAAGAGGTTTGGGAGAAGGTCGGGATTTAGGGCCATGTGTTTTCCTTGAGGTCTGTCAGGTTCCTGTTGTGAGGAGCGTGGATACACTCTGTCTCTGTCGTCTTCCACGCCTGGGGAAGGGGCAAAAAGTGCGGAATCGAAGGTCATGTGGATTTGGGACGGCTGGGAACTTTTCTTCTTTAGCTCCCTTGCACTAGGAGTTTTTGCAAATTACCTTTGTCACTGAAAAGTCCTAACAGTTCTTCTGAAAAATGCCTTCCGAGCTTGCCCCTTCCACAGCCCTGATGTCATCCAAGGAGTGACGGAACCTTTTTATTGCTATCTTAGGAAAAAAGAATTGAGTGAAACGCAGTTCATGTTTGGATGCCCAGGCTTGGGCCATTCTCTAAAATAGAAAAGAAGAAATAACTTAGTGCCATATCGTCCCAGCTTCATTTCAGAACATGGATTTCTTCCCACCTCTTTGACGTTAGGTTAAGGAGATAATCCTTTGCCATTTGCTCACCAGTTTCCTCTTTCTTATGCTATATATTGGGCCTTTTCTTTCCTTTCTTCATTGAGCAAGGTCCTTCAAGACTAAACAGTGTGTATGAGTTTCCTCATGTCCCTTTCCTATTAATTATGTCCCTGTGCTCTGAACCCCAATTCCCTCATCATAAATCTCAATCATGCACCCTGCACAGATAGCTCCCTGGAGTCAGAGGAGGACATGGTGCCTTTAGAATCTCTTGTGGGGCATTGGAATGGGAAGTGGGTACTAAAGCAAAGGCCTGGGGGTGCAGATGCTGACACCCCTTGAAGGTGAAACCTTTCTACGTTAATTGAAACTAGACCCAGCTGCTGGATCCCAGACAACCACCTTGTACTTCACTTCATTCTCGGTTGTTTTTTGTTTGTTTTATAATTATACACCAAGGAACCTAACATGCTTAAACAGAATTGCTGATCAGAAGCCAAAACACATTTCCCGAGTGGCACAGGCCCTGTGCCCCAGGAGAATAGAGGTACCTTCTCAAAACAGTGCTCTCAGCTCTCGGATGGAGCAGAGCCCCATGGCCTCTCTCTCTGGAGGTTCCTGCAGTGCCTAACCCAGTCTCAGCTCCTGTCCATTATTGTTCTTTTCTCTTCGACTGTGTCACCATTCATGAGAAACTTTACGCAAAGGTAGCGTTTTTGCGTAGCGTTTAGGTATCATGGAGCACCCAGGATGTAAGGCCACTGTAGTGCAGTTCCCATCCAGCAGCCAACTCATGGACAGGGTTAGGGCAGTCCGGGGAGGGGGGAATGAGCTTCAGACATTGGCCCACAGAATTCTTTCCAGTTCCACAGCCACCCTAGCAGGCTGCCAGGATTCCAGGGAGGCCCAGGCTGGAGATATGGATGGCTCCATGCAGTCCGTCATTGTTGGTCTTCTAGCAAGGGCTTCCATGCAGGGCCAGTATTGTTATGTAGTAGGCAGCAGAGCCCTGAGGTTGAGGGCTGGGGTGACGAGACTCCTGAGTTTCCAGGCTGGCCCTCCGTCTTGCTGTGCCACTTAAGAAAAGTCTGTAAAATTGGAATGGCAGTGATGCCTGGTGTGTAGGTTGTCATGAGGGTTAAAGGAGTCACTGTGCCCACTGGGTGCTGGCCACTGTTGCCAGCCAGTGTTCACCATCCTCTTCACCCGGCTGGTTTGACTAAGGATTTTTCAGCTTCTTGTTGTGTGAAGACACACCCGTACAACCATTCTGTTTTCTACTTTCAGTAAAGACATGGGATATTCAGTGCTTTATTATGATGGTGGGCTTGAGTCAGATGATTGGAGACAGCTGTAGGCTGTTGCAGGTGTTCTGAGCACCTCTGAGGTAGGCTGGACCTGAGCTCCAGGGCTCAGGAGGGAGGTGATCAGATGCACTTAGACTTAACCACATTTTTAACCTATGATGGGTTTCTTGGAGTGCCACCTATCATAAGCCAGAATCCAGGGAGCCTCTGTATAAGACAGGCTAATGGGGGAACTTGCCTTCTCTTGTGGATGTCTACCACCCCAGCAGATAACTCCAGGCCCTGTCCTACTTACTACTCTTCAACCTGTGCCCAGGAAGTGTCCACTATAGCTGTCCTTCTGGGTTCAGAATGGAGGAGGGCAGCTCTCTGGAGAGTGTCGAGTAATCTGCTCCTTTCTGAATGATCCCTTTTGTGGAATCAGATGCCCTGGCTCAGGTCTGAGGTGAGCAGAGGTGTCTCTGCCATGATCCACCATCCACTCATCCCTCCTCTACTCCAGGAATCCTGTATCCCTCTGGCTGGGATCAGAGATCAAGGGCATTGGGGTGAAAGGGGTGGGAGGTTGGATAGACTCCAGGGGACAGGTGAGGGTGGAGATGGCAAGAGGGTGCCCCCTCCTGCCTTTCTTGAACTAAGCCGCTGTGTTTCATCTGTTCATCTAGGGGAAGAAGAAGAAGAGGAAAAGGGACAAGCAGCCAGGCGAGACCAATGGTAAGTCAGGATACTCGGGATGGAGGAGGAAGCGGTAGCTGGAGGGCCACTCTTATGCCAGGCTTCCATCTGGGGGAGGCAGGAGAAATTCAAGGCCAGGACATGGGGTGGGACATCTTAGGCAGCCTTTTTGTTTATGCATTTTAATTAATTGCTTCATGACTGCCCTTTTAAAGCTAGTAACATCCATTGTTGCATGAAAAAGCACATTGTAATTCTAGTGGAATGTGTTTTTAAATAACTGCAAAGCCTGTAACTGGAGAGCAAGCGGCAGGCATGCCTCTGCGGGGATTTAGGCAGTCTGCTTATTTTGTGTGTGTCTGAGGAGGGATGAGGAGGGGCTAGGGGAGTAGGAGGGGTGTGAGTGCGGGGTCTTAACTGGGCTGTTCCTGAATGTTCCGATGCATGCCTTTACAGTGGTAAATTGCACCCATTTTAAATTAAGGAGGTTTGTCATTCTCTAGAAGGAATTAGAAATACTGCATAGGCAATCTCAGAGGTCCCTGGGAGAAGACCAGGCTTTTACAAACAAACAAACAAAATTCTTGAAGGCTTTGTATAATTTGTTCTTTTTTTTCAGAACACAGCGAATGTTTCCTAAATCCTTGCCTTTCACTTCCTCCGATTACAGGTGCTAATGTCATTTTGAGTCATTAAAATAGTTGATAAACTGTTTTTTAATTTTTCTTGCCGTTATAGTTTTATTAACATTAAACACGTATGACATTTGAACATCCTTTAAAATGACCATCTACACGGTTTCGTATGTTTCGGTAGATTTTTTTTTTTCCAGTTGCTTTTGTTGTTTTTTTGAATTTAATTTAACTTCTGTTTTGTTTATTTATTTTTTCCATAACAGTTGTTTAAGCAGCAATGACAGTGATTTAGAGCTGAACTAACTGTGCAAATTGAATATGCAGTATTTCTTTAAAAGAGACTGGTAAAGAGAAAAAAAAAAATGGAAGGAATTCAGTAATAAACCTCCTTAATCTAATGGCATTTTTTCATGGCTCCCACTAAGTTTTCTCCCACAAGCATGCATCCGCAGTATGATTATTTTTTTCCTTTGCTTTTTTATTTATTTTAGTTTTTTTTTTTCCTTCCCTTTTGCTTTTCTGCTTATAATTTGCAAATCCACTAGCATTTTACTGACCATTGCCTGCTTCAATGCTGCTGTGAGCTTCTAACTAACCCTTAATGGCTCATCCACACAGCCTGTTGACCTCATTCTGTTTCTCTCTCAATATTAACGAAAAGAGTTTAAAAAGAAAAGACGAACATTCCAAAAGCTGCAATATCCCAAGACCATGACCCTTTTCTTTCTTTGTTTCTTTCTGTTTTGTTTTGTTCTGTTCTTTTTATTATTTGTAGTTTTTTTTCTTTTTTAAACTGTTGTCCTCTGAGAAGAAAAAAGCATGTTACAACTTAATTCCCTCCTTCGCTTTATTTTCTTCTGAAAAAAAAAAAAGAAAGAAAATTGAGAGGAAAAAAAGGAAAAAAAACAGAACTAAAAAAATAAGGAAAAAAATAATTGAACGAGTGAGTTCTCCAAGGCCTAACTTCCCTTTGGCAGCTCAAACCGAATCTGAGACACAGTCCTTAAAGAAGGGATACTGCAGCTTTATTTGCAACAGCTAATTTCACAAGTTGAATAAGAATGTGATTTTTACCTTTTTTTTTTTTTTTTTTAAAGTAAAGAAAGTTTAAAAAACGAAAGTCAATATTTTGCCATTAGTAACCAGGTCATTGATTTATTCCCTTTTTTATTTTTATTTTTTTCTTATTTGTATCTCTCTCTCCCCCTCCCTTCCCTTCCCTCCCTCCCTCTTCTCTCTCTCTCTCTCTCTCTCTCTCTCTCTCTCTCTCTCTCTCTCTCCCTTTCTCCCATGTCCTCCTCCTCTGCTCGCTCCTTTCTTGAACTCATTCAGACCTGAGCGCTCCTAAGAAATGCCGAGCGCGCTTTGGCCTTGATCAACAGAATAACTGGTGCGGCCCTTGCAGGTGTGTATAGTCTCCCAGATTCGCTGTGCTGGTTTGCAGCTGGTCTCTTCCATCCTTCCCCCTTCTCTGGCCTGTTGCTTCATAGCTCTGTGTGTGGATCGTAGGAGACACGAGGGAGTGGGACACTGCCAAGTGTATGGGCTCGATGAGGGATGTGCTTGTTCTCCCGCTGCTGCTAGCCAAAATGCCACTGTAAAACAGCATCACGTGTGCCTCCTCGGGTCAGCGACTGCAGACCCCAGCGCGCCCTCTCCCAGGGAACGTTGCCTGCCAACCCCCTTGTGACAGCCCAGGATCCTCATCCTGGCCTAGGTAGAATTCTGCCAATGACGTCACCTTCTCCCCTCCTCTTCTCTCTCTATTTTTATTTATTTTTTATTGTTGTTTTTTGGTTTCTGGTTGTTGTTTTGTGTGTGTGTGTGTTTTATTGTTTTATTTGATTTTTTTTTTTCATTTGACTCATAGAAGTCCTTTCCTTTCATGCCCTTGGTGAGGGACGATTATCAAACAGAGCCAAGGTGCTGTAGAAGACAATAAGCTGTAGCTGAGATCTCACATCCGACTGAGCACGACCCACCATTGTGTTGTATTTTTTTGTGTTTACCTTATGCTAACAGATGCAAATACTCCAAAGAAGTGTCGGGCACTGTTCGGGCTTGACCGACAGACTTTATGGTGCAAACCGTGCAGGTATATTACCACTGCGAGGCCTTTGGGAAAATCAAATAACTCTGTCCTTCTGGTACCTTAGTGTGACAATTTATTTTGACCTCCTTCCCATCTACTTCCCCCACTGGCATCAATGACTAATGATCCTCATTCTTCAAAATTTCCTTGCTAATTTCATGCTGTTTCCTGTCTCCACTTTCTCCTCCTCTCTTTGTCCCCTGCTCTTCCAAATAACGTGTCCCTGGTGGCAGGACTGAGACCACAGCCTTGACAAACCCTGACGGGCCCCGATGCTTTTCCTTTGCAAGCCAGTGCCCTGGACTGGTTTGGCCTAATGAGTGCCTCGGTTGCCTGTGTCCTGAGTGTAGAGAGCCAGCAGTTCCCAAGTTTAGACCAGTTAAACGTGGCAGCGAGAGCATCCCTGTGACCTTGGGAATTGGACAGGCTTTTCCCCCCGCTCTTCCTTTTTATCCCCATCTCCCCTTTGTTGTTTTGTGTTTTAAAACCACATATTTCTGTACAGAGGAGCTTGTGTAGCTGACATTGTTTTACAGTGCTAAAAAAGAAGCGTGGCATTGAACGGCATGCACAGCTGAGGGGCTGTGGGCAGCGAGGCCTGCAGCTGCCCGCTGCACAGAGCTGCAGCGTTAAAATGTCTGCATACCTGGGCACCATGTAGCAGTGGTTCCTAAATGAATCAGAGCAGCCCAGAAGCGTCCAAATCATGTCCCATGTTCCACCGGCAGGTTCCCACCCCACCTGTAATCTCAGGGAAGGTGTAGGTACTTCTTCTTGGTGGAGGGCTACCAACTAGTTCCTGTCTCCTTTCCTTTCCTTTAATGACCACCTTTGGTTAAATTTGTTGTTTCTTTGTTCTGATACAAGCAGTCTTTGAATTTGGAATATTATGATGGTAGGTATCTCAACACCCCAACACGCGTCCCTGTTTGTAGTGCCTCCTTGTCACGTGTCCCTCTCCTCCATGCCTCTGCCATGTGCTCCGTGTCTAGACGTTAGAACAGATGTTCATCCCATCACGTGCATGCCGACGAGTCTGCTGTGTCTCTGACCCCCTTCTCTGATGCCAGTACTGAGAGATGGGTGAAGTGTGCCTCGAGCTGACCCAACAGATGACGAGGGAGAGAGGGCCCAAGGCAGGAGTGATGCAGGTGTCACGAGCAGGGGCTTGGGACCTTAGATGGAGTCCTAGCAGGAGAGGAATGCCCTGGTCCTCAGAGCCAGCAGCTCTCACAGAGATGGCAAGTGTCCTTTCAGCACGTCTCTGGGGTCTTCTCTGGAGCACAGGAAGGAGTTCTGTGATGAGAGATTGTAGGTATATCATCAGGATGAGCCGGGGAAGACGGGGCCCCTGCTCACCCTATGGAGGCAGTGAGTCTGTCAACACTGTCCACCTGCCAAGCAGGGGGATCCTTGGCCCTGGGAACCGCCCCGAGACACTGTGTGGTGGCAAATCACTGGCTGGTGGGAGCTTTCCTCCTGAGCAGTGGTCACAGCTCACTCGGCCTCACAGTGAGGGTGGCTTGTGTGCCTGTGGGTTTATACTGTTCATAGGGGAGGGCTTTATAGCCCCCCACCTGTTGTTTGTATTTTGGTTTCAGAAGCAGTTGCTGCATGTTAGATTTGGCTTTTATTTTCCCCCTTCTAGAAGTTACTACTAACTACTACTAACATTGACCTGGACAGATATCCTGTCCTCATCCAGCCCACACTTGCTGAAAGCCAGGGTGGAATATTTCCTCAGAGACCAGAATTTTCTTGATATTTTTACCAAAAAAAAAAAAAAAAAAGACCGCCAGCCTTTGTGGCTCAGGCCTTTGTAGCTGTCCCATGTTTTACAGTGTGATTTCCCACATGCAGGTTTGGGGCTGTCAATATGGCTGTGGATGCTGAGGGGCCGTGGTCATAAGAGCAGTTCGACAGGCCCTCTCCCCAGATTTTCTTCCTGCCTCAGCCCCCTTAGAACACTTCCAGCAGCTATTTTTCTTGGGGACATGAGTTCAGACCTTAAATATATTGAAAAAATTCATTCCTATCTTTTTTGAGGGCATTATTCCAAAACAGGATCAGAAAGAGTCTGTAGTTTCCTTTTGGAATAAATATGGAAGACGCTAGAAATGGATGGAGATGCCTAAACGGGTGGGTAGGAGTTGGGGTTTTATACAAGTAGTAACCTGTCCCTCTTCCCCTGCCCAACTCTTCCTTTTAACTTGGCCATAACCACATGTGGCTTGATGGGAAAATCAATAGGACAAAATGTGCTTTTAAAAAAAAAGGGGGTGGGGGGGGGACAGAGAAAAGCAGTTGCAAACCGAGGCATTTCCTGACGCGTGTGTCCAGCTGCCTTTCCCTCAGCCCTGTTGGGAGCATCGCTCTGTCACCATCGTCTTCGTGTCCCATGTTCAGAGTGCCCCATGCATCCCCGGGATTGGAACCTTCATGTCATCAGGAGGGCGGGAGGGGCGAGGAAGGCCCTGAGTCCTCTGCCAAGCAGGGCTCCTGAGTTCACTCAGGAACACTCTAACCAGCCTCTGTTTTGAGCCCACCAAGTTGCTCTTCACTCTACCCTGAGAGAGCCTGGAATGCTGCTTGATGCCACCCCCTTGTCTTCTGGTCTCCCCTCCTTTCCTTCACCTGTCCTCTCCGCTCTCATTTCCCCCATTGCTTTCTCAGTTTTGCATATGCCTTTCCCAGCCCCCTCTTTCCCTTCCCCCATTTTAAAAATGCATGGACATCTTAGTTTCTGAGCATGTTTTGATCTGCAGGCTAAGATGGTTTAAAGTGGAGAGGCTTGATTGTTTACCTTGGTTCCTGGGATGGGAGCAGAACCCTGTAGTCTGTGCCAATCTATCCCAGGGAGAAAAAGGAAATTCACCAAACTGAGGGTGAGAGGGGGCTGTCCCTGCTCCCCCAGAGTTCCTTCTGACCCAGTGGGGACAAACAGACTCGAGCCACCAGCCCCGTCCGAATGGGTCTCAGCCTTTAGGAGGCTGGCAGGACCGAGCGTGCTCCCTTCCACCCTCCTCTCCTTCCCTTCCCTGCCATCTTGTGGAGTCCTCACCCCATGCACTGACAAGTGTGGGGCTCAGAGT
Source organism: Callospermophilus lateralis (assembly GCF_048772815.1). NCBI lineage: Eukaryota > Metazoa > Chordata > Mammalia > Rodentia > Sciuridae > Callospermophilus > Callospermophilus lateralis. The sequence continues at coordinate 77,996,374 of NC_135319.1, forward strand.
AGAGGAGGAGCTCAGTACACCCCTGATTCAAAGGCCAGTGACACTGTCTAGCAGGGGTCGCCTTCACGCGGGCAGCATCTTGGCCCAGTGTTCACACCCTTATTTTTAGGCGGAGTGTTGGGGCCTTGGTTCTGGCTGCGTATTGAAGAGTCCTTGGATGAGCGTGCGCACATCCTGTATCTGCATTATATTTATAGCATTAGTGGGTTGATCCCAGGATCACCTTTCCTACCAAGTGTGATCCCATCAGACTGGGATTAAGGGTGGGAGAGGCTTTGAAGTCACATGCCCAATCTCTCAGTTGATTTTCCCTGACTTCATCCTTTGATGATAAGCAAGAAAGGCTCTGAAATTCACATTCCTGTTCCTTCCATAAACAGGCAGTGGAGAGGGGAGGTTCCGGTTTTGGTGCAGGGTAGAGTGTCTTTGTGGTTCAGACATGACGACCCCAGCCCCAGGAAGGTCCCTGCTGTGATTCCCTGGCACTTCTTCTTGGTGGTCACTCCTCTGTGACTGGCTTGTGCTGCGCCCTCCACTTCCTGGCCTCAGCATTTTGTCAAGGCCATGACGCCCCTCCATCCCATCCTCACCGTCTGTCCTTCCAACCTTTTCACCAGGGGGTGGGGGAGGGGAAGCCCCAAATCTTCAAAAAAAAAAATGATCAATGAAAAATTTTTTAAAAATCAAGTTTGAATCTTAATTTAATCCACAACCTGCAGGCCATACAACCAGTTATTCTTGTTCCTTTGGATCATTTTCTGTTTTTCTTATTCTCGCCCCTCCCCCACCTTTGTTTTTCCTCTTCTACCTGTTTTTGGTGGTTTTCTTTCCAGTTTTTTTTTTTCTTTTGGTTTTGTTTGTTTTGTTTTTGGTTTTCTTTTCTTTTTTTTTTTTTTAGTTTATTTTGTTTTATTTTCGTTCCCCCTCCCCTCTCACCTGATTCTGACCTCTCTTGATTTGGTGTGGTTCTTAACAGACAAGCCCGAAAGCTCTCTGGGCGCCGGCAGCCTCACGGTGGTGGTGTGTTAAACCTTTAAGCCTCTTGCTCGTGCTGCCTTCAGCTATGTGGGCTCAACAGTCAGCATTCTGAGAGTCTCATTGATAAGAGGCGGCTGGGGAGGGAGCTCTGTCTTTCTCTTTTTAGACACACACAGACACCATTGGGGGCTGGGGGTGGTAGTGGTGGGATTTGGGGAGGGAGGGCAAGGAAATGTGGTGGGAAAGTGAAGGAACGTCTAAGCCCAGGGAGAAATAAGCTTTTCTGTTAATATCGGTTGGGATGAAGCCACTTTGGCAAATCGGTGCCACCCTACGCAGGTGACCCCTGCAGTCTGGTCACTTCTAGCTGGGCAGGGGTGGGACCTCGGGTGGGCCAGCAGGTAGGGCAACCTCCCGAGTGTCCTATGGGTCAGAGCAGACCTAGAGAGGGCCGTGTGGTCAAGGGAGCCGGGCAGCCTGGCACCGGGAGTGCCATGCTGCAGGGTATCAGCTAGCCGACGTCCCCTGGCCGCTAGCATTAGATGAACTGTCCCTGGGCATCTTTGCCTGTTATTCACAGATGACTCTCTCCCCTGTTTCTAGGAGAAAAAAAAAGTGCGTTCGCTACATACAAGGTGGAGGCAGCTGCCTCAGCCCACCCTCTTCAGATGGAAGCTTACTAGACTCGCCGCCCCCCTCCCCGCACCCGCTGGGCTCCCCTCCCCCCGACGCCAAGGCACAGACTGAGCAGACCCAGCCGCTCTCGCTGTCCCTGAAGCCCGACCCCCTGGCCCACCTGGCCATGATGCCCCCGCCGCCCGCGCTCCTGCTGGCCGAGGCCGCCCACGGCAAGGCCTCCGCCCTCTGTCCCAACGGGGCCCTGGACCTGCCACCTGCCGCCCTGCAGCCAGCCATCGCCCCCTCCTCGCTCGCACAGCCGTCGACGTCTTCCTTACATTCCCACAGCGCGCTGGCCGGGACGCAGCCCCAGCCGCTGTCCCTCGTCACCAAGTCTTTAGAATAGCTCTCGGTGTCCCGCCTGGTGTGAGTGTCCCTCCGGTCCTTGGTTTGCCTCCCCCCACCGGAAAGCTTTTGTTTTGTACTCTTAATTTTGTGCCACGTGGCTACATGAGTTGATGTTTATCGAGTTCATTGGTCAATATTTGACCCATTCTTATTTCAATTTCTCCTTTTAAATATGTAGATGAGAGAAGAACCTCATGATTCTACCAAAATTTTTATCAACAGCTGTTTAAAGTCTTTGTAGCGTTTAAAAAATATATATATATACATAACTGTTATGTAGTTCGGATAGCTTAGTTTTAAAAGACTGATTAAAAAACAAAAAGGAAAAAAAAAAGAGAAGCAATTTTGAAGCAGCCCTCCAGACGGAGTTGGTTCTGTATTATTTGTATTAAATACGAGCTTGCGAACCAATCATTTTACACCTGGTTTTTAAACCACAGGGGCACGGTGAATGCAGTGCCATTACCTTTTTTTTTTTTTTTTTTTTTCCCTGTGTGAAACAACTTTTATTGTGATGTTACTTGTTATTGTTTAAATGTACAGAAACAAAGGGTTAAAATGTGTTAATATACCTTGTTCCATGGTGTTGTTCTTTTGGGGGGAGGGGGATGCTACTCAACAATTAATGGAATCACAACGCTGTTGGACCAGTAGTATTTATTGCTTTAGAGATTGCTTGTACCTGTATGTCGTCCCTTTTTAAATATGTTTTCCTTTTTCTTGAAACTGTATAAAGTTTTTTTCCCCCTTAGCATAAGCATCTTATATATAACAACTCATTTGTACAAGGTTTTTAAGTTTATATATAAAATGTGTATATATTTTTTTGTTTCCCTTTTTGACTTTTATTTTTTTCTCTCTCTCTGTGTGAAACCCAGACGCCGCCAAATGGACATTCATAGTTGCATTAAGGATCAGTAGCATTAACAAAAGTTGCTTTAAAAGCCATTATGTAAAACAAGACTTGAACATTAGTGAGGGAATCCTAGCGAAGCTGTCTGAGCAGCAGTGGGAACCGCCCGTTTCCCCTGTGAACTCCTAGTCAAATGCCCTGTGCCCTTAGGACATGGACTGACCGTGTGCAAAACTTGATGTGCCAAAATTCTCAGTGACTTTAGCTTTCTCCCTCTTTTTGATGCTGTACTTTCTGTTCACCATGTTTTGCTGTGATGTTACATAGGTAGATTTGTATGTAGTTTTAATGTCACCTATAACAAAATGTGTTTGGTAGCAGATTGTCCAGAAAGCATTTTAAATGAAGAGGTATAAACCCTTAAGGGCCAAAATTCTGTATATTAGATTACTCTTAAAACGAAAAAACCAGCTGCCGCTTTTATGTATACACAAGACATACAAGTAGGTAGCGAACTTTAAAAATAAAAAAAACCTAGGCATGTTGATGTTGCAAAATGCTGTATAAAGCTGAAACCTGTTCATTCAGTGCCATTGTAGTTGACATGAAGCGATTGTAAAACTGTCTCCGATTTTTCTCTGGTTTATTAAAATGCTAACTATAACATTTTTTGTGAATACTTTGAATGTTTCCTAACAGTTGTGATGTTACTGTTCCGTTTTATGCTCTTATTCCAAGTTCATTTTTAATGGTTTGGAAGCCATTTTTGTAATGAATAAATGTTCATGCTGTACAGTATCTGTAGCATGCCGTTCTGGATTAATAAAAGCAACTTAGTATGTGCAGATAAAGACTGGTCACTTGTTTCTGTGATTTGGATTTTTATCTCTTTGCAAATTGGACCCCTCTCGGTTGGGCCCTGAGACCATGTGTGGGTGTTGGGTGGTGACCAGATAACCAAAAGGTGGTCTTGCACTCTTGGAAGGAGGTGACTCCCCTCCTACATCCTGAATGCCCATTTGGTATGCCTGTATGCCTGGTTTGTATCATGTGTCATTTATAGTGAAGATTACGGGGAAAACCGGTCCCTAGGGCATCTTTCCCCATATTCAACTGTGCCACTACCAGTAATCCTGATCAGTCAGCAGTAGATGTCATTTGATTGGCTGCGAAACAGTTACTCTACTGTGTCCTGTGTGTCCCCATCACAGTGTTGAGCAGGAAGGATTTTGAGCTGGTGAATGACACTGGCTCACCAAGAGTGGGTTTAGGAACCATGGATGTAGAAGTAGCCTAACTTCTTTCCAAGAACTTTCTGTTGGGAGAGCTGCAAGCAGTTACCCTTGAAACCCTTTCTTTAGCAGCAAGCAAGTGGATTTCCTGAAAACTGCACCAAGGAGATTCCCTTAGTGGGGGTGCAGGGGTCTTGCTGTCTGTGGGACCCTTGGCTGTATGCTGGCAAGGGTGTCCATTTGTTACCATCACTGAGGAGGGCCGCAGTAAAGATCTTCCCAAGGTTTCCACAGGGTGTAGCTTCTCTTGTGGATAAAGTGGATGGATGGATCTGTTGTTCTGGGAATCTAGGACATCTGCACCTTCAAAGGATTGTGATTTCAATGGGCACCGAAGCAGTCCGTGTTGCTGTTGTTGTTCCTTAAGGTTACCACGGTGCTCCTCGGAAACTGCCTTGCCCGAGCTAGTTTTTGTTCTGTGAAATCTCAGTATTTTGTTTTTGCTTTGTTTGGTATTCCCGGAGAAGAGTGTTTCTGGTTGTCCTTTCCCATTTTATTCTGCACACTGGGCCCAGAGTGACCTTTGAAAACACATAAATAAGAGCACTGTGTGTTATTGGTGGCTGTGTGCCAAGCCGTCTATGTGCATTTTCTCATTTAATCCTAACACTGCCACCTGAGGAAGACATTATTCTCCCCCAGCTCCCTCTGCCTTTTTTCCTAAAAATGGATTTAGAATCTCAAAAGTGTTTTGTCCAAGGCCTCGTGAGTTGGGACTTAGATGCAGACCTGACTCCAAGCCACCTTCTTAACCAAGTGAAGCTGCCTCTTGAAGAAGAGGTGGTCCTTCCACTCCCGCACAGGGTGATGGGACAGTCTGTGGAAAGGCTTCCGTGTGTCCCCACCCCCTCCTCTGACTCACATGCCCACCCACCCACTGTCCCCTCTGCTAGAGACCTAAGCCACCTAAGAACACATTTGCTCTCCTGCCTAGAAAATTCTCCCTCATGTTCAGGACTCTGTAGGACATGTTCAGGACACCTGCTCACAGTTCTGCCTGTCACTGCCCCATGAGGGTGCCTGATGTCTCTTGCAGCCCTATCTTTCCTCGCTTTAGCTCACCATGCACCACGGCACCAACAGACATTGCCTCCTTAGGGATTGCCATATGCCCCCCGGGATGGGAAGTGTGGCAAAGTCACCCCAGTTGAAAACCCTTTCTCTTTTTGTTTCTGTCTCTCTCTCACTATACTAGGGATTGAACCCAGGGGTGCTCTGCCACTGAGCTACATTCCCAATCCCCCCTGCCCCATTTTTTTTTTTTTTTTTTTAATTTAGAGATTGGGTCTCTAGGTTGCTCAGGCTGGCCTGGAACTTGCCATCCTCCTGCCGCAGCCTCTGATGCCACTGGGTGAAAACCCTTTAGAGAGCCCTCCAGAGCGGCAGGAGTGTGACTTTCATGTTCACTGCCATATACGAGGGTCCTGGTCCCGTGCTGGGCACACAGTGGGTGCTCTATTCGGGGGAAAAAGGAAGGAGTGAGGTGTGCCAGCTCCAAGCTGTGTCGGGCGAGAAGCAGAAGGACGGAGACTTTCCTCAGCGCTTCCCAGTGTCCTGTTCTCACAACTTCCCGGGTGTTGGTGACCTCTGTAGCCCTTTCAGCCATGTTGGGAGGTAACTCCATACAAAGGCCAGGGGAAGGACACAGGGCGGCGGCCCCTCTGTCATCAGCCAGTCTGAGGGCAGACCTGTTTCTAAAATTCACAGTGCAGGTCACCTAGCCACACGCTTTACTGCCCTCCGATGTTTGATCCCTACTTTGAGGCTCTTTCCACCTAAATATGGAACTTTCTTTTCTGGGCTCACCTTGTTCTCAGCAGTCCGGGTCCCAGTCCCCCAGTCCCCCAGTCCCGCCCTTCACCACCTCCTCTCTGCCTCTGTTGGACGTCTTCCTAAAGAGTTGAATTTCAAACTCAGCATCTTCTGCTTTCATCTGTAAAAGTGGATCTGAGGGGGTTTGTTCCTGAGAGACCCGGAGACAACATCTAGGAGACCAGGATTCACTCTGGCCATCTCCTCTAGGAGTCCTGTCCTTCCTGCTGATGGACCTCGCCAAATCTGTTTGCACACAGGGAAAGCAAAGGGATTACACCAAGGACACACAGGATGTGGGGATCTCCAAGCTCAGACTCGCTTTCCTGCTCCATCCTAGCCACACGCTTTACTGCCCTCCAATGTTTGATCCGTACTTTGAGGCTCTTTCCACCTAAATATGGAATTTTCTGTAACTGCTGTAACACATTTCCACAAGTTTGGTGGTTTAACACCACAAAAATGGATTCCCTCACAGCCCTGCAGGCCAGAAATCAGAAATCAAGGGCATGGCAGGGCCACGTCCCCTGTGAAGCACTGAAGATAAATGTTCCTTGCCTGGTTCAACTTCAGTGCCTCCTGCAGCCTTGGCCTTCCTTGAGTTGTAGCCACACTACTCCGATCTCTGCCTCCATCTTCACCTCTCCTTCTTTGAGTCTGTCCCCAAATTCCCTCTGCTGCTCTCTTATAAGACACCTCTGATTGTATTCCAGGCCCACCTGGGTAATCCTGGAGGTGCCTGTTCTCTTTAGATCCTTAATCATATCTTTTGACATATAAATTCATACTCCTAAGTCCTAGGATTAGGATGAGGACATTTATGTTTGGGGACCACCATGCAGACTATTTCTTTGATCCGGGGACACATGCAGTCTTAGCACAGAGCCCTCCAGAATCGGCAGTTGGAACTGGTCTCAGGTAGGCCCGTGAGGCAGTGACGACTGTAGTAGGTGGTCTTCCATTTCAGATATTGGAAGGTTCACCTGGAATGGTAAGTCATAATGTTATGATCACAAAAGCCAAAGGCCAGCCATCTATCTGTCTTTATTTTTCCTTGGGATTCTGCAAGTCCTGCTCTTCAACCCCTGAGTTAGGAAACCACGGAAATCTAGATGTGGAAGACACATGCACATGGCCCAGGGACATTGTGACCCCTCCATGGCGATTCATTTTACCTTAATGGCTCTCTGAAAATGATTTCCCCTGTTGGGGAGCCGCAGCCCTGGCTAGGATGCTTCTGTGGCATAGAAGTGGGGTTTTAATTAAAGCTCTTTGGAATGAAACTAAGGTGTAGCCTAAGCGTCTCTGTGAACAGTGCCCGAGGCAAGTGCCACAGACCGGAGCTGGGATCAGGAATAAACAGGAGGGCCTTGGATTTGATTTCCTGAGGAATTCCCATCTGAGGTTGGCCTCTGGTCTCCCACCCCAGGTCTGGTTTACCATCTCCAGGTTGGGGCGCTGGCCAAGACCTGCCATGAGCTCTGGCCTGCTGTGGTTTTGACAGGTAGCACTGTTAAGTTCTGGGCTTTAAACCTGGCTTTTTAAAAAGCTAGCATCTTGCAAGTACGTTTGATGTAGCTGTGAGTAAGCACCTTCATTCATTCATTCATTCGACAACTATTTCTTAGGCATTTATTTTTACCAGGTGCAGTTTCAGGCACTGGCACAAGTGTGAAAACAAGTTGGTCCCCCATTTTGCCCTCTGAGTTAAGTCCCATACCATAGTACAAATTGCAGTTTTTTTAAAAAAATGAGTTTATGCAAGGATGATATTATTTACTAAGCACAAATCATATGTCAAGTGTATTTGTCAGCTAGTTCTGCAATAATGCTGCGTAACAGAGCAGCCTAAAATCAGAAGTTTACAAGAGCAAGCATTTCTCTTTCTTGTGAAGTTGAGTGGCTTTTACAAAAGCACATATGTGGGGAGACTGAGGCTAAGATTTGAACCTGGAAGCCTGACTCAGGAGCCTGTGTGGCTAAAGGCCATTCCGTATTGCTTATGACAAAAACACAGCATCTGCCCAGTTGGTGAGAGGCTGTGGGGGCGATGACGGGGAGGGCTATTGGAGCCAAGCCCTTGGGAGAGGCTTTTATTTTGAGATCACCAGGTGTACCTGCATCCTCTGCATGCAGAAGGTTTTGTTTTGGTTTGGTTTCTCATGCTGGTATATAATAATAAAGACAAGTTGATAGTTACTTAGATTAATTTTGGACTCAGCACCAGAAGTTAGAGAATCTTAGAAGTCAGAAGAATATTAGATGTATATGAATATTTATTATGGTATCGTACATTCAAATTACATAGTATTTCAAATTATGGGTTGCAACCCATGGATAGGTCAGGAGATTAATTCAATGAACCAAGGCAAGCATTGTAAAGAAATAAGATAGAATGAAATGGAACACAGATTGTACTGTTGTATGTGTGTAATGCATTACGTAAAATTGCTCCTTCTACAAGAGTAAAACAGTTTAAAAGCCAGGTCTGAACAATAATAATAGCTGTAATATGTTGAATCATCATCATCATCATCATCATCATCATCATTATCTTTATATTTAAAATGTAATATCATGATATATAAAATGTATTTATTAAAATAAAGTTTATTGATGGGCATTTTACTAAGTATATTTTGCCAGCATTTCCCAAATCAGCTCCATAAAGCCTTAGTACTATGGAATCATTTAGGTCAAATCTGTGGGAAACTGTGTTTTTTTGTTGTTGTTGTAGTTGTTTTTTTTTTGTTGTTTATTTGTTTTTTGTACTGGGGATTGAACCCAGGGGCACTTACCCACTGAGCCACATCCCAATCCTTTTTATATTTTATTTTGAGACAGGGTCTTGCTAAGTTGCTTGGGGCCTCTCTAAGTTGCTGAGGCTGGCTTTGAATTCACGATCCTCCTGCCTCAGCCTCCTGAGCCACTGGGATTACAGGTGCCACTGCACCCAGCTGTGGGTAACATTTTATATTGTGCGTCCTCTTAGCATTTCAAAATGCTCATTAATTTATAAGGTTCCATGAAAGGCTGTTGTGAAGACTCTTCTTTATCTTAACCAACAACATTTCCCAGATGTAATTGACAATGGAAGATTGTTTGAGAGGCTAATGCCTGTTAACATCCTCCTGAATAAATGCTCTGTGGACTACATGTCTGTTACCTCTATTAATTCTTTTAACAGCTCTGACATAGTATTAGCTCCAATTTTCAGAAGAGGAAACTAACACTTAAGTTAAATAGTTACTATTTATTAGCATAAATTATATGCTCAGTGTATTTGTCAGCTGGTTCTGCAATAATCCTGTGTAACACTCTGTCCTAATATCAGAGGTTTACAAGAGCAAGCATTTCTCTTTCTTATTATCAGGTCTGAGCTGACTGGGATTCTAATGGGATCAGTGGTGCCTGTCTCCAGGCTAACCTGAGTTCAGATCCGTTCAATGTGTCTCTTTCCCTGAAAGTAGTGGCTTTCCACACACCAAGAAGGTGGGAAAGTACACTCTGTCCATAATTGACCAATGAAGTCAAATGGCAGAGGGTGTGGATGTATAATTCTATGATCATATCAGAAGAAATCATTGGGCACAAAAAATACAATCTACCAAGCTTTTAATCTCATTTAATCTTTACAAAAATTCTGCGTGGCAGGTATAATTATTGTCCCTATTTTATACAAGAGTAATCTGCGGGTTAGAGATTTCAAGTCTTGCACACTGGCAGGAACTTCCAGCAGAATGCTGGTCACCAGTGGCTTCAGTTTTCGGAACTTGGAGGGAAAAGCAATCAGTGTCCACCATAAGTATACCATTAGCTGTGTTTTGTAGAGAACATGTTATCAAGAACATTCCTCTGCCATGTTCGTGTGCTACAAGGATCACAAACTCACTCACAGAGTGAAAAGACAATCTGCAGTCCAGAAGACAGTGTTTGTGACACATTTATCTGGCAAATGACGAATATCCAACAGTATAAAAATTCCCAAATATCAAAAGAAAAGAGTGCAATCCATTAAAAAAAAAAAAAAAAACGAGCAAAACACAACCCCAAACTGGGACTTGCTAGTTCACAAATACCCAAATGGCCTATGTCTGACTTTGGTAGACGTCATAATAGCTTCAATCTTGATGGCCCAAACCTGGGTCAAGCTAACTGTCCCTCAGTAGTAGAGGAGGTGGGCAGTGTGGTGGTTCTCATCCAACACCCACAGATTGCTCGGGATTTTTCTCAGGTTATGCATGCCCTAAGGAGGTGATATTTGATGGGGAGTGAAACCAAGGCCACTAGGCCGTGTGTCTACTGCAGCTATGGCTGCCCCGGCTCTGTGGAGTGGGACCCCCGGTGGGGAGTCACTGTGGCTGACGTGACACAAGCTTTTCAAGGGAGGGGGAGGCTAATGCCCCATTCACTTGATTTACAGCATTGTGAAGAACCCAACTTAAGCGACACTCATTTCCTGTGCATTCTAAAGGAGTGGTGGTTGCTATGTACAAGACAAGCCATGTACTGCCAAGCCCCTCACCCTCATCCCTGTTGGCTTTATGTGACTGATATGGCAGAAAATTCACAGCAAAAAAAGGTAGGTGGAGTCGGGCTTTGTGAAACGGCCGTTAAGAATAAGTATCAATAGCTGGGTGGTGTCGCACACCCATAATCCCAGCAGCTCTGGAGGCTAAGGCAGAAGGATCGCAAGTTCAAAGCCAGCCTCAGCAACTCAGTGAGACCTTGTCTCTCAATAAAATACTAATTAGGGCTGGGGATGTGGCCCAGGGGTCAAGTGCCCCTGAGTTCAATCCCTAGTATTCCTGCCCCCCAAAAGAATGAGTAACAATGAAACAGATTCAAGTCTTATTAATCACTTCCATTTAATTCTGCTGGAAACTGACTTGGTATCATGGGGTGGACGGGGACAGCAGGAAGGGGAAGTCCCGGCATGGTAGTGAAGCTAGAGCTGCCCCTTGGTGTCAGGGTGTGGATGGAACTCACACAGTGCCTGGAACTCCCTCTCAAAGGAGGAGTTCTAGGTTCTCTCCTTCTGGATAGGAATTCCAGGAGAGACTTGTAGAAGAGCAGCGTCTCTCAGCAGAGTCAGACTGCCAAGTCTCTAAGAGCTGGAAAGATGGGCCACAGGACACTGAAGCCCAGAGAAGCCATTCCTGACACCCCCGCCCCAGGGGACCTTGCCTGAAGCCACCAGGGGGGCTGCTGGCAAGGTCTAGCTGGTTGCAGTCTAAACCAGGGCCCTTCCTCATAACTACATGCTGCCTCAGATTCTCCACTGCTTGCTTTCATTGGGGAAACTTAATCCTGCTGCCAGCTCCAAGGCTGGTTCCTGCTTTTGGATGGCTATCCGGGCTTGGGGACTCCAGTGCAGTGGTGAATTTGTGGTGTTCCCAGAAACCTAGCAGCACCTGTTAGCCTTGCCTCTGATGTGCCTGACTGGGCCTGGAACAGCTGTATTATTTTATTCATTCTTAACTCAGGTACTAGGAGGGAACTCATATTTCTGTTGTCATGGGAAGGAACTAAGTGGCATGTTCAGGATCACTCAAAAAGTGGCAGCTGTGGAATGAAAATTAGGCCTAAGACTCTTGAGCCAGTTTTCTTCAGTTACCCTATGACTACGGATCTTAAGAAGAAACCGAGTCCCCAGATTCCTCTGTGGGAAGCTGTCAGGCTAGGCTAGACTGTGACATCTATCTGCTTGGGAGAAACAGGATCATTTGGTATCTCATGGCCATCACACCCAAGGGGAGGGGTGATGAGCGGTGGGAAGGTACCAGTGGCCAGGCCTGGGTGCTCCTACCTGTGGTTCCAGGAGCCTTGGCCTCACCCTGCAGCCCAGGTGACGTGGGATGTGGGCTCGGGTCACAACCCAGATCACCCCTGCTTGCAACCCCCAGTTGGCCAGCTCTTGAGGCCAGGTGGGTACATGATGGATGCCCGTAATTGACAGGGCCTGGCACTTGGGGGCTGGTGATTGCAGCTGGCTGAGGTGATCCTGGTGGGACTCAGTGCCTCAGGCTGGCGTTGGGCATCTGAGTTGGCGCAGAACGCTCTCTGCAAGGCTTTCTCTATTTTCTGCAGGAAGGGGCTCTGCCCATCACGCCGCATCCTACCCACCCCCCGCCCCCTACCCCCCAACTTATATAATGGCACATTATACAACGTCGCAAAGCAGGTGGTATTTTTAAAGACAGCAAGTGAGCATTTTTTTGGCCTAAATTTGGGAGTGAAACAGATGGATTTTTAAGACTCTGGGCTTTTCCTATGAATAGTAACCGTTGTTCTCTCTGCTTTTAAACACCAGTTTCTAGACCACCTCCAGCAACCAATCAGCACTCTGTTATTTAATTATAACAAAATTCTTAGCTCTGTCTGCTGCTGCTCGGACAAGTGGGGGGGCACTGGATCAATTTCTGGAGCCAGGCAGACTTGCCAACAACAATTTTCCTTTTCCCAGAGGGCCTTGGAGGCCTGGAGCAGGTTCCAAGTTCCTCCTTCCCCTCCCGCTCCGTGTGGGCTCCCTGACAGCGGCTTGAAAAGGGTTATAGAGAGGCAGATCAATGCCCGCTTGTTGCAGCCATTCCTGACAGCGGCGACCCCCACGCCAGTGAGCTCATGCCTGCCTCATTACGGCTGGTGCCAGATTTTTTCCATTAACAGGTAATTGAGTAGAAACTAAAATAAGCGAAGTTTGTTTCATCCCTTGGATTTTTCTTGCTGGGGTTTGAAAGAAAAACACTTTAGCATCGTTAGTGGAGGAGTGTCCTTGAAGACGTATTTATGTTTTCCAAGTGATTTGTCGCTTGGTAGGTGTAATTAGCCCGTCCCCTGGCCCTCCCCCTTCTAGTTTTTTATTCTTTAAGGGCCATGATGTTCAGAGAAGAGGATCTGATTTCCTGGGCCCCTTGCTGTCCTACACCCTGTTCTAAGAGCGGGTGGGTTAAATATGTTCTCAGTGGGTAACTGGTTCCTCGCCCCCCCCCCTGCCTCAAGTACTGGCTCCCACCCTCCCTCCCTGGAGAACCTACAGCAGCAGCCCTTATCACCGGCCCAGCCTGCTACCCACAAGGCCCTGAGCCCAGGCCCCGCCCTGCCCTCTGCCTGCTCGTAAGTGCTCCAGGTAGGTGGCTGAGGGGAGCCTTTGTCTCTCTTGATCTCTTTGCAGCTTTCTTTGTGTGTGCGCCGGTCCCACGTTCTTATTTTCAGCTTAGGCTAGGAACTGGCTCCTGTCTAAGCTGATCTGATTGCAGTTTCACAAGATTCCCCAGCGCTGCCCTGCCTTAGTCCTCCATTCAGATGAGAGAGAGAGAGAGAGAGAGAGAGAGAGAGAGAGAGAGAGAGAGAGGGAGGGGAGATGGGGCGGGACTGGGGACAAGGCATCCATAGGAGGAGTTTTCACTTCACCTGGGGCACCAGTGAATCATGACCTTGTCTCCCTCATCAACCCCTCTGTGGCTCCAATAAGTGCTAATCACCATCACCCCCAAAGAAGACGTGAGAGCGTGCCTATTTGCACACACACCGCATGCTGCATGTGGTTCCGGAATTTCCTGAGCCCCTTGGTCCCGGGATAAGAATCAGTTTTACACTAAGCACGCGGAGCAAACGAATCAATGGCATTAGGGTGATCTGCTCCCCAGAGTCGTCCACCCCTTCACGCACTGGACGTAGAAGTCTATCTAAAGTAAAGAAACCTCCAGAAGTTGGTGATTTTCCAATGAACAAATGTAGTTCGTACGGCCACATTCGTGTGACGCTGCACCCACAGCAGTGCTTACAGCTGATATCACTATGTTCCTCTTTTGTGCCTCGCCGGATGGCCTCATGACAAGGACGGGCCAGGAGCTGACTTTCCAGTGAGGAGGGGGGCACTTGAGATCTCATTGAGCACCACAGAGATGAACATGCTGGGTGACAACGTCCAGGGATCAGGGACAGCCTCCGGAGGAGCTGCTATCTTACTTAAGGCCTGAAGATGAAAAAGAATTCTCCATCTGCTCAAATAGGGTGTCCTGAGGCCGTCGCCCTCGGGCCTCACATCACAGCGCCAAGATTTGGGTTTCTTCTGTAGTTTGGGGATGACTTGTCCTCCACCCCACATGCTGGGTCCATTTGCCTTCTCTGCCATGTTGTGATGCAGCCAGGGGACATCAACATACTGTTTGGACTGTCCAGCCATCTAAATCCTGAGCCCCCAAAGCTTCTTTTCTTTATACATTACCCATCATGGAGAATTGCAACAGAGTACAGACTAAAACATCTCATGGGGTCCTCAGAGGCTCCCCAGATACTGGTAAAGACCCCCATTTTATAGATGTGGACACTGAGGCCTGATCTGCCTGGGCCATGGGAATGGGAAAATGGGAACTGGAGCTGGGCCTCTCGGATTTCCAAGCCTGTGTTCTTCCTTTTTTAAAAAATAGCTTTATTGAAGTGTGATGTAGACACTGAAAAACTCACTCTCTCTCTTTTTTTAAGAAAACGCTTTAAAAAAAAAAATGTACAATTCAATGATTTTTAGGTAATTTACAGAGTTGCACAACCATTACCACAATTCAAGTTTAGAACATTTTCATCACCCCAAAAGAGATCCCTCTTGCTTGGTGGCAGCCACTCCCTGTTCCCACGCCCAGCCCCTAATGTACTTTCTCTTTCTACAGATTTGCCTTTTTGGACACTTAACATGCATGTGGTCTTTGGTGTCTGGCTTCTTTCATTGAACAGTTTCTCGTCCTTTCTTTCATTATCATCTTTTCCTCCCCCTAGGAGAAAAATTTAATTGAATTTTAATTCTCCCTAAAGGCAGAAATTACATGTCAAGAAATACAATTTTGTTGGGTAGGGTTGAGCTTATAAACCATGGTAAAAGCTAAGAAATTTTTTTTTTTAACTCCAAGATATAGTTTTCTCCCCTCTTAGGAGTTTTATCATCCCAGTTGAGGATATTTTTGAGGTTCATCCATGTTGGAGTTTGAATCTGTATTGCTGCCCTTTTGATCGTTGCCCCATGATAGGCACCTGCTGCAGATTGAGTTTACCTGTTCAACAGGTAATGATGGACTTTCAGGTTGTTTTTATTTATTTATTTTTGGCACCAGGTATTGAACCAAGGGGTGCTTAACCACTAAGCAACATCCCCAGCCCTTTTCATTACTTTTAACCTAGGGACGGGGTCTCATTAAGTTGTTGAGGGCCTCGCTAGGTTGCTGAGGCTGGCTTTGTTGTGTTCACTTCTTGACACTTAAAGCCTGGTTCCTGAACCATGCAGCCCCCCACCCCCTCATTTGAGGAAGAGCCCGTGAGTGTCTCAGCTGCTCCTAGGGGTGCCTCAGTTTCCTCATCTGCAGACTGGGGGTCCTGATCCTTAGGCCACAGGGCTGTCACAGCAGTTATCTGAATTCATATCTGCCCTGTGTCTAGGAGATGACAATGGCTCCGTGTATATCTATGGCCCTTCCTACCCCCATTGCTTCCATGGGGAGCGTTGCCCCCTTTGAAACTTGCCCCACCGTTGGTGACCCTGCTCCAGCCCCTGTCTCGGTGGCTTATGCAACGTCTGGCACTCCTCCTTTCTCTGGTGCTATTCAGGTCAAACCCAGCATTGTTTCTGAACAGGAATCTCAAGTATTTCTTTCCTTTGGCACTTGTCTTCCCGTCTCAGCAGTTGACACATTTCCAGGGGCCAATTGATTTCATCTGCTGCTAAAGAACCGGGCCTCCTGTGAGGGTGAGGGTGTGTCTGCTGCAGTAGTGAAGAGAGCGCTGGACAGGAGCCCCGCGACTGTGCTGAGGGCTGGGCTGCACAGTGGTTTGAGCTAATGTCTGCATCTGGTAGATGGCAGTGCTCTTGGGGCAAGGAAAGATCTCGACATGCCTCGTGCTGTGGGAGGGTACCCAGTGATGCCATCCTCTCTGGAAATGGGAGGGGAGCATGTGTGTCCACAGAGCCCCTAGGCAGCCCCCAGAGCCTGCCACGTGCCCAGGGTCTCAGGGCTCCGGTGGCTTCCCCTTACAACATGGAGTGGTTCAAAGTGAGTAGGTACTGGGTCCTTGTGTCAAGCGAGGAAAAGGACTCTAGACTGGCCTGAGTCAGCCTCGCCCCAAGGGGACTGGACACCTGTGGGGATGCCCAGCGGGGTGGGGGCCGTCAGCTTCCCTGCACACATGTTAGAGTTTGTCCCCCTTCTGGCCTCCCGTCCCTCTCCCCTCAGCCTCCCTTCCTCCTCCTCTTTTTTTTTTTTTTTTTTTCCCCATTTGCCAGACGTGGGTCAAAGGGAGCCAGCAGGATTTGTGACTGTTGGGTAAAAAAGATCAACTTCCTGGGAACCAACTGAGACAGCGGTTAAGAGGGCGCCCTCTGAGGTCAGAGCGCGTGCCTTCCGGTCTCAGCCTGGATTGGAGTCCCAGCTGTGTGGCCTCCTGGCTGAGCAGCTCAGGCCACGTTAGGGGACTTCTCTAAGCCTTGGTTTCCTCAGCTAGAAGAGGGGACCAAGCCACCCTTTACTGCTGGGAGGCTCAGATGAGGTGCTTAGGCCAGAGGTCGACACTGAGGCCTTGTTCACAAGCGTTTGCTGCTCTTACTGTTCCTATTGCGTTGAGTTCTCTGGGGCAGAGGAGAGAAGGACCCTGACCAAGGGAAGCCTTCTGGAAGGAAGCAGTCAGTTGCCAGTGTCAGGTGTGTTTGGAAGGCCACCAAATCACTCCCTAGGCCCGAGGTCCCCCTGTGGTTCATTCTGCGTGGCCCTGAAGACCCTTCAGTCTTCCAGGTCCCTGTTCAAAGGTCCGTGGGAAGGTCCACAGCTTCAGCCATCTCAGCTGAGCTCCACAGGGAGGCCACACGAAGGCACAGGTGGGTCCAAAGGCGGGTGAGGTTTCCCCAGAGCTGGAAAAGGGTCCCTCCTGCTTCCCATTCCTGAGCCCAGCACAGCCTCCAATAACTAATATTTATCCTCATTAAAAACAGACCTTGGACCAAATTGTTCATGAAGAGTGTTGGAGTCAGAAATTATTTTCCCCCTTGATCCAACATGTCTTTTAGAGAGAGAAAAAATAGGATGGATGGATGATGCCCACACAAACATGGGGTCAAGAAGCTCAGAAACTTGAGCTTAATACTTTCATACAGTTTGTCTTCAAAGCAACAGGCCATTCCATCTCTGTTTCCTCTCTCCATGGTGACTAGTTTCTGAGAGACACTAACTCAGTCCAGTGACTAAGGGACTGGGCCGCCCCACCCCCTAACTGGTAAGCTGGTAAATGTTTAACAACTAGCAATTCAGGGGAAAGGTTCCTGGTCTGTGTCATTTGCCAATTTCTGTGGTGTTAATATTCCATCAGGGCTAATTTCCAGCTCTCGATGTGACATCACGGAACGTGGAGTCGGGAAGCGATGCTCAGAAGTGCGCCATCATACCGTATTCCCATCATTTGCAGACAATGAACATACCTAGCCTCAAGAGGATAGGTGACAGTAAAATAATTAAGAAGCGATGAGCTTTGAGTGTTTGTTAACTTTGTTGTATTTATTGGATTTTAAGTTCTCATAGCTTAATTTTTAAAACCTGGCTTGCAAGATTACTGGAAATTTAACCATCAACTATAAACCAGTGTGAACTGAACCCAGAATACTACTGCTCCCAACTGGAGTCCCTGGAGTCTTTGAACCAGCTCTGAAGCCTTCCCTTTGCTGGCCTCTGGAGCATGACATGTCCAGGGAGTCCACCCTGCATGTCCAACCGGGATGGCCACTCTCCCTGCCGGTCTTTAGAGTCCAGAGATGAATGGAGACGAGGTAACGTACAGATGCATCCTTTGCCACACACAGCCTCCTCCAGGGAGGCTGGGCTTGTCCTAGCTGAATCTGGGCTGCCTCAGATTCAGAGACCCTTGATTTTTCAGCCTATTGACAACTGGTGAAAATTGTAACTCTCACCAAGGGCGTTTCATGGGAAAGGAAAAGTGCACAGAGGTCCATGGAAATCAGAGTGGGGAATTCCACTTTCCTTCAGGGATTCTGCAATCTGTTCCCTGACATTCTGTCAGGAGAGCAGGGCATTGTGGGTAACCTGGTGAGAGCCAAGGCCCCATGCAGGCTGGAGGCCGGCCTGGCTCCTGAGCTCCGTGCTGGGCCTGGCTGTTAGAGGTGGCTGGCGAGGAGCTACTGCCACTTTCAGTCCCCTGTCCGGCAGCCTCACCCACGACTCCCCTGGGCTTCTGCATGCTCTGGGGCCCGTGGGAGCATTATCCGGGAAGAAAGGCATCCGGCCTGAATGGGCAGCGCCCGCTTTCTGAAGGAGGGGCTCTGCTGCCTGCCACTGCCCGGCTCCTGGCCCCGGGCCATTGTGGAAGGACAAAGCGAACACACACAACAATCCCTCCTCCATCTCCTCTCAGCCTTTTCTTCTTTATTATTGTTATTATTACCTTTCAAGCACTCCAGCTCCTTGGGCTCCCGATCACTGGCGAGGCCTTTGGCCACAGTGTGTGGGGGCCACCTCTCCCTCCTCGCACCCCTGGCCCTCGCGGGCCGGCTTCGCTGCTGTCTCTTTGACAAAATACATAAAACCGATACTGATCGGTTAACATACATGACATCTTTAAACTTTAATCCATTTTCCCTCTCTCGACGCGGCGGGCCGGCCTCTGAGAGGTGCCCATCCATTGTTCCCTGTCAAAGCCTTCTTGAGTGGGTTTCCCACTGAGTCACTTTTGTGTGACTCAAATCAAGATTACAGGTAGCGGAGAAGAAAAAGCAGAGAAGAGAAGGTTAGCCCCTCGTTTCAGACTTTAAGAAAAATCTGCCAGCAGGTGCCAGTCGGAGTGGGCAACGCACATGAAAGACCAAGTCCAAGCTGGGTCGCCCGTGTCACAAGAGGAGTTTTTCAGGGAGAGGCACACAAAACACACATTGTCGTGGTCGCACACAGAGACATAAATTTAGGAACATGTTCGCCCTTCGCCTGAACATAGTTAGCTCTGATAATGAGGAACAATGAGCCTCCCAGGCTGAGGGGCGAGAGCACTGTACTCGCTTGTTCTCCCACAGAAGTGGCTTCTCTCCTCTTCCTCCTCTTCCCTCTCCCAGCACCAGATGACCTCAGCTGCCCGTCACGGTCCTCCTGCACCCTGGGTTGGGGGAGTGGAAACAGCACACACCCCGCGGGAGGCCAGCAAAACTCTGGCTCTTCGGAGCTGGAGAAGAAGCCTTTTTTGGACTCAGCCCCTTGGGGGGAAGCTCAGTAGAGAGGGCTTCTTTCAGAGTGGGCAAGGTGTGGGCTTACTGGTTCGGGCTCTCAAGATGGCAGTCAGGATGGGGGTGGCGGAGAGGTGAAGTAGCAAAGAGAAGACCACAGGTTCTGGAATTCCATGCCTGGTTTCAATCCCGGCTCTCCTACTTTCAGTCGTGGGACCTTGGTCCGTGTCTCTATTTCTAAGTACCTCCCTCTCTTCTTCCCAAAGGCTCAATCGCAGGGTGAAGGTCCATTGTAAGCACTAAGTGTCCCCTAATGTCATTGCTGGACAAATACATCTCCTCCAGGACGAGGGAAAGCAGTTGATTAGATCATGAAGACTGAAAGCCCTAGGTTTTCTGATTCTCACCTGAACTTCCCATTGAATCTTGAGCTGGACACAGTGATCCCCTTCTCATAGACAAGGAAAGCAGGATCTAGAAGAGAGTGGGTGGCATATGCAAGGTGGCACAGCACATACCTCCTAAAAGGGGAAGAAATGTGACAACATTACAGGGAATGTGAACCTGCAACTCTCGAACATCACCGAGTCTGTGACCTGAGTAGTAAGGCATGGCAGTGTTTTCAGACAACTTACAACTACAAGTGGCAAGAGGAATTGAAAGAAAAATGGCTGGGAGATTACCCTTCAGTTAATATTTAAAAAGGCAACTCTCTGGAACCTACCGATCCCTAAAGATTCTGGAAAGTCCATGTAAATCGTAAATGAGGTTTGGACCAGATGGTCTCTAGGGCAACTAGTATTATGGTTTAGCACAGCAATTAGACAGTGGGGGTTCGGGGGTTCGTCTTGACTCTGCGGCTTCCTGGCTGGTTGCCTTTGGGCACGTGATCTCCTTCAATCTCTGATCCACCCCTGACCCTACACACACTTAAAAAAGAATTAAGATTTAATTTGCATATACTACTGTTTACCCCTTTTAGTGTATAGTTCTAGAAGTTTTCACAAACATAAGGTGGTGGAATCACAGCCACCATCAAGATATACATAGAACATTTCCAAACCCTCTCCAAACCCAGCTCTGCCCCTTCTGTCAATCCCTTCCACCCACCCACCCACCCTGCCCCGTCAACTGATTTATTTTCTCTCTTTTTGGCTTTTCCTTCATAAGGATGTCATATCAATGGAGTCATACTGTACGTGACCTTTTAGTTATGGTATTCTTCTACTCTCCATAATGCATTTGAGATTCATCCATATTTTTCAGGTATCAGTAGTGTATTCTTTTAATTGCAGAGTACTATTCTGTGGTATTGAAGACCTAATTTGTTTATTTATTCCTCAGTTAAGGGATATTGGGGTTGTTTCCAGTCTGGGGTGATCATGAACAAAACTGCTATAAACATTTACTTACGAGTTTCATTTCATTTGCATAAACACCTAGGAGTAGGCTGGCTGGTGATCCTGGGTCCTCTGTTGAGCGCAGGTTTGACTTTATAAGAAACTGTCAGATTGTTTTCCGATTTACGTTTCTACCAGGAGGCAGGAGAGTTCTGGTTGCTCTGCATTCTCATTAGCATTTGAGGTTGTCCGTTTTTAAAATTTTAACCGTTTTAATAGGTGTGTGAACCTTGGTTTCTAATGTGTAGAATGGAGACCAGACTTGTGCCTCCACGATATTCCTGTAGGAGCTGGTGACATGGTTTGTGTAAAGCACTTAGCATGGTGCCTACTATACTGGGAGGGTTTGCTAAATAGAAGCTACTTTATTTATTATTCTGTCCCGGCCCAACTTTCTTGCACGTGATGAATCTTGTATATTATGCCTCCCTAGGCCCCTTCTCCTGCAAGAAAACACCAGTCTGCGTTGGTCCCAGTGGCTGCCTGGTCTGTGAAGATACCACTTCTGCGTCTCTGTTTTAAATCAGGCTCTGTTTTGTCTCCCTGGCTCTTTGCAGAGGGACTGAGCAGTGGCTTCTGGCACCAGGCCAGGCCAGTCCCTGCGTTCTCTGAAGCTGGGCTTTGCTGAGCAGGCCACGGGGGCCAGCCCTCCTGCACAGCCTGAAGCCTGGGGGTTTTTCTTGGCCTGCTCCCACCCCTGCTGCTGGGCTTCCTTGCCTGCCTGCCCTGCCAGCATGGAACTCCTGGCCAGAGGCACAGGGGAGCTACACACACGGCTCCCTATTAAACATGGATTATCAAAAAAAGAAAAAAAGAAAAAAAAAATCCACAAGGGTAAACAGGCCTGTCTCTGGGGGAAATGGCCTTGGAGGTCTCGTGGAGAGAAACAAACCACACAAACGCGCCTTTCAAAGCAGGAGTCGCTGGCCTAATCACAGTGGTCACCACTGGAGGCCAGAGAGGCCTGCATTCATCCCCCCTCTTGACAGCAGCCTCCCAGGGTCCTGTTAACATTCCAGGTAGCCATGATATTCAACAGCAGCCCAAGTTCCCAGGGTTTTGGGCAATCTGGCAGCAGCCCCAAAGATATGACATGACACGCTTAAATAATCCAGACGGCGAAACTAAAGAAATGTGGGGTGGATACTGTACACCAGGAGGCCCGCCCAGGCATTAGGCCATGTGCCGAAATCATGCAAATGGAAGGCTGAAAGATAGTGAGCAGCAGGCCCAAAGATACCAGGCGGTGAGCTCAAAGAAGCTGAGTGTCAGGAACAAGGAATGCAGGTGACAGATCCAAAGGAGGGTTGCAGGCACTGCTTTGATGAGCAGGCACATCAAGACTGCATAACAGCCCCTGGTCCAGGGCCCTTGCATTCCCCAGTACTCCTCTAGGTTTCTTTCCAAGTGACTTCTCATGGCCATTGGGTGGACCCCACCTATGCATTATGCCCCGAGTGTAAAGTAATCCCAGTGATCCTTGTCAGAGATCAGCATTATCTCTAGGGAAGAAAGGCCTAACAAGAAGAGGGCTTGGGCAAAGCTCAACCTAGGAATCCCTTGTTGTGGGGAGGGAGAGGCTGAGCCTGGTACTGGTGCAGGGAGGGCTGTTGGTGAGAGACCACCCCTCCAGCCTCCTCATTTTGTCCCAGGAAGAACGAGAATGAGGGAGGGCCTGGACCTGGCAGAGGCCACACAGTTATTTAGTGCCAGGAGGGACTGCCCTGTGCCATTGGACAGCAGGGTGGGTGTGGTACCACTGAGAGCAACTGATTCAAAGGCCAGGAGGGAGCTTCAGAACCCAGCAGGCTATGGGGTGGGCCCCAGGGAAGTTTTAGGAGATGCATCAGGGAAGCTGAACTGTAGAAGAGAGACAACTGGGCCCTCTCTTGCTTAGTTTCTGGAATTCAGGATCTCCTGGTTTTCCTCCTGCACCTCTAGCTGATCCTTCTTGGTCTCTTTGTGTTGCTTCCTCCTCTTGTATAGACTTCCTAATACTGGGGTGCTGGGAGCTGTGTCCTGAACCGTTTCTTCTATCACACATTTTCTCCCTCATCCAGACCCAAAATGCAAACTGTCACTGTCTTAGCCGGTTTGGGTTGCTGTGACAAACCAAGTGGGGGTGTCTTAAACAATGGATAGTTGTTCCTCATGGTTTGGGAGGTCAGCAAGTCCAAGATCAAAGCACGGGCACATTCGAGGTGTGGGGAGGGCTCTCTTTCTGGCTCACAAATGGTGATCTTCTCATATCCTCACGTGGCAGAGAGCCGAGAGAAAGCAAGCTCTTTTGTGTCTTTTTATAAAGGCATTAATCCCCTGGATGAAGGCTCTACCTTCATGACTGTAACCAAGTCCTCCCCATACCATCGTGTTGGGGGTTAGGGTTTCAATATTTGAATTTTGGAGGAACACACTTTCAGTCCATAGCATCCTACCTACACATGTTCTCTGTTCAGGTAATCTGATCTAGACCCACATAGTGAAAAGTCATCTGAAGCAGGTGTTCTTCAAATCTGCATGCCCAACCCTGATCTACCCTAGGACTTCAGTCTTATGAAGCACCAACTATGAAATGTACCTCCTTGGAGACCTAATGGGCATCTAGAGATGAACAGGCCCAATAAATCTGTAATGAAGGTCTTTCCATCAATCCAATAGTGTCCTTGGTTCCTCTTTACCCTTGTCACCACCTTCCATGTCTAATCCATGAGCACTGTCTATCCATTCTACTTTCTGAACGTGAAAAGGTCCAAACAACTGTCCAGCATGGACCCACCTGTGTTTTATGTCTTATGTCCATCCCAGTTTAAGCCAGTACCCCCTTTGGCTTTGACTGGCAGCACAACTTCCTCTCTGATCTTCCCACCACTACTCTTTTCCCTACACCCTTCATTCCATTTCTACACAGAGGCCAGCATAACCTTTTAAAAGCATAAATTATACCACCTCGCTTCCAGCCTCAAATCCAGCGGCCTTCATTGCACTGGAGAGAAACATTATCATGGTCCACATGGCCCCTTCCAACTTCACCAGCCTCTCCAACGTCCTCCCCTTTGCCCAGGGAGTTCCATCACACGGACTTTCTGTTCAAACCTCCCCATCTCGAGACACCTCCACCCACTGTCACTCTTCTGGAATACCACCCTTTCCACCCACACTCACAAGACTGGCTCTCATTCTCTGCCACTGCCTCTCAGTTCTTCCCCATCCATCCAATCTAGGGTACCCACTGCCTCAAGCTCTGTTTTAGTTGTCCAGGCTGCACCCATCAGTTTGATTTCTTTTCTCATTATCTGTCATCTCCTGTCCTTTCCTGCTAGAATGCCAACTCTCCGAGAACAAAGAACTTGCCTTTCTCCCCTCTGTATGTCCAGCACTTCGCAGGGTGCTTGGTACATTAAAGGCTGGGTCCCATTTTTTAGCTCAATGTCCCTGAGAAACATCTACTTATCCATTCAATCAGCTCATGTTTTCTGAGCTGCTGCTTTAAGGAATGTTGATAGTTAAGAAGCTGACCCTGTCCCCAGAGATCAGAGAATCCTGATGAAAGTCAGATATCATGGAACCAGGGCACTAGAAGAGGCCAACAGAGGGGCCCCCATCCCAGCCCAGAGGAAAATATAGCTAAGTGGAGACCCCAAAAAGGTGAGCAAGGGTTGCAAGAGATGTCCAGAGAGTGTCATGGCAAGTGCAAAGGCCCTGGGATGACAGAGAGGAGGAGGAATGGAGGGGAGTTGTCAATGGCGCAGCCACATGGCAGAAAGTGGGAAAGAAGGAAGAGAGAAAGGAAGGGCAAGAAGGAAAGAGGGAGAGGCAAATGGCCAGAGAGAAATGGAACTTTGAGTTCACGACTCTTCTGTTAGGAAACTGGGAGTGGGGAAGAAGGCCTGATTCTGTTCGTGATGTTCTCTTGTGCTGGTCACCAGAACAGTTCCCTTTTGGTTGTCCCTTGTGCTTGATGAGAACATGCTGGGTGGTCTCAGGCTACTGTGTCTCCAACCCCCACCCCCAACACATACAGCACTTTGGATCTTGTACTGTGACCTCCATTCACAGTGAGAAAACTGAGCTCCAGAGCCAGCGGAAGACGCTGGAGCTGCAGAGCTGGGAGAGAACGGGCTCTTTGGCTCTGGGCAGGAGTCCTCCAAGCTGTACCGTGACCCCTTCTTCTGACATGTGTCTTCTTGGGCAGACTCTTCACCTCCACCCAGGAAGTGCGTTCTGAAGGTCCTGGAGGGCCTGACCTGGCACCTTCCAAGGGGCCTCCTGCCACATTCCCTTTGCTCCAAGAACCTTCTACAAGACATTTGTCCACGGATGGCTCCGGGCCAAACTGACAGCATCTGTTCTGACTTAAAGTATTTATTTGGAGAGTCAAGAGTGCTCAAGCTGCATGTTTTCTTGGCAGGGCCTGGCTGGCACTGAGCTTGGCCTGGGTGGTGCCTGGCTCTGTGAGCTGATGCCTGGGCTGTTGAGGAGACCCAGCAGTGGCTCCCGACCTTCCTGAGCTTCTCACAGAGGGTGTAATGTTCATGACATAGGATTAAGGGATGTGAGATGAGGGAGTCGGAGAGGGACAGTTCCACTGAACTGGGCGGATTTCTCTGGGCCTCCTGTGCCGTAAGAGGACAATGCTGCTTGCTTCACCGAGTCCATAAGAATTATGGGCAGAGACCTGGGAAGTTGAAGAAATGCCAATTGCAGTAACCAGAGGGAAAGACAGCAACGTGTCAGGTTGTGAGTAGGGCAGCCTGGGTGTCCCATGACCCTGGCCCCGATGTTCTGATCCAACTCACTGAAAATGGGGTCAGGAAGCCTCTGTCACTCACCCTTAGCAATGAGAACCCCCATCAGAGCCTTCAATATTAATAATAATTGCAATGGTTAATGTTGTCACAGGCCATAGCGCCAGGCATTCTGTGTGGCAGGGGTGATCTTCTGTAATCCACATAACTAGCACTGGAGGGGAGGATATATCCTTATGTTCCAGATGGGGAAATGGGGCTCAGAGACATTTAGGGATATGACCCAGGTTTTTAAATGGCAGATATGGGCTTTGAACTCAGGTCTGTTTGATTCTAAAGCCCCTGTTCATAACTCACATTCCAAATATCAAGTAGACCTTGGGAAAATTACTCACCAACCTGAGGATCCACTAGTGACAGAATGCAGAGTCTCAGTGGAGTGTGACCCCAGCTGAGTGACCCTGGACAGTTTCCTTGATCTTTCTGCTTGGTGTCCCTCCATTTTGAAGGGAGTGTGACGATCCTGTCTTGTCAGTGACTCCCACTGTTGTAAGCTGATGTATGTTCCAAGGAGACCACAGAAGAGGCGGAGCTTAACTCAAAACCTTGAATCCTTAGTGCAGTTGACTCAGCAGCCCTTACCCCTCCCCACCATTCCCGCAGCACACACACACCTGATGGGATCATAGGCCAAAGCGGAAGATGATCCCTTCTTGGGTTCTCTGGGGTGCGGCCAGGTCCACTCCGTTAGCTGATGGGGTCCTACCCCTGATATATCTGCACTAGCCCTTGACATATGGCACCATGGGACTTCCCCATAGGTTAATTAAACCCATTACATTTTCCCTGGAATCAGCTATTTCTTACGTGGGCTGAGAATGGGTTGGAAAGAAGAGTAGGTAGCAGAGGCACTCGGGAAAGACCCATAAAGTCTGCTGTGAGTGGTTGAGGCCTCCTAAAGAAACAATCTTGAGACTTGGAAACAACCTTGGAAACACACAATGCAAAGAAAGGCTCGGGGTATGGAGAGCAGAGAAGGAACAGAGGGGCTGGGATGCTGACCACCAGCTCCAGGCAAAAGGGAGCTAGAGAGGGCTGGGGCTGTTCTTGAGGCTGTTGGGGATTGCAGTAACCAAGAAGGTTTCTCTGCTATGAGAGCCTGTCTTATTCTGTGCTGCTATAACAAAATACTGCAAACCAGACAATTTACAAAGAACAGAGATTTATTTTCTCACAGTTCTGGAGGTCAGGAAGTCCAGTTTCTGTTTCCTGGGGAGGGCTGTTCTCTGCCTCTACGATGGGTGGGTGGGAAGGGAGGAACACCATGTCCTCAGGTGCTGGAAGTCTGTGGGGCAAGAAGGGTGAACTCCCTCTGTCAAGCCCTTTTACAAGGACTCCTAATCCTACTCATGATAGTGGAATCCTCAGGGCTCAGTTGTCTCCCAAAGGCCAATACTGTCACTTTGGATTAACTGTCTACTTGAATTTGGGAGGGGACACCATCATTTAAGCCTTTGTAGAGACAGGTGATAGTGGAGGGAGTTGATTCAGGAGGGGCTGAGCTGAGGGGACTCTCATGTAGCCTTCTTTGAGGATGCATGCAGTCACTGAATTTCTTACAACCAACCCTGACAGTAATGTGAAGCAAAAGCAGATGATGGCCAAGTGACTATGGCCTGTGAAACCCTTGAAATTCTGAGCCAAAATAAACCTTTCCTCCTTTAAGTTGTTTTTCTCGAGCATTTTGTCACAGTGATGAAAAGCTAACATGGTTATATTATTTTTTTTATTTTTATTATTTTTATTTTTTTTATTGGTTGTTCAAAATATTACAAAGCTCTTGACATATCATATTTCATATATTAGATTCAAGTGGATTATGAACTCCCATTTACCCCAAATACAGACTGCAGAATCACATCTGTTACACATCCACATTTTTACATAATGCCCTATTAGTAACTGTTGTATTCTGCTACCTTTCCTATCCTCTACTATCCTCCCTCCCCTCCCCTCTCCTCCCATCTTCTCCCTCTACCCCATCTACTGTAATTCATTTCCCTCCTTGTTTATTTTCCCATTTCCCTCACAACCTCTTATATGTAATTTTGTATAACATTGAGGGTCTCTCTCCATTTCCATGCAATTTCCCTTTATGGTTATATTATTTTATATAATATTTATAATGTACATTCTTTGTGAAGCAAGAGTCGGGTTGTGTCATAGGTTTTTTATAAACCAATCACTTGGCAAAATAGCTTAAATAATATCCAGGCCATTTCTGTCTCTTGTTTTCTAAATATACCTTTTAATGACTACATAGCCACTATCAAATAATCATCCCAATATACCCATAAAAATAATGAACAAAGTTCACATTTCTGGATACCTAAATTGCTTTCAGTCTTTTTGATATTATAGATAACATGGGGGTGAACAACCTTTTGTTTAAATCTGCAACTACTTTTTTAAAAAAATCATTTCTTTAAGATCAATTCATGGAATCGATGTTTCCACCTGAAAAGAAATGGGCACTTTTTTTTTTTTTTTAATTACCTTGCTCCCAGGCTGGTCTCCAGTTGGTGGGCTCCAGTGATTGATTGTCCTACCAGTGTCCTGAGTAGCTGGGGCTAGGGGCACTGCCACCCCCTCTGCTAGGAATGAACACGCTTAGTAATGTTT
The DNA here is from genome assembly GCF_048772815.1 of Callospermophilus lateralis. NCBI lineage: Eukaryota > Metazoa > Chordata > Mammalia > Rodentia > Sciuridae > Callospermophilus > Callospermophilus lateralis. The sequence continues at coordinate 78,024,363 of NC_135319.1, forward strand.
TTGATGTGTACTGTAAAATTGTTTAAAAAAGCTTAACAAGAATATATCTTGCTTTAAAATCTTTGTATATTAAAAAAACACACAATTCTAATTTTTTTTTCTGGCTAGTGAACTTAAGTTTTTCTTTCCATAACTTCCATTCACGGGTCCAACTTCACACAGAATAAATTCCACAGATAAAGAGAAGTATCATGTCCCTTTTAAGAATCATGTCTTTTTCAAACATACTCTTTCCCCTGACTACACTTTCTCATTATTTAAAACTTCCCCAGGTCTTTCACCATCCTGATCATCGTCTTTGGGATTCGGCTGCGTTCGTGCCTGTCCGTCTTTCCTGGGCTTGGCGCTTAGCGTGCAGCAGGGCAGGCAAACAGCTTCTGTCTCCTAGAGTTCTCTTCTTTAGTGCCCTTATTTTCTGGGGCTCATTCAATTTAAAATTAAATGTAAATTCATTCCTCTTGTAGAAGACTCACCCCAAATATACAAAGTATCCAAGTTCCCATCAATTTCCCCCTTATTCCTTGTCTCACTCCTCCAGAGCTCATTTCCCTTCACTAGTGTATGTAGATATATATTTAAGCTTTTAAAAAACATAAACATGTTTATGACTACTTCATTCTGCAGTTTCTTTTCTTTCCATATTTTTATTGGTGCATTATAGTTATATATAAGGGTGCCATTTGTTGTTACATATTTGTAAATTATGACAATATAATTTGGGCAATATCATTCCTCAACACAGTTTGTTTGTGATATAACTGTATTTATGGAAATTTCTCATACCAGTGCATGTATAATTTTAAAATGACTATAGTATTCTTCGGTGTGGGTCTGCTATAATTTATCTTTTCTTAAACTTCCTATTTATGGACACCTAAGTTGTTACCATTGTTATTTTTACTGTTATAGAACATGCTTCAGTGAACACCCCTGACAAGCATTCATTCCCTTATTCTAGATTTCTGGAAGTGTCTGTTTGGATTGAGAAAGAAATGTGAATTTAAAATTTTCGATGATTACTGCCAAATTTCCTTTCAAAAAGACATCAATAGCACGTGAGTGCCCATTTAAATTGCATTCTTGTTGGCACAGATATAATCAGTCTTCAATTTTTATTAAACTGATAGATAAAACTGACATATTAATAGTCTAATAATTTTAAAACCAAAGTCAGGTATCTTTTAAATGTGATGTTTTTCTTCACCAGTTACATTTCTGCTGTGAATTTCTTGTTTATGTTAAAACATACCATTTCTCTTTTTCTTGAATTATTTAACCCCACATCCTTAATATCTTCCAAATTCTTCCCTCCCTTCTTTTCTCAGACACATCCCTCCTAGAGTTCCTCCTGAGCCTGCCTATAAATGTGATTGCTCCTTAAGATTGAAGCTGGGCTGGGGATGCAGCTCCACGGTAGAGAGCTTACCTAGATAGAGTGCAAGGCCCTGGGTTAGATCCTCAGCATGTAGAACAAAAAAAAAAAAAAAAAGAAAGAAAGATGGGAGCCCATCTGTTTTTCTGGCATTTCCATTTAATTCCCTATTCAGTTGGTTCCATCATTTTCTGGATTCCCTGTTTTCTTCTTTCTTATTATTCCCCTGCTTTATTAGAGCATGACCTCAAAGAAGAAGTGCAAGAGAGGTGAAAATGCTACGTCCTTGCATGTGTGAACATGTCTCTATTCTACCCCTTATCCTTCAGTGATAGTTTTGATGGGTATAAAATTACATAAGGAAACTATCAAAGGTATTTCTTCATGGCATCTTGGTATCCAGTGTGCTGATGAGAAATATGACATCAATCTGATTGCTTCCCCTTAATCTTCCTTTTCTGAGATTAAAGATCTATCTTTTTTTAATTTTTGGTGTTCTGAAGTCTTATGGTTTTTTGTCATTATGTGATAGTCCTCCTCCCATTATTGTATCCTTATAATCTGAAGACTTGTATACTTCAACTTTGGGGAATTCTCCTCTATTATTTCTTTGATAATTTTTTCCTTCAATTTTCTTCATTCTCCCAGTAATTTCTTGCAGCTTAATGTTAAAAAGAGATTTTTTAATTTACATCTATTGTATTGTCTCTTGTATCAAACAAAATAATTTGAAAAATTCTCTTTTTGCTTTATTTTCTGTTAGAATTCCTTCTTTCCTGTTGGTATTTTAATTTCAATCATGATATTTTCATTTTTTAGGACCTCTTTTGTACCTGATTTTTCTTTCCTCTCTGTGTATGTAGGTGCACATGAGTACACACTAGCAACTTTTTATCCTGTGTCCTAAATGTATATATTTTTTCTTAGAATGATTTTTCCTGTTATTTACTTTGATCCTTTTTTTTTTAGAGAGAGTGAGAGATGGGGAGAGAGAGGAGAGAGAGAGAGAGAGAGAGAGAGAATTTTTTAATATTTATTTTTTAGTTTTCAGCAGACACAACATCTTTCTTTGTATGTGGTGCTGAGGATCGAACCCAGGCCACACGCATGCCAGGCGAGTGCGCTACCGCTTGAGCCACATCCCCAGCCCTGATCCTTTTTCTTTTTATCTTTTCCTTGAATATTTTTAATCTCATATTTAAGTATGACTTACCTAAGTTTTTATATTTAAAGAAAGAATTTAATAAAAGTTACTTTGCTAGATTTTTTTGTTAATTTTTAAAATTTATACATGACAGCAGAATGCATTACAATTCATATTACACATATAGAGCACAATTTTTTCACATCTCTGGTTGTATACAAAGTGTATTCACACTAATTCATGTCTTCATACATGTACTTTGGATAATGATGTCCATCTCATTCCACCATCATTTCTAACTCCACGGCCCCTCCCTTGCCCTCCCACCCTCTGCCTTGTACTTTGCTAGATATTCCTAGTTGGATTTTGTTCACTTCATTTCTTGCTGTCCATGCCTCCATGACTTATCCATGGAGTCCCCCTCCATGAGTCATTTCATCATCACACAAAAGATAGAAAATGCCAAGTGTTTTAGGGGCTCTGTAGACACTGATCAAATATTTACTTATATATTTTTTATTATACCATAACTTTGATCCATCAAGTTTTAAAAAGCATATTATTTAATTATCAAATATTTGGGGATTTTTCTGGATATTCTCTGGATTTTAGTTTCTCATTCCATTGTAGTCAGGTAACGTTCTCTATAATTTCAGTTCTCTAGTGTTATGGAAACCTGTTTTAACTCCAGCATATGGTATATCTTGGTGAAAATGCCATGTACCACTGAAAATAATGTGTGTTCTGTTGTTGCCGGGCTTAGTGCTCTTTTGAGTGTCTAGGTTGGTGCAGTTGACAATGTTGTTCAGAATTTATGCTTTATTTCCTCTTCAGTTATTCTATAAATTGAGAGATAAATGGCAGAGAGATGGTGATGTTAACTCTCCAGTCATGATTGGGAATTTCATGCCTTCTCTCTGGAAATCTGTCCATTTTGCTTTATATACTTTGAAGCTTTGCCATCGAATGAATACATACTTACAGCTGTTTTGTTTCCTTATAAATTCATCCTTTAAACCTTGGCAAAATTTCCACCCTTTCCCATATCATACTCTTGACTTTTGCAGTCTACTTTATCTGCTGATAATATAAAAACTCTACCCTTCCTGGGCCTGCTGTTTGCATGATACACCTTTTTCTATCCATTTGCTTTCCACTACTTAGTATTTATACTTAAAGCTTGTCTCTTATCGATAGCACAGAGTTGGGTGGTACTTTGCTATTATTTTCATGATCTCGTCTATGAGATGGCTACTCCTTTTATATTTATTATAATGTATTATGATTGGATTTTGTTTTTACCATTTTCCTATATTACTTCAGTTTAACTTTACCTGTTTTTTTGTTTGTTTGTTTCTCTATTCCTTCTTTTTGGCTCTCTTTCAGATTTATTGACTATTTCATTTCATTTTTATTTTTAATTAATAAATTTTAGTACTGGGGATTGAACCCAGGGGTACTTTACTACTGAGCTACATCCTCAGTCCTTTTTTAAAAATAACTTTTAAAATTTGAGACAGGGTCTTACTAAGTTGCTGAGGGCCTCATTAATTTGATGAGGCTGGCCTCAAATTTGTGATTCTCCTGTCTCAGCCTCCTGAATAGCTAAGACTCCAGGCCTCAATTTATTTTTATTGTTATTTCTTCACAAATTTGAGGCTGGTCTTAGCAATTTGGAACCTGTATGAAAATAAAACAATAAAAAAGGTCTGGAATATGGCTCAGTGATAGAGCACCTTGGGTTCAATGCCCAGGACCACAACACAACAAAACAAAATGATACAATGTAAACCAAACTAAAAAGGTCCATGTACTTTAAAGAAATTAAGAAAAACACAATCTTTGATGTTACCCATATATTTACTACTTTTGGTGTTGTTTATTCTTGACAATCCAAATTTTCTTTCAGCCTTATAATTTCCTTAGCCTTTCCTATGCCTGGGGTCTGCTGGTGATGGATTGGTTTCTGTTAACCTGTAAGTGTCTTTATTTTACCCTCATCCTTAAAATATATTTTTGCTGGATACAGAATTATCATTACCAATTTGTTCTCAGCACTTTATTTTTTGGGGGGCTGGGAGTAGCCGAGAATGTTCTAGCATGAAGTCCTGGATTAAATCCCCAGCCAAAAAAAAAAAAAAAAAAAAAAAAAAAATACCAAACAAGCAAGCAAAAACCTTTCTACTCTCTTCTGGCCTCTAAATTATCTACTGTCTGCAATGACTTGTATTATTATTTCCCTCTGTTTAATGTGTCATTTAATTTTGTCTGCTGTTAATTTTGTTAGATTTCTCATCCATTTTGTTGTGATATATAAATTGTGATTTTTTTTTTCTTTTTTTTGTATTTGTGTTTCTTAGGATTTCTGAGCTTCTTTAGGCTGGAAGTTTATCTTTTTTCACCAAAAGGAAATGTGCAGTAAAATCTTGGCCCTTTTGACTGTACATTTTTTTTTTGCCTCCTCCTTTCTATCTGCCCCTTTTGAAAATTCAACTAAATCATATTAGATATTTGATACTGTCCCAAATAAATTTCTGTTTATTTAAAGAAATCTTTCTCTTTCTGTTCTTCTGATTGGATTATTTCTTTGCTCTATATTCGATTTCACTTACTATTCCTTTTGTTATTTTCAATCTGCTGTTCACTTCAGTTTGGGGGAGGAGGGGTGACCGGGGATTGAACCCAGGCCCTTGCACATCCTAGGCAAGCACCACACCACTGACTGTTAACACCTTTTAGAGAAACTTTAATTTTTCCTTGTTGTTATAGGATATCCATTTGATTCTTTTTTTTTATAGTTTCTATTTCTCTGCAGGGATTTCTTACTTTTGCTAACATATTTTCCTTTATACTCTTGAGAACAGTTACAATAGCTGTTTTAAAGTTCTTGTCTGCTAATTCCATATCTGGTTCATCTTCCAGTAGATTTCCAATGATTGTCTTTTATTTTGGGTATGAATCACACTTTCCTCTTTCTTCATATGTCTAGTAATTTTGGACTGAGTCCTGGACATTTTGAAAGACAGACAGACAGACACACACACACACACACACATTCCTTTTGCAGATTTTTAACTTGATCGGACACAAATTTCAAATTCTAAATCCTCTGTGGTTGTTGGCATAACTGAACTGCTGGTCAGAGGTCAGCACCATGTATTTGTGGTGCCTTTTCTCTGTTCTCTACTTTCTCAGACTTTTCTTCTCATTCCTTAAGTTCTGCGAACCAATTCTGCCCTGTGTATCTTCAAGCCTTACCCTTGGTCCAAGTATTGACTCCTTCAGTGTTTGCCTGGTTTTGGTTACTCTCCGACTCCTGAAGATAACTGTTTTGTATATTTTGTGCAGAGTTTATATTTAGTACCTGAAAGAAGTTTGTATCAACAGAAGCTACTCTGCCATTATCAGGGAAACCTCATACACTTTTTTAAAAAATATTTTTTAGTTGTAGATGGATACAATACCTTCATTTTATTTGTTTATTTTTATTTTTTTGGTGGTGCCAGTGATCGAACCCAGTGCCTCATGCATGCTCGGTAAGTGCTCTACCACTGAGCCACAACCTTGGCCCCCACACCATACACTTTTAACACTGGAAAATTAGCCTTGTATTTTTCTGTTAAAGTGAAGAGCAAGCACACACACACACACACACACACACACACACACACACGCATGCACACATGCATGCACACACCATGAATCTTGGCTTGCTTCCATTTTTAGTCCTCCCCATCTCCTCATGTTCTAATGATGACATAATTTGAGATTTTTCCAAATACTACTAATTTTTATGCATAAAATGCTTTGAATTTAACTATACATTAAGCAAAACTGGATTACAAAATGGAAAAATCAAAAAAATGGATGTTCATCTGTGTTTTCCTTTATCTTTTTTTTTTAAATTCTAATTTGTTTTATATGACAGCAGAATGCATTACAATTCATATTACACATATAGAGCACGATTTTTCCCTTCGCTGGTTGTACACAAAGTAGAGTCACACTATTCATGTCTTCATACACATACTTAGGGTAATGAAGACCATCGCATTTCACCATCTTTCCTACCCCTATGCCCCCTCCCTTCCCCTATTTTATCTTTGTTGTTGCTGAAGCAATTCTTTCAGAGAATATAAATGTGGCAATACTTACAGTTTTCTGAATACAGACAAAATATTTATTTTACCTTCCCAGTTGAATGTAATTTGAGTAGATAAATGATTCGAAGTGAAAAGTTAATTTCCCTTAGAATTTGAAGATATTCTTTTCCTTTATCACTATGCTGTTGGGAAATCTGACTCCATTTTTTTTAAAAAATATTTTTATTCTCTTATATTTTTTAAAATTTTATGATATGTTTAGTTTAAAGTCATTTTTTTCTAGGAACTTAGTGAGTACCTTCAAGATAGAGACTCAGCTCTACATTTTTTTAAAAAAAATATTCTTTTAGTTGTCAATGGACCTTTTATTTTATTTATTCATATTCGGTGCGGAGAATTGAACCCAGTGCTTCACATATGGTAGGCGAGTACTCTACCACTGAGCCACAACCCCAGCCCCAGCTCTACATTTTTTTTTCTATTAAAATAAGTATTTTTTTCTTTGTATAGTACTCTCCATCCTTTCCATCAAAAAGTCCTACTAGATGAAATAAAAATCAAGGGCAACCTTTTTTTGGGATCATTTTTGATTCATCCATTTATACTATATTCTATGCAAATACTCCTCTCAGTTTTCTAAATGATTAAGTTCATGCTGGTTTTCTGCCCACTTATTCATTATTTTTATGGACAATTATTTTGATTCCCAAGATCACTAATTGTTTTTTTCCCTCTTGCAGATCTATTAAAATTTTTTTATTTCTTCTTTCTAGTTATATATGACAGTAGCGTGTATTTTGACATATTATACATACATGGAGTATAACTTCCCATTCTTGTGGTTGTACATGATGTGGTTACACTGGTCGTGTATTCATATATGAACACAGAAAAGTTATGTTCTGTTCATTCTTCTGTGTTTCCTATTCCCACCCCACCCTCCCCTTCATTCCCCTTTGTCTAATCCAATGAACTTCTATTCTTCCCTTCCCCACTCCTTATAGTGTGTTAGCATTTGCATATCGGAGAAAACGTTCAGCCTTTAGTTTTTTGGCACTGACTTATTTCACTTAGCATGATAGTCTCTAGTTTCATCCATTTACAGGCAAATGCCATAATTTCATTCTTCTTTATGGATGGGTAATATTCCATTGTGTATATATACACCATATTTTATTTATCCATTCATCTGTTGAAGGGTACCTAGGTTGGTTCCATAGCTTAGCTATTATGAATTGAGCTACTATAAGCATCGATGTGCCTGTGCCACTATAGTATGCTGATTTTAAGTCCTTTGGGTATATGACAGGGAGTGGAATAATGGGGTCAAATGGTGGTTCATTCCAAGTTTTCTGAGGAATCTCCATACTCTTTCAGTGTTTTTTTTTTTCCAGATCCTAATTATACAAATTCTAAAACCCATTTCTGTCCTGAGTAAATCTGTTAGTTTTCAGTCTTATGTTTGATCAGCACTTCTTTGACCATTTTCAGTTTTTCTTTTCCTTTGTCTGACTCTCTATACCTACCTGCTTATTCTTTTTGGTTGTTACTTGGGAGGGAATGTTCAGAAGACACCACTATGCTAATGCCTTGTCTTTGGGTTGAAATAAAGAAGCTATACTATAAACGTGAATTATGTGTTTGACAAAAATCTTGAAGGACCTGAAAAGTAGACATGTGAATTGCTTCAGTGCAAATGGAGTGTAGAAAGTACGCATCTAGAAAAATATCTGAAAACCTTGACTGTCACCTGTGCTGGGAGAATGGTACAGGCATGAAGGTCCCCAAAACTAGGATATCCAAAGATCAGGATGGACTTCCAAGAGGGAAAGCTCTGGCCTTTGGCCAATGACCTTTCTTATTTAGAACCAGCATATGCTTTAATAACCCAGTTGTAGATGGCATTGAATCTCCCAACCCAGGAGCTTAGCAGGCTTGGTGGGTGGCATAATTGGGCCTGGCTGGGGACCCGAGGATATGATTATCTACCACTCTCTACCTGGCATCATCTGTGCCTCTCAAGAACTAAGATACAATGGAAATAAAATGGATATGGGAGCTGAATGTCACCAATGGCAGTCTGCTGGAATGGCATTCTCTCTCTTGGCCTGGTTTCCTGGGCATACTGTAGGTCCTAATTTCTGTGCTTCCTTATTCTGCTGGGACTGCAGACCTTTAAGACTACGGAAAGAACATAGGCAGTGTGGGATGCGTAAAAAGCCACTCACCACACTGATGCCACTCTCCTGTAATACGGTATTTCCCCCAGGATAGCATCTAATTGCCACTTGAAGAAACCCCCTGTCTTTACCTCAACAGCCTTGCCCAGTGGGCCATTGCAAACATTTATTATTCTTTGAGTGACAAAGCTCTTCCCATCTGTCTCTTCTGAATTTGTTTTTTTTTTTTTTTTTTTGAACTTCTACTTCTTTTCTGCCCCGACTTCTGTCATCGAGGCAATATCAAAAGTAGCAACATGCATTGATATCACCCACTCTGCTAAAGATCTCGTGTACCGCAGTCTACCCTTCAATGTCTTTTTTGAAGTTTAGAGAGAGCCAAGATTTTTTTTTTCCCTCCAACCTTTCAGGAAGTCGCACAATTTTCTCAGGAAATTAGCATGAGAGAAAATATTTGCTAACATCTGACTTCCCTTCAACCAGACCCACCTGCTCTGCAAAAGCTACTGGAGGAACACGTTTCCAGAAGGTTCGTTTTGGAGACAAAACGGTTGTCTTATTTCCTTGATTATTGTTTAATGCATTCAGAAGAAAGGAAAAAAAATGTCAAGTGTGTATTTTAATGATTCAAAGAAGGATCTGGAGCAAGAGGAAGGGAGTTTTGAGGGAGTAAAGTCCCCTCTCGGTAGGCTGATTAAGGTTTTGTGGAGTGGCCTTATATCCAGGCCAGGACCTCTCCTGTTATATGGCCTTACGTCCCAGCAACTCCACAGAGCAGGCCTGGGTATCTTCATTTTCTTTTTATAGGCGAGGGATCTGAACACAGAGGTCCCAGGGACGATGGCTTCCATTGCTGAGCACCCACGAGATGCCAGGCACCTCTCACTGGGCTCTACCTCCTAACACCGCTGTGGTGGGAAACATACCTTATTCGTGTAGGTCTCACTTGGTCCTCATCCCCGCTCCTCCGGGGATAGCTCATATGACCGGGGCTGACACCTCTCGTAGCTCTGTTTGCCATTTTCTTATGCTTGCTTGCCTCCTGATCCCGTCTCTTTTCATGGGCTTTCTTACTTGCTTGATTTCTGGGGATGCCTTCAATCTCTTCTAACCCTCCAGTGCACTGAGAGGCTGGGAAAAAAACCTTTCATTTCAGAGGTCCTTGCTGTCCATTGTCTCAGGTCAGAGAGGTTGGTCAGGCTTTAAAAATCCCTAATGTCAATCATCTTGGCTACCTCCCCTTTCAAGGTGGGACACTTGATCCTTGCTGGCCAGTTAGGGCCTTCCTTCCCCCTTAGCTCTGATTAGTTTGCAGCTGGACTTGGGACCTAGAGTTGATCAGACTCTTCTAAGTATTTCTCTGATAGATCCAACAGCAGGATAATCTTCTTCCCTTGGGTTTATATTTTGAGTGAATGTGAAAACAGGGTAGGTAGTAGTTCTTAGTTCTTTTCTGTTGGCATGACAGAACACTTAAGACTGAGTAATTTTTAAAGGAAAGAGGTTTACTTTACTCATGGTTCTAGAGACTGAGAGGTCCAAGGAGGTCCAGCTTTTGGTGAGGGCCTCCTGCTGCTTCAACTCAATTTGGAAAGAGAAGGGCCAGCAGGGGCGGGGGTGAGTACATGGAGAAGAGTCAAGACACAAGGGTGGATTTGCTTTATGACAACCTTCGGTCACAGTAACCAATCCAGTCCTGGGAGAATGAGAACTCACACAGGCACAATCTGCCAGGGTCCGCCCCATGACTTAAATACCTCTCACTAGGCTCCACCTCCTAACTCCACTGTTGGTGGGGACAAACCATATTCCAACTGTAGCCGTTGACAACTTCTTTATCAACACAAAGAAAGTGTGTCTACAGATTAAAATTAATGCTGAAACATAGACAAAGATTTGACAGTATCTTTTAAGCCTTTGAATCCAGCCCTCTCCAAAGGCAATTATACCCCTGGACTTTCTAGTTACAACAACAAATCAATTTCCCTTCTTACTTAAGCTGGTTCAAATAGTCTGTCGCTTGTAACTAGTAAACTGGTTTGTGGAGGAAACAAAACAAAACAAAACTTTCATTTTTCGTGTTTGTCCCTTACTGTGGTGTAACTGCTGCCCACGATGGCCATGTCAAGTGGCCCAGGTTTAACAACCAGCTTGAAAACTTACTGTTTGACTCTTGGCTTTTGTGAGCAAGTACCAGCCAGCTCCAGCCCACCACGGCTTGCAACTTAGAGTCCCAGTGAATTGGTCCCCTGTGGAGCTGCTCCAGTGAGAGAAGTAGCCACTGGGCCACTGGGTGGCCTGTTGCTGCCCCTTCTGCTTCTTGGAAAGTGCTCAGCCCTCCATGGGCACCCCTGGGTGGGAGGACAACACACTTGAGTTTGAGGAATTAACACTTCTAGGATGGTGGTGTTCCAGGTGTGGTTGGTGGCCATCTCTGTCTTCAGAGCCGTGCCCTGACCCACAGTCTACAAGTGTACACGAGCAACGCACTCCCCCTCCACAGATGCACAGGGGAATCTGTGCTGCCCCTCGCCCTCCAGCTTGGAGCACGTGCTGTGTGCACCAGTAGGGCTGGGGCAATGCTCCATCCTGCATGAGGCTCCAGTGTGGGTCTGGAGAGGGCCCTGGGGCTTTCCTGATAGTGCAGTGACCTCTGCCTTGTTCAGGAACTGGGATCCCAAGGGGAAAGGGAGGAAACCATGGGGAACCTTTCATAGATCAATTTGTTTTCTCCTCTCATGCCCCACCCTCCACTTCTGCCTCTGCTTGTTCCCTTGGGTTTTTCTCCTGGATTCATTTTGTTTATCATCTCTGACACTCAGTTTCCAAGGCTGTGAAACGGGGGCAGAGTGCTCAGACCATAAGGTCACGGGGAGAAAAGCTCCCCGGCCCCACCCGTGCACCCCTCCTTACCTTCCCCTGGCCCTCTCACCGGCTCCTGGGAACCGGCTGCTCCTTTAAGTTGCTGTCGGAATCCATCAGGCCTGAGCACCAGGAGGGAAATCATTTAAATCCATCTTCAGGTTTCTGGATGATGCCCTTTCCCTGTTGATACTTGTGGACCCTGACTTGGTTTTTCTGCAGCGACGTCATCTGATTGACCTGTTTCCTGAGGATGTTGCCTTGGCTTCCGCAGATGGTGAGGAAGAGGAACTGCTGCTGGCAGAGCCGGGGACCAGGCTCCCTCTGAGCTGCAGCAGGCACCCGCTCCACCAGGGTGGTGACTCACCGGTATTAATTGCACCGCAATTATCCTGGGGAGCCTGAGTTTCCTCTCGATGTCTCCTGTCTGGTTTCCTTTTGACCTGCACAGCTGTCTCATAGAGATGGCTTTTGCGATTTCTTCGTTAATGCGGTTCATTATTTGCAGCGCTGCCTTCTGCCTTCGGTGGCAGGAGGTTTCCCTGCTCTGACTTGGAGACTTTCATGAGTTCTTCTTCAATCGGGGCTCGGCGCTGCCCGCATTGTCTGTGGGAGAAATTTCATTTGCAAATCAGAAGAAGTTCACGGAGCGTGTCGCGGTGTTGCTGCACGAGACGGTGTTTTCATCTTCCCGCGTCTCTCCCTAGTCACCCCCACGGGCCTCGGTTGAAGAAGTCGTCCCTGTCTCCCAGACCTCCAGGAGCCCGTGCAGACAGCGGAGCAGCAGGCAGGGGTTTGTTTGCTCCTCAGCTGCGCTAATTATCTGCAGAGGGCTGCAGGGCCACCCGAGCCTCTTCTTTCGGCATCGTGCCCCACGCTGGGTCACGCCACCGAGACCCAGACGTCTGGAACCCTAGAAGCTGCTGATGTCAAATGTCTTTAGGAAATTACAAAAATCAAACCGACTCACCTCAAACTTTTTATTCCCCCCCTAAAAAAAAAAAAACTCGGCATAGGCTGGGATGGCTCGGGAAGTTTCTGTGGCTCACGCGCATCCTTTATAGGCCGAGGCCAGACACAGCCCCGAGCAGTGGTCTCTGGCTCAGTCACTGCTGGGCAGAATCAACCAACTGCATCGCTCACTCTGCCAGGAACCGTGTGGAGAGGGCTCAGCAAGAAGGAGAGAGGAAGCCCTGCTTTCTGGTCACCGTCCGGAATGACAACCCGCCTGGGTGAAAAGAAAGAAAGAGGAAGCTCCTCGGGGGGAGATAAACTTGCAAGAGGTGCCCCAAAGACCTAGAGGGAGGACCCCAAGCCCTCTGGCACCAGGGAGGAGGCGCTCACAGTGCCATCAGAGACCACCATTTCTACTGGAGGGCCGAGATGTTTGAGAGGAGATGACCAGGGACAGAGTCCGAGAGAGGTCAAGAGCCATCACAGGGGCAGTCAGAGGGTTTGATGGGGTGACCCAGAGCCACGGGCTGACTCCCAGTGAAGTCGGGGAGGAAGGGAGGGATGGGGGTCACTCTGGGGTAGGGGGCACAGAGACTTGCGCACCCCTGGCAGTCCTGGAGACCCTGACGTCAGCTGCCTAGACTCGGCGATGTGTGCCAGGATCCAGGGGAACCACAGTCAGACGGAGTTCCTGAGAGAGGATCTGTGCGCCATGCTCAGGGTTAAGCCCACAGCCATCTGTGGATCCCCGGCATCTAGACCAACCCGCCTCCCAGTGATGAGGAGCAGTTAAACTGGGCTCCTGAGAACAGGGTCTCTGCCTTCAGGGGCTGGCATTCAGCACTAATAAATGCCACAGGACGGCTTATCAGTGACAGTCCCGATAAGCTCTGTGTTGGGTGTTTTATTCAACGCTGTCAAGAATTTCCATAAAACTTCACAAGGTGGGTCTGGAGCTGGCTTCCGGGGTGCAGAGAAAGAGGTGACAAAGGATGGATGGCCTCAGAGGACCTCCTTAAGGGCGTGAGGACTCAGAGGAGGGCAGGGCCACTCGAGGGTTGGCTTGTGGAAAACCAACTCGTTCTTCCAGGCTTTGGTTTTCCTCCCAGGGAAGGTGCCCCCTCCCCCTGTGCGTCGGAACCACTACCCAATGGTGGTGTCCGTCAGTCCTTCCTACACACACAAGAAGGAACCATGTTTCTCTAGCATTGTGAGGGGGAAAAGAAACAATAAGGGCTACAAAAAGAAGCTAGGCTTCAGGGGCCAAAAGAAAAAAAAAATCCTGGCACATGGGGCTCTGAGGCTTGAGGATATTGGACGGGGGTCCCAGTCGAGATGACTCTTGGGAGTGGAAGCCTGATACTAGAGGTGGGGTGAGAACATTAGCCACCCTGGTCTCAATCTGTGACAGCTGATGCTTCCTAGCCCGCGGCCCAGGAGGTGACGTGTTAGTTTGAGTAAGGGCTGTGCGTCTATTTCTTAGGTTTTCAAGAATGAGGATATACTTCTTTTCTAGGGACAAACATCCTTAGGAAACCTTGATTACAGTCTTTGTATTCTGGGTCAGTATTGCTAAGGATCTCTTGGACTCGCTAACAAGGAGGGGGCAGAGGTGAGTTGGAGCCGGCTTCCTCTTCTGAAGAAATGAATAAATAAAGGTTGTTTGAGGTACTTCTCTTCAAGCTAGTTCCCTGAAGAATTATATTAAAAAAGGAAAAGAAAAAAGGTACACCAAGACATCCAGCATGACCACTTTGGGCATTTAGACTGTCTGGTTACGGACCCGTTTAGCCGTGAACCTGAGTGTAGAAGACCACGTTGACTGGGCTGAGACAGGAGGCGGCCCTGGGGGAGGGGCACAAGATGGACATGACCATGACTGTTCCAGTAGAAGGAAGAGTGAGCCCCGGGCCACAGTGGAGGCTCAAATGAAGAGAAAGTTACATCCAGTTGGTAGGAGTCAGGGACGGGGGGACGAAGCCCACCATCAAGGCTTGGAGGAGAGAAGAAACTTTGAGATGACACTTGAACATTGGCAGAACTTCTTTTGTTTACTGTTTTATAGATGATTGTTTATAGGACTTGTAAATTATAGAAAGCACCATGTTAATTGTAGAAAATATTGAAAAGCATGAAGAAGAAAATTAAAGTGCTCATGACCCCAGCCCTCAGAGCGAATACACGTAGCATTTTGATGTACTTCCTTCTAGACTTTTGTCTCTGTGTACGCGTCTCTATATTCACACATGTGTGCACATTTCACAAAATTGGGCTTATGCTGAACAAATACTTGTGAATCCCACTTAATAAAAGAATGGGTTTCAACATATCATAAAATATTTTTCAAAGACACTATTTATAAAGGCATTGCCTGCTTGTCCAGGAGTTTATGTAACTATTTTCCAATTAGACATTCAGTTTGTTTCTATTTTCTCACAATCATGAACAGGGCTTTGCTGAATCTTCTTATACGTAAGTTGAATGGAAAGCTTTTGCTCTGCAGCGATTGGGGTGAGGGTGGAGATGATGGGTACGGGGTGTTCCACAAAGAGCCCTCAGAGGGAACAAACACTTGGAGGAGGGAAGCTTAGGAGCTCGTGAGGAGCGAGCCGGGCTGTTTGGCTGGAGCACAGGCGCACCTGGGGGGCAGGCAGAGGCCGGCCGTCGAGGACCATGACTGGCTGGCTGAGAGGTGTGCCCTTAGTTGAGAGGCGGTGGACCACCACTGGTGGGTTCTGAAGAGGCTCAGGCCGTCAGAGAAGTGCTCATGCTGAGGCATACCACAGTGGTAGGAGGGGACAGTGGAGGGCGGCGAAGAAACTGGAGACCCGGGAGATGGGCTGCAGCTTGGGTAGGGGTGGGAGCCTGCACTCCCAGGAGGGCGGCTGGAATGAAAGTGGGGGTGGTGGCTTGGAGGCCATGACTCTGTGACTTAGAGGCTGGTTGGGGAATAGAGCCAGCAGACTGAGCCGTTGATAGCCTTCTTGCTTGGAGTCTTCGTAACGGGGAGGATGGAGAAAACGTGAAGATGTCGAAGCCCCGAAGGGCTAGTGACTCATGCAAACCTGTGACCTAGTCAGGGGTTAAGTCAGGCCAGAAGCCAGATGCTCTGCCTTGCAGTCAGGAAGCCATTAGCATGGCGGATGTTAGAGATCCCTGCTCCAAGAGGATCAGACGCCGTGCATCCTGGAGCCTGTGCCCCAGAGATCATCCTGAGGTGAGCGCCTGTCAGCTGTGACTTTGGACCTTTTTTTGCTTATTGGACCATGGGTTGGACACTGCCTGTGACTGAGAAGTGGGCAAAAAGAAAAAAAAAAAAAAAAAACAAACCTCAAACTTCTTGGTTTATTCTTCAAACTTAGCTCCTCTCTAGGCCAGGTGGACTGGACAGAGTGGTGAAAGACACACACACACACACACACACACACACACACACACACAATCAACCCTCTTTTGGTCATTTCACAGGATGGCTCTGAGATTCATCTGTTTGCATGGAAAGTTCTCTTTGTACCTCTTGCCACAGCTGGTCCCTGGTCCTTGGCGGTGCCTCCTCTCCGAGGGCTGCTGGGCTGCCAGAGGACACTGGGCCGCCCTAGAAGGCCACAGATAGTTTGTTCTGTCGGGTGGCTGCCTCGTTACACATGCATGCACAGTTCCTTTTCATCTCCCATCTTAAATTGTAGCTTTCCTCCCCTGATTGGTTTTGTGACATCAAACGGTTTTCAACAGTTCGAAAAATCAAGACCAGTATATAATGACCAAAATAAAAATAAGATAAAGAAACAAAAACCAAAACAACAACAACAACAAAAAAAGCCCTCACCTGATCTCTCCAGCATTTCATTGCTGCTTTGGAAATTGAGAGCTGTGCGTGGGATATTGGCGGCTAACAACCATGGAAATAAAAAAAAAAAAATGATTTTTGATCTTGAGGCCTAATATTATTCATATTTTTTCATAGCCTCAAACAATGTCTTCAGATAATTCAGGTAAAGGCAAGCCAGAAACAAAACAACATCATAAAGGCATTATTATATACAGACACGTTCCGCTACGCGACGCGCCTCACAGTGCCTTTGAACCCGGATGATGAGAGGGCCGGCCTGCACTCCTGGGGACGCTCTCGGAGCTGTTGTGACTTCTACAGAGGGTAGCGAAACAGAATCCTTTGGCTTTAGATACGTGCTTGTCGCTGGCTCTGCAGAGCTCTGCCTCTTCTTCTGTGTTTACCATCCATCAGGACTCCGTTTGGGAGGCCATGAACGGGCTGTGACCTGCAGGTGTGCTCCCCGCCTGCAGTGCAGGGCCTTGACCTTGGGCCTGGAGGTCTGGGCCAGCTCTCGGTGTGGGTGGGGATGGTGAAGCTGCGAAGGACAAGGCTTTCATCAAGAAGAACTTGGCAAGGGAGCCTTTCCCAGCCCTAGATTCTCCCAAATAACACTGGCCGGCCTCACTGAATTGGATGAGGGCTGAGGACTGGGATGCACTTAGAAAGGACAGAGGGAGCAGAGGAAGGGAGGGGGAGACTGTTCCCTGAGGAAATCACTCACTCCTTATGGAAGCTATCTGTTCTCTGATTTGAAGGTGCCAGTCGTGTTGCAGCCAAGGAATGCACCTCCCCCTGCTCCCCACCACCCTACCTCCCCTGGGCCACATGTGGAGTTCCTCGCCTGCAGCAGGCTTCCCGTGTATCTACCAGCTTTGATTTCAGGTCTTGCATTTTTAAGCTGGTCTTCCCAGCAGCCAGGACTTTAACACTGACCACTGTGGCACACATTTGGTCCCTGCTGTATGCCTCCTATGGTTGTCAGGCCTGGCTGGTGGGGCTGGTGGGGTGGTACACACCCCGATCTTTCAGTTGATTGCCAGCTGCAGATGTTAACTTGGCTTCCTCTTCTTGTTTTTCCGCAGCCTGTATGCTTGGACATCTAGTTAATGTTTGCAGGTCAACTGATCATGCTTCCTCCATCCCACAAAGAAAGCAAGGCCTGAATGCAAAGGCAGGAGTTCATAAAGTCAGCGTGGAAGGTAGGACATTGATTCTCGGTGTTACAACACACCCAGGGTTGCAGGGACTTCCAAGGACTTAGTTGGTGGTGGTTTCTCTAGCCGGCATGTTTTTGATAGTCCTTGGGGTTTTACCACCTCCACTGAGAACCCTCTCATTGCGTCTGAACCAAAAGCAGTTTTCTTCATGAATTTCCTCTGTGCCAAAGTTTGCCCACACAACCCAGCAGCCAGATTCGCTCACCAGTCTCACTCATCCTAGGCCAGTTCTCCCTAGGCATTCACACATTCGTCCCACAGTTGTTCCTTGTGTGTCAATCATGACTCTCTTGTACCATGTGCTCCTACCAATAGAGACAACCATTTACCTAGACAGGGTCCAGAAACCCCTGGAAAAGCAAGAGAAACAGTTTCCCCCATTTCTGCCCCATCCTATCTCACTGAATTGGCCTCCCCTGTGCCCCCTGGCTGCCCCCGTCTATCCAATGGACATGGAACATTTTAGGCTTTTCTTCCTGGGCAGCATATCCCCCTATCCTGGACTTAGTGTACATTGAGCTAGGAAAATCACTCACTGGATTCTAATTTCAGTCCTTTAAAGGTTAATTTATCCTTTTTCAGGCTATGTACTCATTTAAACCAAAATTACCCAGCTACTGGCCTTCTTGATAGCAATTACATCCAACGAAAGCAAACTACTGAGCTTCATGTATTGGTAATGGCCTTTCTTTCTATATTTTTCCTTAGGGATAAAGTTGAATGGGGAAATTAGTCACATTAAGCTAGAAAAATAGTGAACAAAATACATATTTTATATTTTTAAAAAATATCCTCCTGTTACCAATTATGGTCTTTATTAGAAACAGGTATTTTCATATTATGGAGCTTGTCTTTATATTAAACAGAGCAAACCCAAATGAATAGTTACTTAAGAGGATCTTTTTAATAAATACTCAAGTCCATTTTAATATCTAATAATAGTGGCTGCCTCAAGTATTCAAATTTTAGCATAACCAGCAGGAAAACTGTTTGATGTTTTAATTATGTCCCTGAAAATGCTGAATGGGTTATAAAAAGCAATTTAGAGAAAATAAAAAAGGAAATTTTTCTTTATTATTAGTGTTTTGGGGGAAAAGACATTTTCTACATCCCATTAGAAAACCTTTCTGCATTGTAAGAACACTATCTGCTGATAAAGGAAGCCAAATAAGCAAAGGATTTGCATCTGTTGTAAGTGTTCTCATTTGGGGGAAAATTCTGGGAAGAAAAAAAAAAAAAGACCTCAGAGGAAATATATTCCAAGGAGGGGGAGCTATGGAAATTGAGCATGCCTTGGAAGAAAGGAAGAAAATCTTTTAATTATATTTAAAATTAGCCAGAACCTTGTACTTGTCCCAAAGAGATTCCTGGGAGGTTTGGAAGTTTCTGATGAACGGCTGATGTAATCACTTCAAAAGCCCCACCTGGAAGTCTGGACTGGGGAGGAGGCTGTGGGGACATTCCGGGGCTAGATCCTGCTGGCCCTAGGGTCATTCTTCTGGGCAGGAATCAGGAAAGCGGTCCCTGAGGAGAGGGGAGCAATGAGAAGGAAAGACATTTCCAAGGAACGGAACCAGATGTACAAGCTACGGGGCTGCGAATGGGGCTCAGCAGAGGGTGGATACACAAAAGGGGGAGAGAGCAGGCAGGATTTGGGGTTAACTCTTTCTTCCTCCAGAAGGTGGAGGCCCAGCCTGGTGGGGGCCTGGCCCTTGGGTGGCATTGAAGCCTTCCTCGCAGGGGCCACATGCAAGGTACCATGAGGAACTTCCGGAAACAATTCTTCCCCTGCATTCACTGCCTTGGGAATTGGGCAGGGAACCCGAGCTGCAAGTTAGGATTCCTTGCAAAGGTTCTAGTCACTCTCCTCCTCAGCCACCTCTTCCCCCTTCTCCTGCCCCTTCTTTCTCTCTTCCCCCTCCTCGTTCTTCTTTCCTTTCTTTCCCCACTCCTCTTCCTTCCTTCCTGATCTCTTTGCCCAAACAGCCTTCCAGACTAACCACCTGAGCATCTTGAAGGAGGAAACCAGCCATCAATATTCTTTAAAACCCCCCAGATGATGTGCAACAAAGTTAGAAAACGGTGTCAGCATGGCCCAAACTTGAGAATTGGGTGGGGGCTTGTGAGATGCAAATCTGGGCTGGGTCTGAACAAACCCAGTGATGCTGATGTCAGCAGGTGGACCACACCTGAGCAGTAAGACCGATTTTTCTGCCATTAGTTCTTCCTTATATTTCTGCCTTTTAAACTTAACAGTACAGAGTCACCCCTCACTATCCAGGTGATGGGGGACTGATACCAAAAGCCATAGATGCTCAAGTCTCTTACCTAAAATGCTGTCATCCTTGCATAGAACCTGTACACACACCTTCCTGAATACTGTAAGTCAGGCCTGGATTACTTACAATATCTAGTGCAATGTAAATGCTGGGTGAATAGTTGTGATACATATTGTTTAGGGAATAGTGACAAGGGAATCTGTGCACATGCAGGAGAGACAATTTTTTTTTCCCAAATATTTTCAGTCCTTGGTTGATTGAATCCAAAGATGCAGAACCTTGCAGATGGGAAAGCTGAGCACATGAGGCTGTCCATTTTTTAAATGATTAGGAGCTCCAGCGGTTCTCTTCAGAATAGGGCTTATTAGTTCAAGAAGTTGTATTTGTAACCTTAGGAGACATTATATTCTGTTTTGCTAGAACATTGTTGAACCAAGGACTGCTCAGCTGCCTGGTCATTGGGTATCATGGAATACGAGGGTATTTGTCTTCAAGGATCTTAGTTTTGTCCATGTTTCTTCTTCAAAGTGTATTCAAAGTGTTGCAATATTATTCTGTTCAGAAAAGGAGGCTGGATTTGCTTCATTTATTTACCAATAAATATTGATAAAGTCTGGATTACTCCCAGGCGCTGTTGGGAGTGGAGAAGGAACAGCAGAATAAGGCTCCGACGTGGGCGTCACAGTCCTGCAGGGCCTGTTCTTTCATGTAAGGTGGAAGTGCTGCTGGTGAGCTCAGCTTCGTTTATGGCCTGTTGTGTCATTCTTTCTCTGCACAGAGATCTGAAATGCTTGGCCTTTTAATGCCCCTTACCATATTGAACCCTGTGTGTCCTAGAGGTGGTGGGAAGGATCTGATGGTGTTGAGTTCCCATCACATGCCTAGAGTGCTGTCTGCCTTGAAGTTTAGCGGCAGCCTGCCAGGTGGGTCTTATCATGCCCATTCTACAGATGAGGAAGTATAGAAGGGTTAAGAAATTTTTGCAAAATTTTGTAGCTGCTAAGTGGGCAGAATCCATAGTTAAACACCATTATTCCATAATAACACAACTTCTTCATAATAGCAAGCTCTTCCTGCAGAGAACAGTTGAAGATGGGAAGGAGGTAAATGCTAGAGGGCACTTGAGAAACAATGTTTGCAGCAATTATTGCAACCCTGCTTTTTGCTGACGAGGTAATTGAGATGCATTCTCAGTGAATATTTGCTGGATGAACAGATGAATGGATGAAAGCCAAAGATTAATTAAACATGTCTACACCTACCTTTAAAAAGAGCAGGCATTCATTCCCCTTCCTAGATCCTCAGTCTGGTGAGCCTTCTAGAACATGAGAAACCCCAGAGTAGACAATTTACTTCAGATAATAATTTTTATTATGTTGATTACCCTTAGTAATGTGCCCAGCATGAGCAATTACAACACAACAGTGAATTTCATCTTTAGTGTAATCTTTACAGACGGAAAAAAAAAAAAAAAATAGGTTCAGAGAAGCCAACTCACTCAGTGGCCCAGTCAGTAAAGGGCAGACCCAATGGACATTCAAGGTCAAGATTTGGATGTCAAAGGTCAAGTTCTTCCCACAGTATCACAGGCTCCAAGTGAAGCTTCCTTAGTGGCCCTTAGGAGTTTTCCCTCTAAGGCATTAGAACACTGTAACGGATTCTGCTGGACGCCCCTGCCCGCAGCCTGGCCCTTTGGCCCCCATTTCCAACGTCTCTGATGGCTCCTCACTGTGTGAGCCCAGATGACAGGCCAGGCCAGAAGTGCCAGAGTTAATGTTCCCAGAGGCATCCTCCACCGAGAAGGGATGGGATCTGGTATATAAAGGACCCCCGCCTCCTTCCTTGCTCTGCAACAGTGGGGCAGCATGCCTCCCCCAGTTTCTCAGGGTCTCTTGTCGGGTTGAGTCCCGTCGCCCACAGACAGTTTGCTCACAGGCCCAGGCTTTCTGGGTCTCCCTCCTCTACCTGCTCTGAGCCCTTTCTTGGCTCAGCTCTCAGGTCAAGCGCTCATACCTCTATTTTCCCCCTAGGTTTTACTTTTGGGGAAACCAAAACTACCCCCTCCTCAATGCCCAGAAATTAGGGAGCCTCTGGGACCATGACAGTGACAAGAATAAAAGCATTGGTTGTGACTGAATGTTTTCTTTCATAGAAGAAAGACATTTCCTCGTCTGCCTTGTTCCTCTGGAGGGAAGACTGATGGTGTGAGTTGACTCTAGGTGTTCTCGCTCCTCGGAGAGGATGGATGGGTTTTCCAGGGTCACGTGACTTCTATGAGGGGAGGGCCCTAGAGAGCTTGCCAGGTGATGAGACACGGCTGTGGGATTTAGTGCCCAGGCAGGCAGGAGGTTGGGCTGTGTCTGCTGTAGTGCACCTACGGGCTTTGAATGGGGAAGGGGGACACTCAGAAGAACCCGTGCAGGACTGCGACCATGACAGCCCCCAGAGCTTGTCAAGAAAGCCCATGACACCAACTCGGGGGAGAGGAGGGTGAAGGACAACAGGACAAAGCAAAGAGGCTAACTCACACGAGCCTGCCATTGTTCTTGGAGGTGACCCATGATCATTAAGTTCACCGTGTGCAGGCTGGAGCAGTAGTCAGAGCACTGAGCTCTCAGGGCCTGAGGGCTGTGCCAAATAGTACCCTTTTAGCTGCTGGATGAAAGGGTGCTCTGAAAGGTCCAGGGGAGGGCCTGGTCAGGTGATGGACATGGGGCACTGGAAGGTTTGCAGCAGTAGTTAATTACAGTGGCTGCAGCCACATGTCAGTTAACAATTGTCCCCATCATGCAGGCGCCTAATGACAATATATGCCTGGTGTCTGGCACGACGCTAGGTGCTGGGAAAATATCAGTGAAACCGAGCCATGTCTCGGGAAATAGACTGTCCGCAGTTCATCACGCTAATGAGCATATGATTATGAACTGGGGTGGAGGTTCCAGGAAAGAAGCTTTGCTGTGAGGGCGTGAAACACAGGCGCCTCCTCAGCGCAGGGTCAGGGAAGACTTCCTGGAGGATGTGCACGAGTCCAAGCCTGCAGGTGAGGAGCAGGACAGAACTCTGCAGAGAGGGAAGAGCCTTCAGGCAGAAGTCCTCGAGCGGAAGAGGACCCAGTGTATCTGAGGGAGAGGAGGAAGACCATTGTGCCTTAGCTCCAAGGTGATTTTTGGAGACTCCCACCAGGGCCAGGCCAGGCAGGGCTTCCTTGGTGCTGGGATTTGGGGTTTTATCTTTAGAACCACTGAAGGCTTTTAAATGGGCAGTTACCTTCTGATAATGATCACTGTACCTGTGGCTCTGAGAAGGATGGAGAAGGGGGACAATGGTGGACAGCCAAATACAGTTAGGAATCAAGCAGAGGTAGGGACAGCCTGCTCGAGGTGGTGGAGGTGGCTGAGGAAAAGGAGGGGGACACTGGAGAGGACAGTCGGGGATCTATCATAGGGGATGGAGGGAGGCCCACTTCAAGGGCAGCTCCTCACATTCCAGTTCCTTTAACAGGAGGGATGAAAGGGTGCTCTGAAAGGTCCAGGGGAGGGACGGGTCAGGTGATGGACATGGGGCACTGGAAGGTTTGCAGGGCCTTCACTAGGACTGGATCAACTACGATCAGCTCTGTGATTTTAACAGGTCTCATCTCTCTGGGCTTTAATTTCCTCTTCTGTGTATGCAAGGGATGGGTTATATGATCCCGAAGGCCGGGATCCAGCTCTCTGTTGCTGACATTCACGGAGGAGAACCGTCTAACCTGCAGTAACTTCTAAGAAGTGCTTCTCTAAATTATCAGAATATAAAAATCTCAGGACTTCCTGTCCCGTCTCATTCCTGATGCCTTAGACGACGGGATTTTTTTTTTTTTCCCTGAGGAGGAAAATTCATTTGAGGCTCAAAGCTCAGAGTTCTCAGTCCATAGGTGGCTGACTCCACAACTCTGTTCCCAAGGTTAGGCAGAAGGTCATGGCAGAAGGGCGTGGAGAAGGAAAGCAGCTCAGGACATGGAGCAAGGGAGCAGACAGAGCAGGAGAGAGGATGCTTACGGGATATTCTCTCACTTTTCCTGTGGGGGAAAGAAGTGGAGTCATGTGGCTCGACATGAGCCAATGACGTCGACCTGTAGGGTCGCCCACCTCTGGTGCTCCGTGTCCTTGATTTCGAAAGGAGGGTGTTGGCTGAGGAGGAGCCCGAGGTCCCTTCCTGTGCCCACATTCTAGACTTTTTTCATCGTGCCATCCCATGACAGTGCTCCCTGGAGCGTCCTGGGGGGCTTGTACACTCCTAGGAAGGTTTGCACCGTCTTCCCTGGCAGGTTGGGAAATCTCCCAGGATGCTCTGCGCACCTGGGAGGGGAGAACTTCCAAAGTCCTGGCTCAGGTTGGACAGGAGGCTTACTTGTCCCGAGGCCCGTGAGAGAATGTGTGCTGGGTCTTTGGAGAATTTGAGAAGCAGATCTCAGCCCAGGCCGACTCTGTGGGGAGGGCAGAGTTGGATGGGATGCCCCTTTGTCCTTACTTGAGGGACCCCCCCCCAGCCCCCACCTTTTAAAATCATGTCCCACGATGTTCCAGAAGGCGATTCCGTTCCGAGCTGCTGCAGTGGCTGGGTGGGGCCTCTCCCCCTCTGCCCTTTCATGCTACTCAGTGTACAAATCCATTAGCATTGCTTCTTCTTGAGCATCCAAGATGTTGCAGCCCATCGCTGAAGTCATCTGCCTGGCATTTCAGCCTTTCTTTAGGGGACAATTGTGTCTTCAGTCAAAGACCTCTTGACAAGAGAAAATGGGAACCTGGGATGGAATAATGCGGCCAAGTGCCTGCTGTCCACCTGCAGAATGTGACTCTGTGTCATTACTTCCCAAATTGTTGTGTTGAAAGATGTCTCTTGTTTACATCTCTTTATGCCTCAGCATTTAACCTTGGGGTTCCGAGGACTCTCCCCCTTCCTTCATCTTACCACAGCAATTATTTCCTTTGTGGCCTTCATTTTATGTAATTATGTTGGACAGTCTTCATGAAAGCATTTACTTAGCGCGAGACTCTTGCCTCCAATTCCCTCTGCTCCGGGAACCCGCATGGGTCATTACCGACTCCAATCTTTGGATTTTTTTTTTTTTTCAAGAGCTATGCCCCCAAATTGAAATGGAGAAGATACATGCCTAACAGCCTCACAAACAAGAAGGTTTTGAAAATGACCATGGGCTGTGGTCTTATCTCACAGAGCCCATTGTCAGTAAACGTGACCTAGGAAAAGTTGCAGTTGCTGACATAATGATGATATATAGGTGGTTTTCAGGCTGTGAAGATAGGTTTTTAAAATTCTTTATTTTACTATGGAAAATTCAAACATAGGAACACAGACAGGATATTGCTGGTAGGATTGTACTATGGTACCGCTACTTTGGAAAACAGTTTGGAGATTTCTTAAATAGTAAAACAGTTACCACAGGACCTGGCAATTCCACTCTTAGGGATACACCCAAGGGAAATGAAAACATGCATATGCAAAAACTTACACATGGATGTTCATAATGATGTTACTCATAATGCCCCAAAGTAGAAACAATCTTAAATATTCATCAATTGATGAACAGGTAGATAAAATGTGATATGTCCATAAATTAGAATATTATTTGGCCATGAAAAGTAATCAAGTGTTGATCTATGCTGCCACATATATGAACCTCGAATGCATTATGCTATGAAGATGCTAGTCTTCAGGTATTGTAGGACTCCATTTACCTGAATAGTCCAGAACAAGCATATCTATAGAGATGCAAAGTACATTTGTGATTTCCGAGGGGGGTCTGGTGAAATTGACAGATCATGGAAAAGGGGTGCAAGGTTTTCGTGTTGGGGTAATGCAGATGTTACAGAATGGACTAGTGATGAATGCACATCTCTGAATATACTAAAAGTCATTGAATTGTATAATTTGCATGGATGACTTGTATGGTATATGAATTATACTCGAATAAAACTGTTTTAAAAAAAAGAAAACCAGTAGAATAGTAGGGTGAAGCCTAGGTACCCCATCTTGGTAGCTTTGTCAATTACCAGCTTTGAGCCAATCCTACGCTATCCTATATTTTTACCCCTTTCTTCCAGACATTCATATCATCCCATCTATATTTCAGTATGTAACTCCTAAACACAACACATGATTATTACCACACCCAACCATTGCCACAACTAAAAATTTAATGGTAATTTCTTAGTATCTTCAAATGTCTAGTGCACAGATTTCTGCTTACATATTTTACAGTTATGTAAATCGGGATTCAAATTAAGTCTGCACATTGCAAATGGTTGAAATGTTCTTAAGTGTCTTTTAATCTATGGATTCTCCCTCTGTCTCTTTTTTTTCTGCCTTTGAAATTCATCATTTAAGAGACCAAGTCCTTATCCTAGGCTGTGTCCCCCAGTCTGGACCTTGCTGATGATAGCCCTGTGATGTAGTTTAACATGTTCCCCTGTCCTCTATGACTTGTAGATTGACAGTTCCTCCCAGGGTCTGCCTGCCTCAGATTCATGGATGGTGTTTTGTCCTTCCATCAGGAAGCTCAAGATGTCCAGTGTCCCTCTTTGTGATTTTAGCCACTAGTGGTCATCAAGGCTGAGATTCATCAATTCATCGGGAGAGTAGGAATTAAAAAAAAAAAAAAAAAAAAACCATGCATAGGATTCCTTCCCCATGGACTAACGGGAGCCAGGCTTCTTTATCTCACTCTCCTGCACTCACCAGGGACTCCTCACATCCTAGGTAGGGACGGGAGGCACTTCCCTGGAGTTTCTCAAAACCCCATTGCCTCACCCCAACATGAGTGAGAGCAGATCCAGCTGCTCAGTGTGGGACCAGAATGGCAGAGACCTGCCTGCCTCCTACCACTCCACCCCGTCCTCCGCCCCGTCCTCCTCTAGCACACAGGGTGCTCACCCATCTCCACGATTTCACTGGCATGGTTCTCGGATTGCTCATTTATTCACCAGCTATTTATGGGACCATGTACCATGGGTGCCCAGTACCATGCCAGGGACTAAGAAGAGAAGAATAAACGAGACTGTCCTTACCCTTAAGAAGCTCCCAGTCCAGTGGAGGTGGGTGGCTGGCAAGTGACTGGGTCATGTCAAATTCCTTGCATCCTTCAAGACTCAGTTTAATTGTCACCTCTAATGTGCCGCAGTCCGGCTGCAGCAAAATAACCAGGGGGGGCGGGGGGTGACGAGCAATTTGTGTACATTGATACAGCAGGAATAGGAGCCGTTTATTGTAGGACCGGAGCGATATTTATACATTCCACACAGCTTATCTTAATTAGCATAAACTAGATACAGCAGTCAACCAGTAAGGAATCTCCACACTTAATGGCTCACTGGCGTTACTTCACAAACCACTCCCTCTGGCATTTTGCCAGGCGCCATCCAGACTTGTTTACAGACTCTAACGTTAACCACTCCCTCTGGCAAAATGCCAGGTGCCATCCAGACTTGTTTACAGACTCTAACACTAATGCATGGTCTTTTCTTCCTCCCTCCTATCCCTCCAGTAGAACTGCAGCTCCCTTTGCAAGCTCCTTCTGCCTCCGCTGTTGGTCAGTGTTCATCACACGGAGGTAGAGTTGGGAATCTGGATATCTGCACGGAGCCGGTGATTGTGACTTCACTGGAAGAGGATCTGTATATTATTAAACTTTGCATTTTGGTTTTATTATTTACTAGCTGTGGGATTTGGGACGAATTACTTAATTTCTCTAGTTTCAGTTGGGATATGGGTCTAACCCTAGGACCCACCTCCAAGGGTTAGAGTGAAAATTGAAGATGGAAGAGCTGTTGCATGCATGGTTTTTAAGTACCT